>NC_090034.1:57696679-58064179 GCF_037176765.1 Anolis sagrei | reverse complement strand
AGCCTTGGAAACCTGGTGCCCTCCAGACTGGGGATTCTGGGATTTGTGATCTAAGAGAGGAGGCCTTCGAGTCCAATTCCTCAAATCCTCCAGGGGAAGAAGGAGAAAAGGAAGGGAAGGAAGGAGAAAGGAGGAAAACAAAGGAAAAAGAGAAGAAAAAGAACGGAAGGATGAGAGGGAGGAAGAAGAAAAGGGAAGGAAAGAAGGAGAAAAGAAAAGGAAGGATGTGTATGAACAAAAGAGAAAAGGAAGGAGAAAAGAGGGAAAGAAGTAGGGAGAAGGGTGGAAAAGAAGAAAGGGAAGAGGGAAGAAAAAGAAGGGAAGGATGAACGGGAGGAAGAAAGGGGAAGGAAGAGGGAAGAAAAGGAATGAGAAACAGGAGGGAAGGAAGTAAAAAGGAGGGAAGGAGCCAAAGAATGGAGAAAAGGAAAAGAAGGAAAGAGAAAAGAAGGAACTAAAGAGGAATGGAGAAAATGATTGGAAAAAGAAAAGGTAGGGAAGGAAGAAGGGAGAAAGAAAAAAGAAGAGGGAAGGATGAGAGGAAGAAGAAGGGAAGGCAGGAAGGAGGGAGAAGGAAGGAAGAGTTGGAGAAAAGGAAGGTTGAGTAAGAAAGTAAGGCGAAAAGGGAGGGAAGGAAGAAAAAGGAGTGTAGGAGAGACAGAAGAAAAGGAGAAAGGGGAGACAAAGAATAAAGGAAAAGAGAAAAGGGTTGGAAAGAGAAAAGGGAGGGAAAGAAGGGCAGGAAGGAAGGAGGGAGAAAGGAGGAAAAGAAGAATGGGAAGGAAGGGAAGGATGAGAGGGAGGGAGGAGGAAAGTGAAAGAGCGAAGAAACAAAGATGTGTAACGAAGGAAGGAAAAAAGGAAAGATGGAAGGAGGGAGAAAGGAAAAAAGAAGAAAGGGACGATGGAAGGATGAGAGGAAGAAATGAGAAAAGGGAAGAGGGAAGAAAAGGAAGGATGAGTGAGAAGGGAAGGAGAAAAGGGAGGGGAAGAGAAAAGGAGGAAGGAAAGAACGAAGGAAAAAAGGGAGGGAAGGAGGGAAAGAAGGGAGAAAAGGGAAAGATGGGAGGGAGAAAGGAAAAAAGGGAAGGAGAAAGGGAAGAAGGAAGGAAAAAGAGGGAAGAAGGGATGGAGGGAGAAAAGAAAGAAAGAAGAGGAAAAAGGAGGGAGAAGAGGAAGAAAGAAAGGTTGATAGGAGAAAAAGGACAGGAATTCATAAAGCATGTATAAAGAGCATAAATGTCTCTTTAAAACGGAGCCAGAATGGGATTCCTTTCATACTGTATCACAGCAAAAAAAAATTTGTGACCAGCAATTTTATTTTTTCACATTCTTTTTTGAGCACAATGATATTTTTGTTTATTTTTAGGAAACAGAATTTATTCGTTTTGACACTTCCGACAGGTTTATTTTGTTTTGTTTTTGTAATACAGTACAGTGTATTTGTTTTTAGTTTTTTTTCCCATAGAAGTAAACTTGACAAAAAGAGAGAGAGTGGAATGTCTCGTGTGAAAGCATCCCCGAAACAGAAACCTTTCTACTGGAAATTTAAATAAGGGAGAGGAATGAGGTTGAGGGGAAAGAAAGGAAACGTGAGCCCAAAAATGTGGTAAAAACCCAGCCTTTCCCAAATAGTCTTATTTTATGGGGGAAAATTTGCACACTTCTCTCTCTCGATGCGGCATCGCTTTCTCTCTCTCTCTCTCTCTCTCTCCTTTAAAATAAGTCTTTCTCTGTGTTTGTATATATTTATATATATATACAAATACATGGATCAGTAACAACTCACAAGCAACTGGAAAAAAGAAACCGTCACGGCGATACCTTGTTTTTTCTTAAAAAATAAAAAGGACGTAAAAACGTCGCACAAAAAAAAAAAAGACACCAAAAACCACGGCACGGCGAGGTCCACAAGCACAGCACAACCTACGTCTATGTACAAGGGTACCGGGAGGGAGAAAACACCCCAAAATCTTCCTTTCTCTCCGATTGTTCTGTACACCGAGGAAGACAAGGAAGGGCAGGAAAGCAGGGCCAAGGGGTGGGGATCTATACAAGCTGGAAGGAAGGGAAAGCATCCCTTTTGCAGGGCGGAAAAGAATGGGATCCAAGGAACGATGTCCCCAAACCCACCTTATGTTGGGAGGAAAGAGGGATAAATAAATGACCGACAAGTCGGAGAGGGTCTTGATCTGCATCTGGACACAACTGCAAGCCGAGATCTCGTAAGAACTCGTATCAACTTACACAAAACTATAGGGCCACATCCGTTGGTAACAATGTAGCGAAACTAGTCTTCCATTGGGAGAAAAGAAGGATGATAAATATAAATGACCACCAAGTTGGGTCTTAGTCCGCATAGGGACACAACTGCAAGCCAAGATCTCCTATCGTATCTCGCAAGTCAAGATCTCAAAAGAACTTGTATCAACTTAGACAAAAAGTATAGGGCCGCATCCGTTGGTAACAATGTGCCGAAATCAGTCTTACAATGGGAGGAAAGAGGGATGATTAACATAAATGACTGCAGAGTCAGAGAGGGTCTTGGTCCGCATCTGGACGCAATTGCAAGCCTAAATCTCGTATTGTGTCATATTTTGTAAGCCGAGATCTTGTAAGTTTCCCGAAGGGCTGAGAAAAGCGGTATATAAATGGAGTAAATAAATAAAATAATAATAAATAAGAACTCGTATCAACTTAGACAAAAACTATAGGGCTGCATCTGTTGATAACAATGTACCGAAACCAGTCTTATATTGGGAGGAAAGAGGGATGAGAAACATAAATGACCACCAAATTGGAGAGGGCCTTGGTCTGCATCTGGACGCAACTGCAAGCCAAGATTTTATATTGTATCTTGCAAACTGATATCTTGTAAGAACTCATATCAACTTAAGACTAAAAGTATAGGGCTGCATCTGTTGGTAACAACATACCGAAACCAGTCTTATATTGGAAGAAACATTGATGACCGCCAAGTTGGAGAGGGTCTAGATTAGCCTCTAGACGCAATTGCAAACCAAAATCTCATATCGTATCTCGTCAGAACTCGTATCAACTTAGATAAAAGTATAGGACTACATCCGTTGGAAATGATGTATCGAAACCAATCTTATATTGGGAGGAAAGAGGGATAAATAAATGACCAAGTCAAAGAGGGTCCTGGACCGCATCTGGACACAACTGCAAGTCAACATTTATATTATCATATCTTGCAAGCCAAGATCTCATCAGAACTCATATCAACCTAGACAAAAAGTATAGGGCCTCATCCGTCGGCAACGATGTACCAAAACTAATCTTATATTGGGTCATTTGGTGGAAGAAAAGTGTGATACTTATTAAGAATTACTATTACTATTACTGGAAGGAAAGAGGGATAGATAAATGTCTGCGAAGTCAGAGAGGGTCTTGGTCCACATCTGGACGCAACTGAAAACCATGATCTCATATCGTATCATATCTTGCAAGCCAAGAAGAACTTGTAGTAACTTAGACAAAAATTGCAGGGCCGCATCCATTGGTAAAGATGGACTGAAACCAGTCTTATATTGAGAAGAAAGAGGGATAATATAAATAAATGGTTGCCAAGTCAGGGAAGGTCCTGGCCCACATCTGGTCATAATTGCAGGATCCAAGGAACCCATAATTTCTGATTTACAGGGTCAGATCTGTCACCAAAAATGTGTGTAAACCAGTCTTATATTGGGAGGAAAGAGGAGTAGTAATAAGTGAACTCCAAGGCGGAAAGGGTACTGTCCCAAATCTAGCCACAATTCCAAGCCAAGATCCAAGAAACTCGTATTAACAATTGCAAAGATCTGAGAAACTTGTTTCTTACATTGGGAGGAAAGAGGGATGATAAACATAAATGACCGCAAAGTCTGAAAGTCCTGGTCCACATCTGGCAGTAATTGCAAGCCAAGATTTCGTATTTTATTGTATCTTGCAAGCCAAAATCTTGTAAGAACTCGTATCAACTTAGACAAAAGTATAGGGCTGCATCCGTTGGTAACAAAGTACCAAAACCAGTCTTATATTGGGAGGAAAGAGGGATAAATAAATGGCAACCAAGTCAGAGAAGGTCTTGGTTCATATCTGGCCGCAATTGCAAGCCAAGATCTTGTATCACATAGTATCTTACAGGCTAAGATCTCGTAAGACCTTGTATCAACTTAGACAAAAAATATAGGGCCATATCCGTCGACAACGATGTACCCAAACCAGTCTTGTATTGGGAAGAAAGAGGATAAATAAATGGCAACCAAGTCGGAGAAGTCTTGGTTCATATCTGGCCGCAATTGCAAGCCAAGATCTTGTATCACATAGTATCTTACAGGCTAAGATCTCGTAAGACCTTGTATCAACTTAGACAAAAAATATAGGGCCATATCCGTCGACAACGATGTACCCAAACCAGTCTTGTATTGGGAAGAAAGAGGATAAATAAATGGCAACCAAGTCGGAGAAGTCTTGGTTCATATCTGGCCGCAATTGCAAGCCAAGATCTTGTATCACATAGTATCTTACAGGCTAAGATCTCGTAAGACCTTGTATCAACTTAGACAAAAAATATAGGGCCATATCCGTCGACAACGATGTACCCAAACCAGTCTTGTATTGGGAAGAAAGAGGATAAATAAATGGCAACCAAGTCGGAGAAGTCTTGGTTCATATCTGGCCGCAATTGCAAGCCAAGATCTTGTATCACATAGTATCTTACAGGCTAAGATCTCATAAGACCTTGTATCAACTTAGACAAAAAATATAGGGTCATATCCGTCGACAACGATGTACCCAAACCAGTCTTGTATTGGGAAGAAAAAGGATAAATAAATGGCAACCAAGTCGGAGAAGTCTTGGTTCATATCTGGCCGCAATTGCAAGCCAAGATCTTGTATCACATAGTATCTTACAGGCTAAGATCTCGTAAGACCTTGTATCAACTTAGACAAAAAATATAGGGCCATATCCGTCGACAACGATGTACCCAAACCAGTCTTGTATTGGGAAGAAAGAGGATAAATAAATGGCAACCAAGTCGGAGAAGTCTTGGTTCATATCTGGCCGCAATTGCAAGCCAAGATCTTGTATCACATAGTATCTTACAGGCTAAGATCTCATAAGACCTTGTATCAACTTAGACAAAAAATATAGGGTCATATCCGTCGACAACGATGTACCTAAACCAGTCTTGTATTGGGAAGAAAGAGGATAAATAAATGGCAACCAAGTCGGAGAAGTCTTGGTTCATATCTGGCCGCAATTGCAAGCCAAGATCTTGTATCACATAGTATCTTACAGGCTAAGATCTCGTAAGACCTTGTATCAACTTAGACAAAAAAATATAGGGCCATATCCGACAACGATGTACCCAAACCAGTCTTGTATTGGGAAGAAAGAGGATAAATAAATGACTGCCTAATTGGAGAGCGTCACGCATCTGACTGCAATTGCAAGCCAAGATCCAAGAAACCCGTATTAAATTAGACAGGATATAGGGCTGCATCCGTTGGCAACGATGTGCCGAAACCAGTCTTGTATTGGGAAGAAAGGATAATATAAATAAATGACCGCGAAGGTGGAAAGGGTCCTGGCCCACATCCAGCCACAATTGCAAGCCAAGATCCAAGAAACTTATCAACTTAGACAAAGTAGGACCGTATCCATTGGTAACATATACCAAAACAAGTATTATATTGGGAGGAAAGAGGGATAATATAAATAAATGGCCGCCAAGTCAGAGAGAGTTCTGAATCTGGCTGCAATTGCAAGCCATGATCCAAGAAACCCGTATCACCTTGGACAAAAGTATAGGGCCACATCAGTCGGCCATGATGTACCGAAACCAGTCTTCTACTGGGAAGCAAGAAGGATAATAATAAATAATTGCCACCAAGTCGAAGAAGGTCCTGGACCACATCTAGACGCAATAATTTCTGAATTACAGGGTCACACTGGTTGGTAATGAAATACCGAAACCAGTCTTATGCTGGGAGAAAGGAGGGGTAATACAAATAACAGCAAATGAAAGAAATTCGCAATCTGGCCAAGCAAAACGTGCTAGGGAGAGGGTTGCAGAGACGGAAGAAAAAACAACAACAATGTGTTATCGGGAGAAAAAATGGAAGTCAATACAGGTCAATCCATACAGTGCATTACCAACTTCACAATCCGTAAGAGGGTCCCTTTATTGGGTTTAATAAAGCCCTTCCCTCTTTGCTCCCCTCCTCAGAATTCATGACCGTAAAAGGAATGCTAGCTTAGCAGAATTGGGGAAGGAAGACAGCCCATTATTTTTGGACAACAAACCCCACAATGAGTCTTCCGATGAGCCAGAAATGGGCCAGGAAAGACCCCTCCCCCCCAAAAGAGCCAATGGAGGCAAAAAAGGGAGGGATGGTCAGGAAGTACACCGAAAGGAAGTATAAATATGTAGAGACCAATAAATAAATAAATATGTTAATAATTAAAAGCCACCACCCCTTCTTCCATCCCGGGGAAGGGGTCTGGACAAACGGGGGGTGCTCCGGGGTCCCCGTCCCCCCCATAACGCAAAGGGGGTAGAAGCCAGGGGGAGGAATGGGGGGTGTTTTGGGGCGCCGGCCGGAGTCTCTTAGCAGGCACAGTCCTGGTGGGGGGGCGCTTGCTGGTCACTCAGCTGGGGGCCCTGCTTGGCCCCAGTCACCGCCGGGTCAGCCGCATCCAGCGACTCGGACATCTTTTCACAGATGATGTCCACCAGGCGCTCGAAGGTCTGCTTGACGTTGATGTTATCCTTGGCGCTGGCCTCAAAGAACTCGAACCCTGCAGAGAAGGAGGGGACACAAGCCGGGATGATGATTCTAGTGTTGGGAGAGACCCATTTAGATAGATGAATAAGAGATAGACACATAGACTCCTAGCGTTTGAAGAGACCCCAAGGGACATCAAGTCCAACCCCTTAATTGTTAAGTTTCTCAACTCCAATTGTGTTGCTGTGGATTAGTCTTCTCTCAAAGAACACACCAAGACACACATGGGCTGAAGATACCATACCTCTTTATAGTTCAGAATACAAGTCTGGCACTACTGCCCTTCTACATAGGCCTGGCTACAATATCATAAATCACTCAAGAGTTCTGGTGCCTGGAGTTTGCCCCGTTCTACATTCCAGAGCCAACTATCCTCCCACCTCAGGGCAATTGAGTTTTATGGCTGGTTCATATACCCTGTCCTGAATGGCTGATAGTTGGGTGGCATGAGATAGGGATCATGACATCAATCTAGATCGATAGATAGATAGAATCCTAGAGTTGGAGGTGACCAGTCCTATCCCTTTAAACAGATGGAATGACAGATAGACAGACAGGCAGGATAGATAGATGGATTGAATATTAGAGTTGGAAGAAATAGATAGATAGATAGATAGATAGATAGATAGATAGATAGATAGATAGATCACTTTAGACAGACAGATATGTGGATGGAAGGAATCCTAGAGTTGGAAGTGACCATCCCTTTAGGCAGATTGATGGAGGGATAGATAAGATAGATAGAATCCATAGATAGACAAAATAGATAGATCTATAAAAATAAAAATGTAATGTTTGTGGGATTAACAGAACTCAAAAACCACCAGACGAATTGACACCAAATTTGGACACAAGACACCTAACAACCCAATGTATGTCCTTCACTCAAAAAAATTGATTTTGTCATTTGGGAGTTGTAGTTGCTGGGATTTATAGTTCACCTACAATCAAAGAACATTCTGAAGCCCACCAATGATGGAATTGAACCAAACTTGGCACACAGTTCTCCCATGACCAACAGAAAATACTGGAAGGGTTTGGTGGACAGTGTCCTTTGGTTTTGGAGTTGTAGTTCACCTACATCCAGAGATCACTGTAGACTCAAACAATGATGGATCTGGACCAAACTCTACAAGAATACTCAATATGCCCAAATGTGAACACTGGTGGAGTTTGAGGGAAATAGAATCTTGACATTTGGGAGTTGTACTTGCTGGGATTTATAGCTCACCTACAATCACAGTGCATTCTGAACACCAGTGATACAATTGGGCCAAACCTCCAACACAGAACCCTCATGTGGGCCACAGCAACGCGTGGCAGGGGACAGCTAGTAAATAGATAGAATGCTAGAGTTGGAAGTGAACAGTGACATCCTTTTAGACAGGAGGATGGATGGATAGATATAATCCTAGAGCTAGAAGTGAACAGTGGCATCCCTTTAGGCAGATACATGAATGGATAGATAGATTAGATAGATAGATAGATAGATAGAATCGATAGAATCGATAGATAGGTAGGTATATGGATGGAATCCTAAAGTTGGAAGTAACCAGTGACATCCCTTTAGGCAGCTAGATGGGTGGATAGATAAGATAAGATAAGATAAGGTAAGATAAGATAAGATAGAATCCTAGTCAGACTTGACCAGTGACATCCCTTTAGGCAGATAGATGGATAGAAAGATAGATAGAATTGATAGATAGACTCCAAGGAAGAAAGACAAGGTGCAAAATGAACACCCAAGCCCTTCAGGAGGCCTCCAAACGAGCCCATCTTCAAACAGCACTCAAGGACCATCTACCCACAGAACACCCTGAAAATATTGAGGAACATTGGAACAAACTGAAGACCTCCATCATCACAGCCTGTAAAGAAACTATTGGATATCAAACCAGGAAACATCAAGATTGGTTTGACGAAAATGACGAGATCCAACAGCTAATTGACAAGAAAAGGAAAGCCTTCCAAACATGGCAGAGAGACATCAACTGTGCTGCTAAGAAAAAGATCTACACCAACGCAAAAGCTGAGGTCCAAAGAAGACAAGAGAACTCAAGAACATCTGGTGGACAAAGAAGGCTGAAGAAATCCAACACCTGGCAGATACTCATGATGCTCAGGGATTTTTCAAAGCCACAAAGGTCATCTATGGACCAAGAAACCATGGCATACAGACTCTACGCTCATCAGATGGAACCAAACTCCTGAAGGACCAAAACTCAATTGCACTACGTTGGAAAGAACACTACGAAAGCCTCCTGAACTGCAGCTCCAATGCGGCCAAAGAGGTTCTCTCACAAATCCCGCAACAACAAACCAGGGATGAGCTTGCAGCACTGCCTAATTTGGAAGAAGTCAGCAATACCATCAGCCAACAAAAAAATAACAAAGCCAGCAGACCTGATGGGATCCCTGCTGAAATCTTTAAAGAGGGAGGACCTGAGCTGACACAACTCCACCGGCTCATAGAAAAAGTGTAGGTGACCGAGAAAATCCCAGCAGATTTCAAGGATGCCACCATCACCACCCTCTTCAAAAAAGGGAAAGAACAGACTGCGGAAACTATCGAGGTATCTCCCTTCTAACCTCAGCTGGGAAAATCCTCACAAGAATCCTTGCAAACCACCTTCGACCCCTCTCACAAGACACCCTCCCAGAACGGCTTCCGCGCCTCCAGAGGAACGGTGGACATGATCTTCACTGCACGACAGCTCCAAGAAAAATGCAGGGAACAAAATCAACCACTGTACATGGCATTCATTGACCTTGAAAAGGCATTCGACACAGTGAATCGCAGCATTCTCTGGACTGTCCTCCAAAAAATCAGGTGCCCTAACAAATTTGTGAACATCCTGTGGCTCCTCCACAATGACATGATGGCAACAGTCTTGGACAACAATGGCTCCCAAAGTGACCCATTTAAGGTGGAATCAGGTGTCAAACAGGGATGTGTTATTGCCCCAACTCTATTCCCCATCTTCATCACTATGATACTTCACCTTGTTGATGGGAAACTTCCCACCAGAGTGGAAATCATCTATCCGACAGATGGCAAGCTGTTTAACCTCAGCAGACTGAAAGCCAAAACCAAGGTTACAACAACATCTGTTATAGAACTCCAGTATGCTGATGACAATGTCATCTGTGTGCGTTCAGAAGAAGACCTACAAGCCACTCTAAACACCTTTGCAGAAGCATACGAGAAGCTTGGTCTGCCATTAAACATCAAGAAAACCAAAGTGTTCTTCTAGAAGTCACCAGCCAATCCCTTTCCAATGCCAGAGATACAGCTTAATGGGAGATGGCACTGAGGTTATAACCCAGACCTCTTATTTGTGAGCGACAGCATTGTACAGCAATGCACTAAATCAGTGGAACCACCAATCCCAAACACACAGCACCGACCAATAGTATGCCAACAGTTCTCAACAATAAGGCCCCAGGAAGTTCGATTTAAACAAAGATTCAACTTCAGAAAGGCAGATTGGACTAAATTCTCAGACATGTTAGATGACATGATCATATTGGTCGCGCCAATCCCTGAGAAATACGAGCACTTTATTGAAATCGTGAAACCTGCTCACGGGCCTCCATACCGAGAGGCTGCAGAACCAACTACCTTCAGGGCATTACTCCTGAAACAGCTGCCTTGTTGGAAAACTATTACAGGCTCCACAACAAAGATCCATTTAGTGAGCAAACCCTTCAGGCAGCACAGAGCATTGTGTCCTCCATCTCTGAAGCCAAGAAAGAACAGTGGATCAAGCTGATCACAGAGGTCGACATGGGCAGGAGCAGCCAGAAGACGTGGAGGCTGCTAAGACGGTTGAGCAATGATCCCTCACAAACTAATACCCATGCCAACATAAAGGCACATCAGATAGCACACCAACTCCTGAAGAATGGGAAACCCAACCTTGCCACCAAAGTAGGAAAGAAACCAATAGCCAGACAACCAGAGATTGAGAACAACAAACTTCATGAACCCTTTACATCTACTGAATTGGACATGGCTCTCAATAAATGTAAAAATGGCAAAGCAGCTGGCCTGGATGATCTACGCATGGAACAAATCAAGAACTTTGCCCCAAAAGCAAGGCGCTGGCTGCTGGAACTGATGAACAACTGCACTGCATCCTGTCAGATCCCCAAAATTTGGAGGAAAGCAAGAGTCATCGCCATCTTGAAGCCAGGCAAAGACCGTAATGATCCAAAAAGCTACAGACCAATCTCCCTGTTGTGCCACCTCTACGAAGTTCTGGAGAGACTTATTTTGCATAGAATTACGGGAAAAATAGACCCCTGTCTGATTCCACAGCAAGCTGGCTTCAGGAAAGGCAAAAGCTGCACATCGCAAGTGCTGAACCTGACTCAGCACATAGAAGATGGCTTTGAAAGGCAGCAGATCACAGGAGCTGTCTTCATAGACCTGTCAGCGGCCTATGATACTGTGAACCACCAGCTTCTCCTGAGAAAAATATATAATATCACAAAGGACTACCACCTTACCCGCCTCATAGGAAACCTGCTACAAAACAGGAGCTTTTTTGTTGAGTTCCAGGGCCAGAGAAGCAGATGGCGGAAACAGAAGAACGGCCTGCCTCGGGAGCGTGCTCGCTCCATCAATGTTCAACATCTTCACAAATGACCAGCCACTGCCAGAAGGGACAGAGAGTTTCATCTATGCTGATGATCGTTCCATTACTGCTCAAGCAAGGAGCTTTGAGATGGTAGAACAGAAGCTCTCCGAAGCTCTAGGTGCTCTTACTGCCTATTACAGGGAAAACCAGCTGATCCCTAATCCATCTAAAACACAGACATGTGCCTTTCACCTTAAGAACAGACAAGCATCCCGAGCTCTGAGGATTACCTGGGAAGGAATCCCACTGGAGCATTGCAGTGCACCCAAATACCTGGGAGTCACTCTGGACCGTGCTCTGACTTACAAGAAACACTGCCTGAATACCAAGCAAAAAGTGGGTGCTAGAAACAATATCATACGAAAGCTGACTGGCACAACCTGGGGATCACAACCAGACACAGTGAAGACATCTGCCCTTGTGATATGCTACTCTGCTGCTGAATATGCATGCCCAGTGTGGAACACATCTCACCACGCTAAAACAGTGGATGTGGCTCTTAATGAAACATGCCGCATTATTACGGGGTGTCTGCGCCCTACACCACTGGAGAAATTACACTGTCTAGCCGGTATTGCACCACCTGACATCCGCCGGGAAGTAGTAGCCAATAGTGAAAGGACCAAGGCAGAGACGTCTCCAGCTCATCCCTTGTTTGGGTATCAGCCAGCCAGTCAATGACTTAAATCAAGAAATAGTTTTCTAAGATCTACAGAGACACTCACTGGAACACCTCAGCAAGCGAGAGTCCAAAAGTGGCAGGCTTAAACCCAGAACCTCAACCAACGGCTGATACCAAATGAGAGACTCCCTCCTGGGCACACAGAAGACTGGGCGACTTGGAAGGCGCTGAACAGACTGCGCTCTGGCACCACGAGATGCAGAGCCAACCTCAAGAAACGGGGCTACAAAGTGGAATCCTCGACATGCGAGTGTGGAGAAGAGCAAACCACTGACCACCTGCTGCAATGCACCCTGAGCCCTGCCACATGCACAATGGAGGACCTTCTTGCAGCAACACCAGAGGCACTCTAAGTGGCCAGATACTGGTCAAAGGACATTTAATCAACTACCAAGCTTGCAAATTTTGTTTTGTGTGTTTGTTTGTTTTTGTTCTGTTAGAAATGTCATGCAATCGTCTGGTTGCCCCTGACATGATAAATAAAATAAGCTTAATGGTGTAACATTAGAAAACGTTGACCA
Source organism: Anolis sagrei (assembly GCF_037176765.1). NCBI lineage: Eukaryota > Metazoa > Chordata > Lepidosauria > Squamata > Anolidae > Anolis > Anolis sagrei. Next base: position 58,051,539 of record NC_090034.1, on the reverse strand, counting down.
TTTCTGCTCCCTTGGCAGCCACCTCTCCACCAAAGTCAACACTGACACTGAAATTCAACACCGCCTGAGCTCTGCAATACATGGATGGATGGATGGATGGATGGATGGATGGAATCCTAGAGTTGAAAGTGACCAGTGACATCCCTTTAGGCAGATAGATGGGTGGATAGATAGATAAGATAGATAAGATAGATAGATAGATAGATAGATAGATAGATAGATAGATAGATAGATAGATAGATAGTGTTGCCATGGGAGATATAAAAAAGTGGAACACTCCAAAAGGGTTTGTTCATTTAACTCACCCAAAGGGATCCTTCTTTCCTTCCAAATAACACTACTACTGCAATGGCTCCCCATTCCCTTACCAACAAACAGCCTCAGTTCAAAAATCTCCAGAGAAGGAAGGAGATTCCACTGGAAGGGACCCCCAAAGGGCATCTAGTCCAGCTCCGCTTCCGCCAGGCAGGAAGGCGCAGTCAAAGCCTTCCCAACATATATTCTATTATATTTGGAAACAACTGTGTGTGTGAGGTTGTAAGAAGTGCAAAGAGGGGAAAATTCCAAAGATTATATGAAACGCACACACATATATATACAGGCAGTCCCCAATTACAAACAAGAGAGGTTCTGTAGGTGTGTTCTTAAGTTGAATTTGTATGTAAGTCATAACAGACATTTTTAAGTGTAGCTCCAGCCAAAAATAAAGTATTTTTGCTGTGGGTTGTATAGGAAAGTGTGAACACCCCTGTGGGGTTTCCTTTGCTTCCGTGCCCCTCTTCTCATATTATTTATATATCTATATCTATATCCATATCTATATCTATAAATATAAATGTAATGTTCGTTTGTGGTATTCACAGAACTCAAAAACCCCTGGATGAATTGACACCAAACAAAGACACCTAACAACCCAATGTATGTCCTTCACTCAAAAAAAATGATTTTGTCATTTGGGAGTTGTAGTTGCTGGGATTTATAGTTCACCTACAATCAAAGAGCATTCTGAACTCCACCAATGATGGAACTGAACCAATCTTGGCACACAGAACTCTAATGACAAACAGAAAATACTGGAAGAGTTTGGTGGACATTGACCTTGAGTTTGGGAGTTGTACATCCAGAGAGCACTATGGATTCAAACAATGATGGATCTGGACCAAACTTAACATGAATGCTCAATATGCCCAAATCTGAACACTGGTGGAGTTTGGGGAAAATAGAATCTTGACATTTGGGAGTTGTAGTTGCTGGGATTTGTAGTTCACCTACAATCAAAGAGCATTCTGAACCCCACCAACAATGGAATTGAACCAAACTTGGCACACAGTTCTCTCATGACCAACAGAAAAAACTGGAAGGGTTTGGTGGGCAGTGTCCTTTGGTTTTGGAGTAGTAGTTCACCTACATCCAGAGAGCACTGCGGACTCAAATAGTGATGGATCTGGACCAAACTCTACATGAATACTCAACATGCCCAAATGTGAACACTGGTCGGCTTTGGGGAAAATAGAAATTTGACATTTGGGAGTTGTAGTTGCTTGGATTTGTAGTTCACCTACAATCACAGAGCATTCTGAACCCCACCAAAGATAGAATTGGGCCAAACCTCCCACACAGAACCCCCATGACCACCAGAGTGGGCCACAGCAACGCATGGCAGGGGACAGCTAGTATATACACACACACACCCATAATAATCTGACCATATAAATATGTTTCATATAATTTCCCCTCTACTCTGGAGGTTGGATGGCCATCTGTCGGGAGGGCTTTGGCTGTGCCTTCCTGCCTGGCTGATGGGGGCTGGACGAGATGCCCTCTGGGGGTTCCTGCCCACCCTGTGTGTTCCGTGTTCCTTTCCCACTGCTCCACTCACCCAGGTGTTCAGCCAGCTGGCGTCCCCGCTCCGAGGAGACCACCCTCTCGTCCTCCATGTCGCACTTATTGCCCACCAGCAGCACCTGCGCATTGTCCCACGAGTAGGTCTTGATCTGGGTGGACCTGGAGGGAGGAGGAGGAAAGGAGGAAAATGCCTGGCCTCCCCCCTTTCCTTTCTCTTCCTCCTTTCCCTTCTTTTTCTCTTTCTTCCTTTCTTTCCTTCCCCTCCCCTTATACCTTTTCTCCTTACCTTTCTTTCCCTTCTTTTTCTCTTTCCTTTCCATCCACTCATACCCTTTCTTTTTCTTTCTCTTCCTTCTTTTTTCCTTTCCTTTCTCTTACTTCTTCTTTTTCTTTCTTTCCTTTCCCTCATACCTTTTCTCCTTTACTTTCCCTTCTTTTCTTTCCTTTCCCTCCCTTCACAACTTTCCTTTCCTTTTCTCTACACCCTTTCCTTCCCTTCACACCTTTTCTCCTTTCCTTTCTCTTCTCTTCCTTCTTCTCTTTCTTTTCCTTTCCCCTCACACCTTTTCTCCTTTCCTTTCCCTTCTTTTCCTCTTTCCTTTCCCTCCCTTCATAACTTTTTTCCCCTCTTTTCTTTCCTTCACACATTTTCTACTTTCCTTTCTTTTCCTTCTTCTCTTTCTTTTCTTTTCCCTTCCTTCACACCTTTACTCCTTTCCGTTCCCTTCTTTTCCTCTTTCTTCCCTTTCCCTCCCTTTAGCACTTTTTCCTTTCCTCTCTTTTCTTTCCTTCACACCTTTTCTCCCTTCCTTTCTCTTCCTTCTCTTTTCTTTCCTTCACACCTTTTCTCCCTTCCTTTCTCTTCCTTCTTTCCCTTCTTCTCTTCCTTTCTTCCTTTCCTTTCCCCTCACACCTTTCCATCTTTCCTTTCTTTCCCTCCTTTTCTCCTTTCTTTCCCCTTTCATCCTTTCCCTTCTTTTTCTCTTTCTTTCCCTCCCTTTACCACTTTTTCCTTTCCTCTCTTTTCTTTCCTTCACACCTTTTCTCCTTCCATTTCTCTTCCTTCTTTCCCTTCTTCTCTTTCTTTCTTCCTTTCCTTTCCCCTCACACCTTTTCTTCTTTCCTTTCTTTCCCTCCTTTTCTCCTTTCTTTCCCCTTTCATCCTTTCCCTTCTTTTTCTCTTTCTTTCCTTTCCCTTCCCTCACACCTTCTCTTTCTTTTTTCCCAGATCTCCAAAGGAAGACTCACCAGTCCTGGACGGCGTTGAAAGACTCCTCGTTGGTAATGTCGTACATCAGGATGAAGCCCATGGCGCCGCGGTAGTAAGCGGTGGTGATGGTCCGGTACCGCTCCTGCCCGGCCGTGTCCTGGCAGAGAAAGGGCATCATTTACCCACCTTTTTAATGTTGAAATGCCTCGCAAAGAATTATTATTATTATTATTATTATTATTATTATTATTATTATTAGTCCAAGCCAAAGGGGAAGCTGCACCTGGAGCCCTTCTTTGCAGGACATCATCTCTCATCAAGGCAGCCACGGCTATGTAATAATATAGTGTAATATAATAATAATATTGCTATGCAATAGTATAATAAAACAGACTAATATAGTATAGTAATATAATACATTTTGAAAAATATATTATTACAATTTATAGACTAGATTATAAACTATAATATAATAGTATATTAGAGTAATAGAAATCTATATAAATAAAAATGTAATGTTCGTTTGTGGGATTAACATAACTCAAAAACCACTGGATGAATTGACACCAAATTTGGCCACAAGAAACCTACTAACCCAAGGAGCGACCATCACTCAAAAAAAAGTTGAATTTGGCATTTGGGAGTTGTAGTTGCTGGGATTTATAGTACACCTACAATCAATGAGCATTCTGAACTCCACCAATGATTGAATTGAACCAAATGTGGTACACAGGACTCCCACGCCCAATAGAAAACACTAGAAGGGTTTGGTGGGCATTGACCCTGAGTTTGGGAGTTGTAGTTCACCTACATCCAGAGAGCACTGTGGACTCAAACAATGACGGATCGGCACCAAACTTGGCACGAATATTCCATATGCCCAAATATGAACACAGATGGAGTTTGGGGGGAATAGACCTTGACATTTGGGAGTTGAAGTTACTGGGATTTATAGTTCGCCTACAATCAAAGAGCATTCTGAACCTCACCAACGACAGAATTGAAGGCAAACTTCCCACAAAGAACCCCTATGACCAATAGAAAATACTTAAGGAAATCCAGTCCAACTCCCTTCACCGGGGCAAGAAAACGTAATCAAAGCCCTCCTGACAAAGAGCCATCCAGCCATAGATATAGAGAGATATGCTTCACACACACAGAAATACAGTATCATAGATTTGAAAGGGACTCTTAAAGAAGGACAATTATATATTGCATTTTCCAGAGTAGGCAAACCAGACAATCTCTACATCAACACTGACAAAGAAACAACAAGAAATACTGTTTATCCACAAGCATAAAGGCATTACATATATTAGAAATCAACACCTTCTCGTTACTTTTCAGATCAGCAGACTGGGCCACAGCAACGCGTGGCAGGGGACGGCTAGTGTGTGTGTATATATGTGTGTGTGTGTGTCTGTGTCTGTGTGCTCTGTTCGTTTTTAGTGACATCATAACTCAAAAACTGCTGGACAAATTGACACCAAATTTGCCCACAACACACTTACTAACTAAGAAACCCCCCAAAAAACACACAGCGGGAGGGACTTAAAAAACCCCCAAACCTAGAATACACTACAGTGAATGCGCGCAAACGGCTTACCCATGGGAGGGATAACAAACCAAACAGCTATCCCACCTCTCTCAAGAAGAGACTGCAGAGGAGACCATCTGTAGGGAGGGTTTTGATTGTGTCTTCCTTTATGGCAAAAGGAGGTTGGATTGGATGGCCTCCCCAGGTCCATCTGGCAGAGGAGAATCTCCCAAGTGGCAGGAAATGTTAGGAATTGCAAGAGTTGGAGTCCAAAACACCCTAGGGGGCCCAAATTTGCCCCTTCCTGGTCTACACCGTGGAGTTACTCCACAGCATTGAGCCATGGCAGTTAAAGGGGCCCCATAGGCCATCCAGCCCAACTACATTTTGCAGTAAATGAAGACACCATCAAAGCCCTCCCGACAGATGGCCATCCAGTTGGAAAGGAGCCCCAAAAGGCATCCAGTCCAACCTCATTTGGCAGTAAAGGAAGACACCATCAAAGCCTACCTCACAGATGGCCAACCAGTTGGAAGGGAGCCCCAAAGGCCATCCCGTCCAAGCCTTAAAGGCGTGTGTGTGTTTGTGTCTGTCTGTCTTCCAACTCTGACCATCCATCTACCATTCCTATCTATCTATCTATGATGTATCCATCTACCTTCTATTCTATCTATCAAGGTCCCTTCCATCTGTCCCTTCTGTCTATTGTTTCATGCCTGGAATTCCTCTGTTTTCTGAGGGCCACAGCAATGCATGGCAGGGGATGGCTAGTATAATATTAAAATATTATATTATAATAATATACTATGATAATATAGTATAATATATTTGATGTTATAATATTATATTATAGTAGAGTATTTATTTATTTTATTTACTTTATTTATATACCGCTTTTCTCAGCCCTCAGGCGACTCAAAGCGGTGAACAACATCAACACAAAACATCACGAGACAAGTATAGGGCAATAGGGAATAGTATAATATAATAGTATATTATAATGTAATAGTATAATAATAATATATAACAGTATAATATAATAGTAGATTAATATAATAATGGTAAAATATAGTAATATAATGGTATAAAATTATAATAATTGAATAGTATAATACTATAATATACTAATAGTATAATATACTAATATAATAGTATAGTATAATGTTACAATATAATAGTGTAATATAATAGTATAAATAGCATAATATAATATTATAATATAATCAATCAATTTATCTATACACATATTAAAAGTGAAAATCTGTATGTATTCGGCAGGGGTGTCCACTTACACACATGCCTCCTGCCTCCAGAAACAGCTATAACCCAGTGCTGAGGAGACACCAAAAGCACTCCTGCCAATGACATTGCAAGTTATAGTGAGTGCCACATCCCAGTGTTCCCTTTTCTCTCCATTGGTGTGAAATTTGCATGACCCTGGCCCACTGCCTCTCCCTTAACCTTTTCCTACCCTTTCCTGTGGCATACAGCAAACAGAGGAATTATCAGCAACTAAACATACTGGAGGGGTTTGGGGGACTGACTCAATAGGATGGAAGTTGTAGTTCACCCTGCATCAAGTCAGACCACTGTGACTCCCACCAACAATGGACCTGGACCACATTTGGCACACAGAACTCCCATGACCAGGTTTGGGGGCAATTGACCTTGATTTATAGAAGTTGTAGTTCAACTACATCCAATGATGGATCTGGACCACACTTGCCATGGATGATGGAACTTGTAGTACCTTCACTCACTTCCAGAGACCACTGCCACCCCCATGAATGACGGACCAGGACCAAACTTTGCACACAGACCCCCCATGACCCACTCTACATCCTGGTACAATTTGGGGGAGGACAGACCACAGATAATGGGATTTACAGTACCTTCGCTTACTTCCAGAGACCACTGCAACCCCCATGAATGACGGACCTGGACCAAACTTGGTACGCAAACCCCCATGACCCACCTCACATCCAGAGAAACTGGGACTCTCACCGACAATGGACCGGGACCAAACTTGGCACAGAGAAACTCCATGACCAACTGAACATACTGCAGGGTTTTCTAAGAATTGACCTTGACTTTGGGAGTTGTAGTACAACAGCATCCAGAGAAACAGTGGCCATCACCAACAGTGGACTGTGACCAAACTTGGCCCCATGACCAACTGAACATACTGTAAGGGTTTGTGGGAATTGACCTTGGTCTTAGGAGTTGTAGTTCACCTGCATTCAGAAAGCACTGAACCCAGCCGATGTCAGATCTGGACCAAACTTGGTACACAGACAAAACATGGCCAACTTTGACTACTGGTGGGGTTTGGGGTGAATGACCCACGATTTTGGGAACTGTAGTTCACCCACATCCTTATGCATTTTCTCATGGAAACATTCATAAAAAACAACAGGAAATACTGGCTTTTTAAAATAGAGCTACAAATTACCAAACTGATATTACCTAACACCCCAAAACAAACAATGTTTTTTTCAAGTAACCTGGGCACCGCCAGGTCCCCAAGCTAGTAATATAATAATATTTATTTATTTATTTATTTATTTATTTACTGCGCTTATAGACCGCAATTCTCAGCCCAAGGGCGACTCATTGCGGTGTACAACATGGAAACAAGTGCAAATTACAAGACATAGTGTAAAATAATCCACAATTCATCATTATCAGAAAAACATCTTATCAAAACATCAACATCAACATTACTACAAAATCCATTCCAAGCCGTCTCATCGTCAAACCCACAATCCAAAATCATTTCCGTTGTTCCATTCCTATGGTCAAATTACCGGTCATTGCACTTCTTGATCAAATGCCTTCTTAAAACAGCCAGGTCTTTAACTTCCTGCGGAATATCAACAGGGAGGGGGCTAGCCTGATGTCCACGGGAAGGGTGTTCCACAGCTGAGGAGCCACCACCGAGAAGGCCCTATCTCTCGTCCCCGCCAGCCGTGCCTGTGACGCAGGCGGGATCGAGAGCAGGGTCTCCCCGGAAGATCTCAAAGTCCTCGTGGGCTAATAGGCCGAGAGGCGGTCAGTTAGGTATCTTGGGACAGAACCGTTTAGGGCTTTATAGGCCAATGCCAGCACCTTGAATTGAGCCCGGTAGCAGATCGGCAGCCAGTGGAGCTGGTACAGCAGGGGAGTTGTATGCTCCCTGTGTCCTGCTCCTGTTAGTATCATGGCTGCCGCACGTTGGACCAGTTGGAGCTTCCGGGCCGTCTTCAAAGGCAACCCCACGTAGAGAGCGTTGCAGTAGTCTAAGAGGGATGTAACCAGAGCGTGGACTACCGTGGCCAAGTCAGACTTCCCAATAATAATAATAATAATAATAATAATAATAATAATAGAAGGCAGAGAAGGCTCAAGGTCTTGCCAAACTTGTAAAACATAGTACTGAGCCAAGGCAATTCAAATGAATTCATTCTCAGCATAGATGACGATGAACTTATTTTTGCCAATGCATGAGACTCGAGGACATGCATGCAGGCTCACCCAGATCTGCAGCTTGATGCGCTTGTCATTGCGGTAGATGGTCTTGACTTTGAAGTCGATGCCGACAGTGCTGACGAAGGCCGGGGTGAAGGAGTCGTCAGCGTACCGGAAGAGGAAGGAGGTCTTGCCCACGCTGCTGTTGCCGATGATGAGAATCTTGAACATGTAATCGAAGTTCTGATCGGAGGACTCCTTCTGGCCATAGCGGGCATCGGTGGCGGACGCCATCTGTGGAGAGGGAAGAGGAAGGGGGCAGTTAGCCATGAATTCACACATGCAGGGAAAGAGAGTCCAACTCAACAGCGGGTTAAGAGCCACCATTCGACAGTAGATGGGACTGGGGGGTCCTTGGGGTCTCTTTCAGATCCACAAATCAATCCTGAATTGATCTATCTCTCACTCCCTCCATCCATCTCTCTATCTATGTGTCTATCTGTCTATCTAAGGGGTTGGGTTGATGGGTCTTAGTGTCTATCTCCCTTTTATCTATCTATCTATCTATCTATCTATCTATCTATCTATCTATCTATCTATCCATCCATCCATCCATCCATCCATCCATCCATCTATCCATCCATTCCTCCAACCACTTCTCTATCTCTTCATCCCTCCATCTATTTCTCTATCCATCCACCCACTTCTCTATCTTTCTATCTAGCTATCCATCTATCCTTCCCTCCACCCACTTCTCTTCCTCTCACCATCCATCCCTCCACCCACTTCTCTGTCTGTCTGTCTGTCTATCTATCTATCTATCTATCTGTTGTTGTTTATTCGATCATTGGATGTGGCCACCCCCAGCTCCTTCAAGGTCAAAGCAGACACTTCAAGGATACCATCCATCCATCTTGCCCTTGGTCGGCCCCTCTTCCTTTTTCCTTCCATTTTCCCCAGCATCATTCTCTTCTACAAGCGTTCCTGTCTTCCCATGATACGGCCAAAGTACTTCATCTCTGCCTCTAATACCCTTCCCTCCAGTGAGCAGCCAGGCATTAATTCCTCCAGTATGGACTGCTTTGATCTTCTTGCAGTCCAAGAATTTTCCTCCAACACCATAGTTCAAAACCGTCTATCTTCCTTCGCTCAGCCTTCCTTATGATCCAGCTCTCTCATCCATAGGTTACTATGGGGAATCTATCTATCTATCTGTCTTACATTATACCTACCTACCTATCTCTTACGTTATATCTATCTATCTATCTATCTATCTATCTATCTATCTATCCATCCATCTATCTATCCATCTCACTATCTCACTATCTATCTATCTATCTCTCCCTCCCTCTATCCATCCATCCCTCTCTCCTTCCACCTCTATCTATCCATCTATGGATTCTATCTATAGAGCTATTTCTTACAACTCTCAGGTTATATCTATCTATCCATCCATCCACTTCCCTATCTATCCATCCATCCATACACTTCTTTCTCCCTCTTTCTCTATCCATCCATCCATTCCTCCACCCACTTCTCTCTCTCTCTATCCATCCATCCACTTCTCTATGTATGTATCCATCCATCCCTCCCTCCACTTATCTCTCTCTCTCTCTCTCCATACATCCCTCTCTCCCTCCACCTCTATCTATCTATCCATCTATCCATCTATGGATTCTATCTATCTAGCTATTTCTGAAAACTCTAAGGTTATATCTATCTATCTATCTATCTATCTATCCATCCGTCCATCCACTTCCCCATCCATCCATCCATCCATCCAACAATTCATCCACTTCTTTCTCCCTCTTTCCTCTATCCATTCCTCCACCCACTTCTCTCTCTCTCTATCCATCCACCTCTCTCTCTCTCCATCCATCCCTCCATCCATTTCTCAGTCTGTCTATCTGTCTATCCGAAGGGGTTGATGGCCCTTGGAGTTTATCTCCCTTTAATCTATCTATCCACTTGTCTATCTATCTCTCCATCCCTCCACCCAGTTCGCTCTCTCTCTCTCTCTCTCTCTCTTAAGGGGTTGGGTTGATGGGCGTTGGAGTCTATCCCCCTTTAATATATAAATATCCATCCATCCATCCATCCACCTATCAATCTCTCTTCTATCTTAAGGGAAATGAATTGCATGGTCCTTGGGTTCTCTTCCAGTTTTAGGACTGTTATTGATCTATTGATCTATCATACCTATCTATCTCTCTATCTTAAGGGGCTGGACTGGATGATGCTTGGGGTCCCTTCGAACTCTAGGAAAAAAGGCGCCTAAAAATAACAAAAAACAGAAATGCCTTGAAAAGTGATCTGGAGTGCGGCTGCCTTTAAACGGTCAAAATTTAAAATCCAATTTGTAAAAGCAAAGCATTGCACAGAAGACAGTGGCGCAATGTCAAGAAACCCATTGGCGCAAACCAGAAGAAGCCAACAAACTGCAAGTAGAAGAATATAAAGAACAACTACAACCCAATACACACACACACACAAGTGAAAATCTGTATGTGTCTATGTGGCTGGGGTGTCCACTTACACAGACAAGCTCCTGCTCCCGCAAACAGCTCTAACTCCCCCCATTCAGGAGACACCAATGGCCCTCCCTCCAATGACATTGCAGGTTGTAGTGAGCGCCATGAACATGTCCAAGAGCCTGGCTAATGTCCCCCCCCCAAACACCATCGTGCCCACCACCCAGGTGAAGGCTTTCATACGAGGACAATTTCATCCTAGATTTTATATGTTTCCTCCACCACAGACATCCCAGGGTTCCTTTCTCTCTCCATTGGTGTGAAATGTGCATTACTCCATCCACTGCCTCTCCCTCAACCCTTTCCTATTCTTTTCTATGGCACACAGCAGACAAAGAAATTGATCAGCAATTGAACATACTAGAGAGGTTTGGGGAGAATTCACTATGGGGTGTATAGTTGAACAGCAATCTAAGAGCACTCTGAACTCCACCAATGATGGAACTGGAAATAACTTGGCACATAGAACTCCCATGACTGACAAAAAACACTGGATGTCTCGGGAGGGATTTATAGGTGTTCAACTACATCCAGAGCGGACTATGAACCCAAACAACGATAGATCTGGAACAAACTTGGCGTGCATACTCAATATGCCCACATTTGAATACTGGTTGGTTTTACGGGGAAATGGCCTAAACATTTTGGAGTTGTAGGTACTGGGATGTATAGTTCACCTACAATCAAGGAGCACTCTGAACTCCACCAAGGATGGAATTCGACCACACTTGGCACACAGAGCCCCAATGACCAGTAAAAAATACTGGCGGTCTTTGGGGAAAATTCACTTTGATTTGGGAGAGTTGTAGTTGTAGATAGCAGTGTGAACCCAAACACCAATGGATCTGGATCATACTTGGCACACATACCTGATATGCCAACATGTCATTACTGGAGGGATTTGGGGGGAACTGACCTTCCTTTCTGGGAGCTGTAGTTCACCCACAACCAGAGAAACTGTGACCTCCACCCATGATGGACCTGGACCAAACCCGGCACACAGAACCCCCATGATTAACCCGAACTACTGGAAGGGTTTGAGGGGACTGACTGACCATCGTGGGAGTTGTAGTTTACCCTGCAGCCACAGAGCACACTGAACCCCACCAATGATGCATCTAGAGCATACTTGCCCATCATAACAAACTGATGGAGTTTCTCAGGGTTAACCTGGCATCATGGGAGTTGTAGTTCACACACAAACTTATGCATTTTGTCCAATTAAAAAACTGACTTTCTCAAATAACCTACTGAAGGGGTTTGAGAGGATGGACTCACCATAGCGGGAGTTGAAGTTTACCCTACAGCCAGAGAGCACACTGAACCCCACCAATGATGCATCTAGAGCAAACTTGCACAACATAACAAATATTAAGTACTGATGGAGTTTCTCAGGGTTAATCTGGGATGATGGGAGTTTTTTTTTTTTTTTGTCGTGTCAGGAGTGACTCCTGGTGTGAGAGAATTGGCCGTCTGCAAGGACGTTGCCCAGAGGATGCCTGGATGATTTGATGTTTTTATCATCCTTGTGGGAGGCTTCTCTCATGTCCCTGCATGAGGAGCTGGAGCTGATAGAGGGAGCTCATCCGCCTCTCCCCAGATTCGAACCTGTGACCTGTCAGTCTTCAGTCCTGCTGGCACAGGGGTTTAACCCACTGCGCCACCGGGGGCTCCATATGATGGGAGTTGTAGTTCACCCACAACCTTATGCCTTTTGTACAATTAAAAATTGACTTTCTCAAATAACCTACTGAAGGTGTTTGAGGGGATGGACTCACCATAGTGGGAGTTGTAGTTTACCCTTCAGCCAGAGAGCACACTGAACCCCACCAATGAGGCATCTAGAGCAAACTTGCGCAACATAACAAACTTTAAGTACTGATGGAGTTTCTCAGGGTTAATCTGGCATGATGGGAGTTTTGTTGTTGTTGTTGTTGTTGTTGTGTCAGGAGTGACTCCTGTTGTGAGAGAATTGGCCGTCTGCAAGGACGTTGCCCAGGGGATGCCTGGATGATTTGATGTTTTTATCATCCTTGTGGGAGGCTTCTCTCATGTCCCCGCATGAGGAGCTGGAGCTGATAGAGGGAGCTCATCCGCCTCTCCCCAGATTCGAACCTGCGACCTGTCAGTCTTCAGTCCTGCCGGCACAGGGGTTTAACCCACTGCGCCACCAGGGGCTCCATATGATGGGAGTTGTAGTTCACCCACAACCTTATGCCTTTTGTACAATTAAAAATTGACTTTCTCAAATAACCTACTGAAGGGGTTTGAGGGCATGGACTCACCATAGTGGGAGTTGTAGTTTACCCTTCAGCCAGAGAGCACACTGAACCCCACCAATTATGCATCTAGAGCAAACTTGTACAACATAACAAACTTTAAGTACTGATGGAGTTTCTCAGGGTTAACCTGGCATGATGGGAGTTGTAGTTCACTCACAAACTTATGCATTTTATACAATTAAAAATTGACTTTTTCAAATAACCTACTGAAGGGGTTTGAGAGGATGGACTCACCACAGCGGGAGTTGTAGTTTACCCTTCAACCAGAGAGCACACTGAACCCCACCAATGATGCATCTAGAGCAAACTTGCCCACCATAACAAAGTTTAAGTACTGATGGAGTTTCTCAGGGTTAACCTGGCACGATGGGAGTTGTAGTTCACAACCTTATGCATTTTGTACCACTAAAATTGAGTTTTTCAAATAATCTGGGCAATACCAAGCTAGAATATAATAAAAGGAAGCAACCAAACCTCAGAAAAGCCTGTGAAGAATAGTTCCCCTTCGGCTGTAGTATTCCTAATAGGGGGAGATTACAGCAGCCCTATTTTCCCTCGAGGGATAAAACAACAAATAAATGCAATTTATGTGCTGCAGGGCCCTCCATTTTCTGCGTATTTCGCTTCGCAAAAAGGCAGAGCTAAGCAGGTTTCTAAACCGCAGAGAAAGACAATTAAGCTAATTGGGTGGATCAGCTCTTCACCACCGACAGCTTGACCCCGAAATGGGTTTTCATATGTCTTTCAATCTATGTCTTTTCATTATTATCGAATAATAATAATAATATTTATTTATACCCTGCTTTTCCTCTCCGCAAGGAGACTCAAAGTGGCTATGTATCTATTATTAGTATTAGAACACTGTTTCTCAATTTTCCTAATGCCACGACCCCTTAATACATTTCCTCATGTTGTGGTGACCCCCAACCATAACACTGTTTTTGTTGCTAATTTATAATTGTAATTTTGCTCCTGTTATGAATCGTCATGTCAATATCTGATATGCAGGATGTATTTTCATTCACTGGACCAAATTTGGCACAAATACCCGATACGCTTAAATTTGAATACTGGTAGAGTTAGGGGGGATTGATTTTGTCATTTGAGAGTTGTAGTTGCTGGGATTTATAGTTCACCTACAATCAAAGAGCATTCTGAACCCAACAACGAGAAAATGGAACCAGTCTTGGCACACGGAACCCGCATGACCAACAGAAAATACTGGAAGGGTTTGGTGGGCATTGATCTTGAGTTTGGGAGTTGTAGTTCACCTACATCCACTGTGGACACAAACAATGATGGATCTGGACCAAACTTGGCACAGATATTCAATATGGCCAAATGTGAACACTGGTGGAGTTTGGGGGAAATAGACTTTGATATTTGGGACTTGTAGTTGCTGGGATTTATAGTTCACCTACAACCAAAGAGCATTCTGAACTCCACCAATGATAATATTGGGCCAGACTTTCCACACAGAGCCCCCCATGCCTTGAAGGGTCTCGCTGGTGTGTGTCTCCCTCCAGCCTGACATGCTCTCCCTCGTCTACATATGTGAACCACGCTGCCATGCGCCAAGGACATTATTCTCCTCGCCTCCGCTGAGAGGCCGGCCAATCACAGCGGAGGAGGGCTTTTGGAGGAAGGATTCGCCGTCTGTTTCCAAAGAGGAAAAGAAGGACAAGCAGGGAGATCATCAGCCTTCTCGGCCAAAAAGGCTCCTAAAACCATCTGAAATATGTTTTATGATGGTCTTTGGTGACTCCTCTGAACCCCCCCCAACTTATATAATAATAATATAGTGAGAAACATTGTATTATTATTATATAAAATAAAATAAAATAATTATTATTATCATTATCATTATTATATTTATTTATAACCCACATTTTCTCTCTACCAGGAGACTCAAGACGGCTATGTATCTATTATTAGTATTATAATGTATTATTATTATTTACTAGCGGTCCCCTGCCATGCGTTGCTGTGGCCCAGTTTGTTGATCTGGAAAATAAAATAATGAGAAAGTGTTGGTTTCTAATATATGTAATGTCTTGATGCTTGTGGGTAAACAGTATTTCTTGCTGTTTCTTTGTCAGTGTTGATGTGGAGATTGTCTAGTTTGCCCACCCTGGGACATGCAGCATATCATTGTCCTTCTTTAAGGGTCCCTTTCAAATCTATGATCTGTGTGTGCGTGAATGATATCTATCTATATCTATCTATGGCTGGATGGCTCTTTGTCAGGAGGACTTTGATTGCGTTTTCTTGCCCCAATGAAGGGAGTTGGATTGGATGGCTTTAAGTATTTTCTGTTGGTCATGGGGGTTCTGTGTGGGAAGTTTGCCCCGATTCTGTCGTTCATAGTGTTCAGAATGCTCTTTGATTGCAGGTGAACTGTGAATCCCAGTGACTACAACTCCCAAATGTCAAGGTCTATTTCCCCCAAACTCCATCTGTGTTCATATTTGGGCATATTGAGTGCTTGTGCCAAGTTTGGTCCAGATCCATCATTGTTTGAGTCCACAGTGCTCTCTGGATGTAGGTGAACTATAACTCCCAAACTCAAGGCCAATGCCCACCAAACCCTTCCAGTATTTTCTGCTGGTCATGGAAGTCCTGTGTGGCAAGTTTGGTTCAATTCCATTGTTGATGGAGTTCAGAATGCTCTTTGATTGTAGGTGAACTATAAATCCCAGCAACTACAACTCCCAAATGACAAAATCATAATTTTTGGAGTGATGGTCAGTCACTCCTTGTGATGTGAGACGTTTTGTTGCCAAATTTGGTGTGATTTCGTTCATTGGTTCTTTTGTTTTTAAGGAACTCATTATGCACAGAGCATTTTTATATATATAGATTAACTATCATATCTTTCAATCAATTTATTTTAATGACCATGTTTTTAATCTATGTCTTTTAATGGTCACGCCTGTCTTTTAATCGATGGATTTTAGGGTGCACCTTACCATTATTATTATTATTATTATTATTATTATTACATGGCGTGGGTCCCTTTGCCTCCCATGGCTTTTAGGGAACTCTCCAAGGTCCTGAATTGAGGAAAAGAAATGAGTTGTAGAAAGGCTTTCATGGCCGGAATCACTGGAGTGAATCACTGGTTGTGAGTTTTCTGGGCTGTCTGACCATGTTCCAGAAGCATTCTCTCCACAACCCCCTCACAAGTCTGTTTGAGGTAGGTGTGAATTGATTAGCATATAATGGCCTAGCAGTTTCAAAGTATGGCTGCTTTCTGCCTGAGGGAACCTTTTGTTGGGAGATGTTAGCTGGCCCTGATTGTTTCCTGTCTGGAATTCCCCTGTTTTTTTTTCAGCCAGACCTTGAAACTGCTAGGCCATTAAATGCTAATCAAGGTGGCCAATTGGAATGTTGTATATTATTGGGTTGTTGTAGGTTTTTCCGGGCTATATGGCCATGTTCTAGAGGCATTTTCTCCTGACGTTTCGCCTGCATCTATGGCAAGCATCCTCAGAGGTAGTGAGGTCTGTTGGAAGTAGGAAAATGGGTTTATATATCTGTGGAACGACCAGAGTGGGACAAAGGACTTTTGTCTGCTGCAGCTAGGTGTGAATGTTTCAACTGACCACCTTGATTAGCATATAATGGCTTGGAAGTGCCTGGGGGGAATCTTTTGTTGAGAGTGATTTGATGTGCCTGATTGTTTACTCTCTGTTGTTTTGCTGTTGTAATTTTTGAGTTTTTTAAATACTGGTAGCCAGATTTTGTTCATTTTCATGGTTTCTTCCTTTCTGTTGAAATTGTCCACATGCTTGTGGATTTCAATACATTGTATATTATTGTCTATGTTTTTTATTTTAATTGCTTGTATTGTTGTGATTATTGCTTGTATTGTTGTGTTTGGGTTTGGCGTCATGTAAGCCGCACCGAGTCCCTTGGGGAGATGGTAGCTGGGTACAAATAAAGTGTTATTATTATTATTATTATTATTATTATTATTAACATTCACACCTACCTCCAACAGACTTCTTTCTCCCAATCATAAATGGAAACATTCACAATTACCTCAAACAGACAAGAGTTCTTTCTCTCACCGTGGACATTATTCCACAGATATATAAACCCCATTTTTCAAGTTTCCAACAGACCTCACAACCTCTGAGGATGCCTGCCATAGATGCGGGTGAAACGTCAGAAGAAAATGATTCTGGAATATGGCCATACAGCCGGAAAACTCACAACAAACCAAAAAAAAAGAGCTTATATTATTATTATTATTATTATTTGTTACCCACTTCCTCTAATGACAGCCAAAACACCTCGACATAAAATACATACAACAAAATACATATATCAAAACATGTCTCTATAAAATAGATTTACACAAAAACCAGTAGTGTAAATCCAGATCTAGATCCCAAGGGTCCGACTCTTACGACCCTTAGGATCTAGGATTGCTTAGAAATGGTCTAGATGCCCTTGGGGGTCCCTTCCAACTCTCAAAGCCCTTTGGATCTCGAATTCCTTAGAAATAGACATCTGCACTGGAATGGTCTCGGTCTAGATGCCTTTTGGGGGACCTTGCGAATCTAGAATTCCTTTGAAAAAACACTGAAACAGAATAGGTTTAAACTAGATGCCCTTAGGGTCCCCACTGACTCTTAAGGCCCTTGAAATCTAAGATTCCTTAGAAATAGACACCTGCTCTGCAATGAGCTTGGTCTAGATGCCCTTTGGGGAACCCTGAGGATCTAGAATTCTTTAGAAATAGACGCCTGAACCAGAATAAGTTTGGACTAGATGCCCTTTAGGGTCCCCACTGACTCTTAAGGCCCTTGAAATCTAAGATTCCTTAGAAACGGACACCTGCTCTGCAATGGGCTTGGTCTGCTCTGCAATGGGCTTAGTCTAGATGCCCTTTGGGGGACCCTGCGGATCCAGCGAAATCACACCGAAATCCTGCCCATCGAAAAAGGAGCAAGGGAAGCAAACAAACAGGCTTACATAATACGAATAGGGATGTGTTTCCTAGAAGAGGATATCTCTAGGTCCTCCAGAGTGGTCTGCTTCTGCATTGGAGGGCCTTGGGATTCCTAGAGAGGCACCTGGGTTGGAAAGGACCCCTAAAGGCCATCCAGTCTGACCCCAATTCTGCCAAGACACCATGAAAGCCCTCCAGCTTCATAGACATTAGAAAGTTAATGGGGAGAAATAGGGCCAGGGAATGAATCCTAGAGGTGGAAGCGACCCCAAGGGCCACCCAATCCATTCTGCCTTTAAGGGCACCATCCGATCCCTCCTGATAGATGGTCATCCAGTCTCATACCTATATGGAGAAATAGAGCTATACCATCGCAACAACAACATGTTGGAAGGGATCCCAAGGGCCACGCAATCCATTAAGGACACCATCCAATCTCTCCCAACAGATAGCCATCCAGCCTCATCGGCATTAGAAGGTTCATGGAAGTTAGAACATTAGAAGGTTCATGGAGAAATAGGGCTATAGAATTGGAAGAGACTCCAAGGGACATCTAGTAAGACCCAATCCGATCCCTCCCGACAGATGGCCATCCACCCTTGTAGCTTCATGGGGAAATAGGGCTATAGCATAATAAGAAAAACAACAATCCTAGTGTTGGAAGGGACCCCAAAGGCCATCCAATAAAACTCTATTCTGCCATTAAGGACAGCATAAGATCCCTCCCAACAGATGGCCATTGGGCCTCACTGACATTAGAAGCTTCAATATAGAAATAGGGTCATAGAATCCTAGAGTTGGAAGGGACCCCAAGGGCCATCCAATAGAACTCTATTCCACCATTTTGGGCACCATCCGATGCCTCCCTCCAAATGGCCATCCGGCCTCATCGACATTAGAAGGTCCATGGATAAATAAGGCTATAGAATCATAGTATCCTAATGTTGGAAGTGACCTCAACGCCATCCAGTCCAACCCCATTCTGACATTAAAGACACCATCTGATCCCTCCTGACAGATGGCCATCCAACCTCATAGTCTCATGGGGAAATACGGCTATAGTATCCTAATCATCATCATGATCACCCTAGTGTTGGAAGGAACCCCAAGGGTGATCCAATAAAACTCTATTCTACCATAATGGACACCATTGAATCCCTCCCGACAGATGGTCATCCAGCCTTATAGATTCATAGCTTCACAGGGAAATAGGGCTATAGTATCCTAATAATAATAATAATCATTGTATTGTCGAAGGCTTTCATGGCTGGAATCACTAGGTTCTTGTGGGTTTTTTCGGGCTATAGAGCCATGTTCTAGAGGCATTTCTCCTGATGTTTCGCCTGCATCTATGGAAAACCTCAGAGGTAGTGAGGATGCTTGCCATAGATGCAGGCGAAACGTCAGGAGAAATGCCTCTAGAACATGGCTCTATAGCCCAAAAAGCCCCACAAGAACCTAATCATCATCATCATCACTTTATTAGTAACCCATCCTATCTCCCCAAGGGGACTCCTCATCATCCTAGGACACCACTCGATCCCTCCCAACAGATGGTCATCCAGCCTCATACCTTCATGGAGAAATTACAGTATCCTAATAATAATAATAACAATCCTAGTGTCAGAAGGGACCCCACAAGGGCCATCCAATCTGACTGCAAACTTCCATTCAGGACATCTGATCCCTCCTGACAGATGGCCATCCAGCCTCAGAGACTCATAGCTGCATGGGTAAATAGGGGTATATATATATATATATATATATATATATATATACACATACACACACACAGCATTTCTGTCCCGTCTTTCGCAACCCGAAGACAACAACTCACAGTGGCTTACAAATTGGCAGCAATTTGATGCCACAACAGTCATAAATACCATTGAAAACATTCAGCAAAACATAAGAAAATACATATAAAAACATTAAAAACATATAATCACCACTATAGTATCCTAATAACAATAATTCTTGTGTTGGAAAGTGCCCTAAAGGCCATCCAATCCAACCTTCAACTGGGCTGGAAGACCCAATCTGATCCCTCCCAACGGATGGCCACCCAGTCTCTGCTTCAAAGTGACATTTGGGGTTTTGTATTATTATCATCATCATCAGGTCTTTCAATTGCGTTATATGGTCCATGCATGTGGGCTGCTCTGTCCATCCGCAAGCCAATCAGCCCGGTTGCTCTGGGCGACCATCCATCATTCATAGCCGTGTCGCCTGACAACACACTGCCGTCGTCGACGCATGGGCTGCCGCGCACCGAATCTGATCCGCCGAGGCAAAAAAAAAAAGCCCTCCAAGATGGAGGATTGCAAGAGCAAATGACTGCAACCGGCCACTCTCTTCCAATCGCCATCAAGGCAAATCCTCCTATTCTGCTTGGAAAAACACAACAAGCCTGTATCCTTTGGAACCCAAAGTGATGGGAGCCTCCCTTCCCAACCAATCATAGCAGCCCGTTTGCATCCAAGCAACACAAGAGGCCTAAAAGGACATCTCAAGGGGGGGGGGGGGGAATAATAATAATTCTATCCATTCTATTTTTATTATTTTTATTTTATGTACATATCTGAGATTTTTTTAAAAAAATATTTTAATTATTTATTCTAATATTTTGCATATATATATTATTTTGACATTTTACATTTTTATAATTTAATATTAGAAAATTATTATACTTACAGTTTACATTTGTTCTCATGGTTAAATTACTATTTATTATATTTTTACTCGTTTGTATCCTTGCATATTTAATTTTTTTTATACCTTACCTAGGCTACCATTTTATTATTTATTATTTTCACATTTTATTTTTTTATCCTGTCACTTTTGATATTTTTGTATTATTTATTATTAGCATTTATTTTGTAGTTTTATCATTTTTTTCGTGATTGATACTTTTGAATTTATATTATTTTTATATTTTACCCTTTTTATTATTTTTATATGTTGCAATATTCTATTTTTATGCTTATGTTTCACACTTTTCTATTGATATCATTTTTGTTTTACCAGTTTTATCATTTTTGCGTTTTACAATTTTCTATGTTAATTATATTTTTTTGTTTCACACTTATTTTTCTATTTTTATTATTTTACATTTTATTATTTTTCTATTTTTATAATGTTTATTATTTTCTATTTTACTTATTTTTGTTTAAATTTTTAATTAATTTTTAAATGTTATTAATTTTTAAACTGTTATTTCACAATTTTACTGTTTTTCTATTTTTACAGAAGAAATTCTATTCTACCCATTTCATTTTATTATATTATTATATTATATTTATTATATTATATTATAACATTTTTATTTTACATCTTTAATTATATTTCTATTTTTATTATTTCTCTATTTTTACAAATTGTATTGTTTTTGTATTGTCGAAGGCTTTCATGGCTGGAATCACTCAGTTCTTGTGGGTTTTTTCGGGCTATATGGCCATGTTCTAGAGGCATTTCTCCTGACGTTTCGCCTGCATCTATGGCAAGCATCCTCACCTCTGAGGATGCTTGCCATAGATGCAGGCGAAACGTCAGGAAAAATGCCTCTAGAACATGGCCATATAGCCCGAAAAAACCCACAAGAACTGAGTGTATTGTTTTTATTATTTTACCATTTCTATTTTTCATTACCACTTTTATTATTTTTCATTCTTACCATTTTTATTTTGTTCTATTTTACCATTTTTATTTTGTTCTCTTTTACCATTCTTATTTTTATTATACTTTTTTACACATTTTTAATTATTTCACAATTATTATTATTTCTCTATTTTTATTATATTTCTATATGATATTATATTTTTACCATTTTTCTATTTCACCCTTTTTATTGCTTTTTATTATTTTTTACCATTATTATTATTCTATTTCTATTTTCACCATTTTAATTCTTTTTCCAATTTACTCTTTTTATTGCTTTAATTATATGTGTACAATTATTATTATTATTTCTAATTTTATCATTTTTTTATTTTTCCCATTTCCATTTTTATGTTATTGCTTTTTATTATATATTTTTATCATTTATTATTATTTTCTATTTTTTATTCTTTTTCTATTTTCACCATTTTAATTTTTGTCTATTTTATCCTTTTGATTGCTTTTTATTATATTTTATCATTTATTATTATTTTCTATTTTTTATTCTTTTTCTATTTTCACCATTTTTGTCTATTTTATCCTTTTGATTGCTTTTTACTATATTTTTACAATTTTATTATTATTTCTCTATATTATTTTTTCTATTTTATCATTTATTGTTTTTATGTTATTTTACGATTTTATTATGCTCATTATTTTACTATTTGATCCTTTCGATTTTTTAAATTATATTTTTACAATTTTTAACCATTTCTATTATTTTCGTATCTTGACCATTTTTATTGTTTTTCTATTTTTACCCTTTTTATTATTATTATTTATTATTATTATTCACAATTTTGCATTATAGTTTTATAATATTCTGCACTCAATGTATCCATTTACTTGTCTATATTACTTGATTCTATTCTATGATTCTATACTGCCTTGATTTGCTGGGCTTTGCAAGGAGAGCCTTTCTGCAAAGGCCCATTTGCCCCATCGAAGCATCCCCCGGTTTAAGCGCCTTAGGCTTCTGCTGCTACACCTGTGTCAAATGAAGGTTACCCCACTCCCCGAATCCCATGCAAAGGGGGCACCCCAGCATCCAAACCGGGGTGCAAAAAGGAGCTTGCAAGGGCGCGCGCGCTCACTCACCTCGGAAGCGCGCTTCGGATCGACAGCTAATGCAGCAGCAGCGGCGGCGCGAGGCGACTGAGCACCTTGCCTGCAGATCCCCGGACCGACGTCACAGCGTTCCAAAAAGGGGCGGGGCGCAGATGCAAATGAAACCGTGACGTCCTTGCCCTGCCCTCCTCTTTCGGAGGCGGTGCTTAGAAGACGGGAGCCGCCTCACGATTGGCCCGTCGCTCAGCCAGGATTGACGCCGGCTCGCAACCTATCCCGGCCTGCCAGGCTCGGTTTCTATGGCGACGCAGCTTCCCTTTCGCGCGCCATTGCTTCAGCCAAGGCGGTCACGTGGCCCTGAGGGGAAAAGGCAGCTTTTCAACCCCTTCTTGATTGGGCCAAAAGTGACATAAAAGTGGGGCCTGAATGAGTCTCAATCCTTGATTAAACCAATAACATATTGACAAGCTAGAATGTGTCCAGAGGAGGGCGACTCAAATGATCAAGGGTCTGGAGAACAAGCCCTATGAAGAGCGGCTTAAGGAGCTGGCCATGTTTAGCCTGAAGAAGAGAAGGCTGAGAGATTTGTTGTTGTTGTTCATTCGTTCAGTCGTCTCCGACTCTTCATAGAATCATAGAATCAAAGAGTTGGAAGAGACCTCCTGGGCCATCCAGTCCAACCCCATTCTGCCAAGAAGCAGGAATATTGCATTCAAATCACCCCTGACAGATGGCCATCCAGCCTCTGCTTAAAAGCTTCCAAAGAAGGAGCCTCCACCACACTCTGGGGCAGAGAGTTCCACTGCTGAACGGCTCTCACAGTCAGGAAGTTCTTCCTCATGTTCAGATGGAATCTCCTCTCTTGTAGTTTGAAGCCATTGTTCCGCGTCCTAGTCTCCAAGGAAGCAGAAGACAAGCTTGCTCCCTCCTCCCTGTGGCTTCCTCTCACATATTTAAACAGTATTTCTTGCTATTTCATTGACAGTGTTCATGTAGAGATTGTCTGGTTTGCCTACTCTGGAATATGCGACATATAATTGTCCTTTTGGGGGGGGGGTCCCTTTCAAATCTATGATACTATATGTGTGTGTGACTCATATCTATCTATCTATATCTATGGTTGGATGGCTCTTTGTCAGTTAGACTGGATGGCCTTAAGTGTTTTCTGTTGGTCATGGGGGTTCTGTGTGGGAAGTTGCCCCAATTCTGTCGCTCGTGGGGTTCAGAATGCTCTTTGATTGTAGGTGAACTATAAATCCCAGCAACTACAACTCCCAAATATCAGGGTCCATTTCCCCCAAACTCAATTTGTCTGCAAATTTGGGCATATGGAATATTCGTGCCAAGTTTGGTCCAGATCCATCATTGTTTGAGTCCACAGCGCTCTCTGGATGTAGGTGAACTACAACTCCCAAACTCAGGGTCAATGTCCACCAATGCCCATGTTGGTCATGGGAGTCCTGTGTGCCACGTTTGGTTCAATTCCATCGTTAGTGGGGTTCAGAATGCTCTTTGATTGTAGGTGAACTATAAATCCCAGCAATTACAACTCTCAAATGACAAAATCAATTTTTTGAGTGAAGGACATACATTGGGTTGTTAGGTGTATCGTGTCCAAATTTGGTGCCAATTGCCCTAGTGGTTTTTGAGTTCTGTGAATACCACAAACGAACATTACATTTTTATTTATATAGATTTATATTCCACCCTTCTCACCCTGCAGGGGACTCAGGGCGGATTACAATGTACATATACGCATATATGGCAACATTCAATGCCAAAGACATACTGATGCAGAGCATCCCCCCCCCCCCCCCCCAAGTATTTGTAGTTCGCCAAGGGCCGGAAAATGGATTCTGCTGCTTCCTGACCCAGCACACCTGACTGGGTTCCTGTTTCCTCTCTGTGAATTCTCTGGCTTGTGCACTGGACCCTGGCCCCTGATCAGGGAAATGCAGTTCCCCCAAAGGACATTGCCCCACTCTCCACCACTTGTGGACTCTTTGCGGACTTTTCTGCCCTTTCTGATTGACTTGGTGCCCTGGCATCACGGGCTTCCTCCATGAACTCAAAAACCAAGCCGCTTGGGGAGAAGGAGCTCCCCGCCTGTGTGTGCATGCTCTCGTTGCAAGGGATCAAACCTCAAGAACTCTGATGAATTGCTTTTGCCAATTGTTGTTGCTTCTAATAAACTTTGCTGGGATGGGGATGGGGATGGGATGGGGACCCCCTTTATGAAATCTGTGAGCTTATGAAAGTTTATGAAGAATGTACATGATATGGAAAGATATGAAATCTATGAAATGTACCCTGACCCTCTCCCCCACCTTTTCTCCCTCTGAACTTTACCCTACTAAAGTATGTGACCTGGGATTACCGTTAAGGAAATCCAATTTCCTTGGAAGAAACTCCATTCATATTTACATTGCATGGACAAATACTGGCAGATCTATGGCTTTGTTTTCAGAGTCAGACGAACAAAGGCCAGAGATTTTGTCAGCCAAAAGCCCGGAAAAACAGACTGATAAAAATCAATCATGGTGCTTGTGTATGCTCCCTTGTGTCAAAGGATTTCCTTTGCCTACAGGGTTGAGATCCAGACACCACCCATAGCCACCCTTTTTGCTCATACACATCTTTTATCAAGACCCAGGAAATCCCTTGTTCTCCCCATCCGCCTCCCTGCCGTGAAGAGACAAAAGGTGTTCCATCAGCTGGCAGACGCCTCCCAGGCATTCCGCCCCTCTGCGCTGTCAAACTAGAGCCCGCCTCCTGGCCGCTGATTGGACAATCTCCGGAGGCGCTCCGAGGGCTCTGATTGGCCCCCTGGAGGCGACAGCGGCCGGCGATTGGAGGGAAGGCGGGACCAGCGGCCAAGCCTCCTCCCAGCTGTTCTGGAGCCGGCCAATCAGGACAGAGGGAACTGACAGGAGGCGGGCGGGAGATTCAAACCAGGATTTCTTTGTTTTGCCTGTATAAATATACCTGAAATTCACTGTACTGCATGCTTATAGAGGAAATATCCCTGTAATGCATCCTTTTCAGCTGAATCGCTAAATAAACGCTTCGGTCACTGGATACCTCTTCAGCCTCTGGTGGGATTAATTCTTAATATTTTGCGCTTTGGATTGGCTTTTGCTGGCAGCTCACCAAGGTCAAAGATCCCTTTCGCGATCTCCAGGGATCTTCCCCGCTGGGAAGACCCTCCCAAAAGAGCTCGATATCAATACAACAGATATAGACAAACAGTCAGAGGCTATTTAACTTTTCTGGCTGCTAGGGGAGCTGTCGCTTTCATTATCCATCTGCGACACTGATGAAGTACTTCTGCATTCCCCGCATGTTGTTGTTTTTTTTGTTTTTTTGCTGGAGTGCTTTGCTGGAGTCTTTTTTATGGCCTCGTAAATTAGTTAAATTAGCCTCCCCACACATAGGTGGTACCTAATTTTTCCTACTTGACAGATGCAACTGTCTTTCAGGTTGCAAAGGTCAACAACAAGCTACACAATTGGTCGGAAGCTCACTCAGACCCAGGCTGGCTTCAAACTCATGACCTTTTGGTCAAAAGTGATCTTAATGCAGCTGACACTCAGACAGCTGTGCTACACTCCCGGTGCTTCATCTTTGTCTCTAATATCCTTCTCTCCAGTGAGCAGTTGGGTTTTATTTCCTGGAGTGTGGACTGGTTTGATCTTCTAGCAGTCCAAGGTACTCTCATGATTTTCGTCCAACACCACAGTTCAAAAGTGTCTTATCTTCCTTTGCTCAGCCTTCCTTATGGTCCAGCTCTCACATCCATAGGTTACTACAGGGAAAACGTCTTGATGTAACTCATCATTATGATGTTAAAGGAAATAAGAAGAAAACAGAAAGAAACTTCTGTCAACTGTGGAAACTATTGGACTTGGTGGCCAAAAAGAACTGACGTGAAGAGGGAGCAATAATTCAGGACCTATTGCTTTTGAAGAACTTTTGCAGAATGTTAGTAATTTCAGGGCCGTGTTGAGATCTTGTGCCAGATTAGGAGACACAGACCTGAAAAGTCATATTGGGGGGGGGGGGGGGAAGTTTCAACCCTTCCCAATTTTTTTCTGGCTACAGGTCTGCTCCACTCTTCCAACTGTGCATGGGGACCACATGGCTGAGCTTGCGCAAAGGACCTTTGTAGCCATCCTAAAAGACCTCAAGATAAAAGGGGGCTGCTTTGTTCCTGCAGCATTCAAGCTACCTTCTCCAATTTCATCCCACACGAGCTCATGCAATTGAAAAATTTAAGATCATGCAAGCATATCTCCCTCCTGTTCCTTTTTTTCCATGTTTCTCTCCCCGTTTCCCAGGGTGCAGGATGCCAAATCCCTCGACTTTTTTACCTAGGATGGGGGCACATGCTGAGGGGGAGTCTCCCCCCCCCCCCCCACTTTTTCCTGGAAGAGTCCGCTCTTCCACCTTCTCCTTCGCTCTTCCACCTCCCTCCCTCTGAGGAGGGACAACCCAGAACTCCCTGCCTTCAAGCTGATCTGACCTGCAGCAAGGAGTTTCGCAGTTCCCCATTACCTGCCTGGGCCAGCATCAATTAACTGTAACTTTTTCCTTTCCATTGTGTTACTTTGTGTCCTTTACTGGCTCCAAACTATTCTCTTCATAAACCTTCTCTCTCCCGGGCTGCAGATGGATGCTGGCCCACCTGGGATGCAATTTTCATATCCCGGGGAGGCCGAAACTGCGTTCCTCTGAACCATGGATATGGAAACCCATCGGGTACTCTTATCCGTGGGTCAATGGATCGCTCCAAAATCGGTGCTAATCCTGGGCTAATTCTAAGACTAATGGCTATCTCACTTTTGCTCTGCTAACCCCTCCGCCCCAGGAATAACCTTTTTTGCCCCAAAAACTCAACATGGAGCCCTGCTGGCTCCCCGCTGCCACAACCTCGTTGATGCCTGAAGAGCCCGTTGACCTGGGGAACCTGCTGGAAACTGATGGACCATCCTGGTCCTTGATGAGATGAGATCTATAGTTTTCTTCATTTCCCGATGTCGATCTCGACCTCCAGCGCTGGCAATCACTTCCAAAGGATCCAATAGACACCGGGGAACCTTCCCCAGTTTGCCCTCACTAATTCTGCAGCTTTTCTTGAACTTTGATCAACTTTTAGAACTTTTGAAAACTTTTTAGAAACTTTTTCCTTCCCCAAACCTCATAGATTTCTATTATGATTTTAGACTTTAAATGAACCTTTGGTGGGTGGGATGGGTTGATATGATTTTCTTTTCCCTCTTTATGAATGCATGCCTTATGAACCCCATATAAGTGTCTATGTATAAAAAATATGAAATGCTACTTTTTCGTGACCCCAGCATACCAAAATCTTAGGAAAACCTTTTTCATTTCCTGAAATGGAATTTCCCCTTAATTAAAAAAGACTCAACAAAGACTTATTGCATGGACAGAAACAATGATGCCTCCTCAGGCCTCGGAGCATGGCCACCTGAAGGAAGCTACACATGGAGATTCAATCACTCTTCAACAAAGGGGACATCCTGCCTTCAGGAGGATCTGGGTGCCCCAACTGTCTCACCTATTGTTTTCATATCCTTGGCCGAAACCAAAGACCAGATAGCATCAGCTGATCCCATACCTAAGGCTAGAGATTACCTGGGCTTGGCATCTGCGCCAGCCATTTTTGTATATACCAGGCTAGCTTGAGGAATCTTTGGATTATTGCCAGCAATCGGACAAACATTAAGTTACAATAATCCACTCATTTTCCTCCCGGTTCATTGTTTCCCGCTTGTACCGTCTTCTCGCTCCTCATTGGAGAAGCCGAAGGGGACGAGAGAGAGGGCCTTTTCGGTGGTGGCCCCTCGACTCTGGAAGTCACTTCCTAAGGACATCAGGCGGGCCCCAACCTTGGCAGTCTTTAAGAGGAGCTTGAAGACGTGGTTGTTCCAGTGTGCCTTCCCAGAATAATGATCCCATAGCACTTTGTCCTCCAAAGCACTTTATATTGTTTTAGGTCTGCTTGTATGATGTTTCCACAAACTGCCCCATCACTTTTTTCGCCCATGTCCAGCATTATTTTTAATTTTAAATACATTTAATTTAAATACATTTGGCCTACCCATAGATTTTAAAGTGTGTTGTCCTATTTGATAATGCTTATGTTATTGTTTTATTGTTTTGTTGTTTTAAATTGCATGTATTGTTGTTATTGCTTGTATTGTTGTATTTTGGACTCGGCCTCATGTAAGCCCTTGGGCCCCCGTATCTGTGAAATGATGGATCGGCTCCATTTTGATGGCATATTTTTCCTGGCTAAATTCTAACACTATCTTCTATCTCGCTTTTTGTATTTTGGGCCTCTGTGCTTGGCGAATAACCTTTTGAATTTTTGAGAATATAATTTTAAGGAAACAACTGATTGTCAAAATCCAAGCCACGCTGCTGCCGCGCTGCCGCTGCCCTCGCTGCTTCTTCGTCCTTGTGAAGCCCCTGCCCTGGAGACTTGGTGTGGCTACCCAACGAGGCTTTCGGGGAACAGTCTGGCCTTGGGGCTTCAGTCCTTGTAGGGAGTTATAGTTTCCCAAGGACCAAAGACTAGCTTCGATCTCAGCGCTGCAGGACCATCTTTTGGCTCAGTGGAAATCACTGAACTCCTTTTTGTGACTTTGGACTTTCTGCCAAGTGTTTTGGACTCCAAAGGACTTGTTTCCACCTATGAATTCCCCCTGAATGAACTATGGACTCATGTTTTGCTGAAATTATAACTTTAAACAATTCCTCTGGTGGGTGGGAAATCTGATATGATTTTCTTGTGATTCCTATATTTCCTCATATATTAACCCTCATATTTCTGACCTTGTCCTGAACCTTTTGCCCCCTTCCCCTCTATTTGGGGGAAGTCAACAAGGAAGCTGCCCTGGCTCTGAAAAGGCAATCAGCAATCACAAAAGAACTCTTATCTTGAAACATGTTTGCATGGAAAATAGAACAGAGAATCCTTTGGGCCATCAGACTGGATTTTCGCTTGGCAAACTTCTAATCACATAACAATGGGGGTGAGACGACCCTCGAAAAGTCTCTTTCCCTCAACCCCGTTTTTTCTTTCAAACCTCTCCACGACGGACATCCACCCTAGCCTCCTCTTTGTGTCATATCTGATTGCGACAGGAAAACTCGGATTAAGTTATCATTGCTTATCGCGGATCCATCTAAAGACAATAAAGTTAGTTTCTTTAGAAGGCTGATTCCGGACTCAAGAAGCCCCAGGACATTGGAAACCCATAATCCACTCAAGAAAGCATTGTTTCTTTTTGTCCCACCTCCCTTCCTTCTGATTCGCCAGAGCGCCGAGGCGGCAGGAGCTTTCTGATACGTTCCAGCACACCGCAGGACCTCTGTGATTGGCTCTGGTGCGGGGAGGGCGGCCGAGCCTCCTCCCAGCGGTTATCACGCCAGCCAATCACCATTGAGCCGGGAGGGTGGCGGGGAGCGGGAATTTTGAAACTCACAAGTCTGTATTTCCTATAAAAATGCCTTTGTTTTCTGTAACCACATGCTCTGCTTGGCAAATGATTGCGGCATTGCATCCTTTTCAGCTGAATCGCTAATAAAAAACATCTTCTTCAACTTTGGTGAGATTTCTTCTGGATATTTAGGGAAATAAAATTGCTGAAAATCAGGCTTTTCTTTGCTTGCCAAAGTAGCGATGCCTCTTTGGTGGGGTCTCAGGGTCTCTCCTCCTGGGTTAGACCCCCCCCCTAAAGTTCCTATCGATTTCATTACAGCATATAAAGTAGGCAAGTTTTGTGCAGCACTGATTTAAATTCACCAGGTGATGACCAGTAGCATGAGCTAGGATTTTAACTTATTGGAAACTTGTAGTCGCAGTTCTGAGGGCATTCATTAAAGATTTTCCCAAACCCACTTCTAATTATCACAGGATGCTGAAACTGCACATGTGTAACTGTGACTCATTTGTATGTCAGATGTTTGCAACTCAGGGACTGCCTGTGTTTTTCTTTAACTGGACATACAGTAATAACGAAATCTTCAGGGACCCTTGAAAAACTCACAGGGTGATGTCAACCACAGAATAACCATGTCCCCTCTTGGAGTCCCCTCAAATGGGGGTTTGACTATTATGTGAGGAAAAGAAAAATACCATTTGTGATACCCCAAAACTGGGGAGTGTGACTATTGAAGCAGTGTCAACTTTTATGCAATGAAATAGAGTATCTATCTGCCTGTTTGTGAGGCTTAGTACTTTTTTGCGAGACATAAGACGCGCAGACTCACATTTGAGGATATAAATATTTATCTAAAAAGTTAATAGCAGAAATAAATAAGCTGAGACATCATTTGGGTGTTTGGAAATTAGTGCAAAGAACAAGTAAAGTTGATGGAAACATGGCTAGGAGAAACTTTGCAAAAGTTAGATATTTTCACAGAGAAAGGTTCTTTTTCACTAAAAGATACAGAGGAAATCCCACAAGAAAACTGCGGAAATAAAGTCACCAAGGTTCTTGCCCTGCTCTTTTTCACCCTTCCAGGCTGAAATCCCATCCATTTCTTTAAGGCAGAGTTTTCCAAACTTTTCACTTTGGTGACACACTTTTTAGAAAAGCATCCTTTTCTAATGCAGCTATTGAATTTTACTAGCAAAACGGCAGTTGAACCATAAACACAAACATATAAGTTTCATATAATCATTACTCTATAAACAAGGTTAATGCTTCTTATGTGCTACTGTTGATTGTTGTGGTTTCTTCTTAAGGTCACTGTGTGCAGTTAGTCACAAATTTAGTTGTCAATAGATTTTTTGGAATTAGAAACTACTCTATTTCAGTGGAAATGACTGCAGTTCAAGCAACAAACTATGCAAATTATTTTTTTAGAAGTTAGAACAGTCCCTATGATCACTTGAACAAGCCCTAGCACCCCACTTCTGTAGTGATTTAAAGTACTCTATTCATCTGGGGCTGGACGGCTGTCAGTTGGGAGGGCTTTGGTTGTATACATTCCTTCATTTTTGAGGGGGGTGGACTAGATGCCCTTTGGGTCTCTCTTCCAGTGGATTCTCCTTCCTTCTCTGGAGGTTTCTGCACTGAGGCTGGATGGCCATCTCTTGGGAGAGCTTTTTGCTTGGCAGAAAAGGGTTGGACTAGATGCCCTTTGGGAGCCCCTTCCAACTCTAGTGAAGGATAGAATACCTATCCTTCACTAGAGTCGAGTGGAGTTTCTTTCTCTAGAAGTTTCTGAACTGAGGCTGGATGGCCATCTGTCATAAGGGCTTTAACTGTGTCTTCCTGCCAGTCTGAAGGGGTTGGACTAGATATCCTTTGGGGTTCTCTTACAGAGGATTCTCCTTCCTTCTCTGGGGGTTTCTGAACTGAGGCTGCATGGTCGTCTGTTGGGATGGCTTTGGTTGTGCATATTCCTGCCTGATTGAAGTGGATTGGACTAGATATCCTTTGGGGTTCTCTTACAGTGGAT
Organism: Anolis sagrei; assembly: GCF_037176765.1. NCBI lineage: Eukaryota > Metazoa > Chordata > Lepidosauria > Squamata > Anolidae > Anolis > Anolis sagrei. Next base: position 58,019,507 of record NC_090034.1, on the reverse strand, counting down.
TCTCCTTCCTGTTCTGGGGGTTTCTGAACTGAGGCTGCATGGTCGTCTGTTAGGATGGCTTTGGTTGTGCATATTCCTGCGTGATTGAAGTGGGTTGGACTAGATACCCTTTGGGGTTCTCTTACAGTGGATTCTCCTTCCTTCTCTGGAGGTTTCTGCACTGAGGCTGGATGGCCATTTGTTGGGAGAGCTTTTTGCCTGGCAGAAAGGGGTTGGACTAGATGCCCTTTGGGAGCCCCTTCCAACTCTAGTGAAGGATAGAATACCTATCCTTCACTAGAGTCGAGTGGAGTTTCTTTCTCTAGAAGTTTCTGAACTGAGGCTGCATGGCCGTCTGTTGGGATGGCTTTGGTTGTGCATATTCCTGCCTGATTGAAGTGGATTGGACTAGATACCCTTTGGAGTTCTCTTGCAGTGGATTCCCCTTCCTTCTCTGGGGGTTTCTGAACTGAGGCTGCATGGCTGTCTATTGGGATGGCTTTGGTTGTGCATATTTCTGTCTGATTGAAGTGGGTTGGACTAGATACACTTTGGGGCTCTCTTCCAGTGGATTCTCCTTCCTTCTCTGGAGTTTTCTGAACTGAGGCTGGATGGCTGTCTATTGGGAGGGCTTTCACAATGTCTTCCTTCCTGGCAGAATGGGGTTGGACTAGATACCCTTTGGGGGCCCCTTCCAACTCCATGCTGTGCTTCCCTTCCCATGCGACATGCCTGTGGCTTATAGGCCGTGGCATGTCCTGACACACAGTTCGGAAAGCTCTGCTTTAAGGGAAGGAGAGGTCCACAAAGAAGGTCACCCTGTGCTGAGCAACACTTTTGGGGTGCAATCTGCTGACTACGTTCCCAGGGTCCCAGAGGTGAGATTGTCTTCTTGGTCAAGACTCAGCTTGGGTTCCTTTGGCAGGGCCATCTTTTGCTCGACAGCACCCGGGACCTCCTCCTGCTTGACCACGAGGTTCTCCGAAGGCTTGTTTGGCGATGCAGAGCCCTCCGTGGCTTTGGACTTCTCGCTCTTCTCCTCCTCCTCCTCAGAAGCCTCGTCATCGCTGTCCTCCTCCTCCTGCAAAGTGAACTTGAACTTCTCTTCTTCGTCCGGTAAACGCGGCGTCTGCGGTGGTGGCGGGCTGTTCGGGATTGTGCTTTGGTACCACTCCCGGTTGTCCTCCAGCGTGTCCAGGATCCCCTGGGCATCTGGGTGGACCAGGTCAGCCCAGGTCTCCCATAATGGGTGGGCGATGTAGTCGATGAAGCCCACCTGAAGCGGCAGAGTGAGAAACAAGGGGACAGGCCATGTACAGGAGTCAATAATACAGTCCCTGTTGGGACCAGGAAATGTAAAGTGAAGTTGGAGACGTGTTAAAGAGAGGGCTAGGCAATGCTACTATTAGGCCAATGTTTCTCAACCTTCCTAATTGCACGACCCGTTAATACAGATCCTCATGTTGTGGTGACCCCCTACCATAACATTATTTTTGTTGCTACTTCAGAACTGTCATTTTGCTCCTGTTCTGAATCATAATGTAAATATTTGATATGCAGGATGCATTTTCATTCAGTGGATCAAATTTGGCACAAATACCCAATACGCCCACATTTTAATACTGGGGTTGGGGGGGTTGGGAGGGGAGGGTTGATTTTGCCATTTGGGCGTTGTAGTTGCTGAGATTGATATTTATTTATTATTTCTTTATTTCGAGCATTTCTACCTCGCCCTACTCAACCCCCGAGGGGGGACTCAGGGCGGCTTACAAAAGGCACAATTCGATGCCAGCAATACACATAGTAAGATAAAATATATAGCAGCAACAATTATAAAACAATTTAAAACAATCCAGTTATACAGAACAACTAATAAAAACCAATCTAGTGATCAACGTTCGCCAAGCTCAAAATCCGTAAGTTCATTCCGCATTGTCGTAATCCTATCCAATTCTAGTCGTCATTGTTCTTTGTCTGTCAGCCAGATTACCCAAAGGCCTGGTCCCATATTCATGTTTTTAGTTTCCTTCTAAAAGAGAGGAGGGAAGTCGCTGACCTAATTTCCCCGGGAAGCGAGTTCCACAGGCGAGGGGCCACCACCGAGAAGGCCCTGCTCCTCGTCCCCACCAACCTCACTTGTGATAGAGGTGGGGCCGAGAGCAGGGCCTGCCCAGAAGATCTTAAGCTCCGAGGCGGGACGTAGAAGGAGATGCGTTCGGACAAGTACGCTGGGCCGGAACCGTATAGGGTTTTGTAGGTCAAAACCAGCACTTTGAATTGTGCTCAGAACTGGATCGGCAGCCAGTGGAGCTGACATAACAGGGGGGTGGTATGTTCCCTGTATGACGCTCCGGTGAGTAATCTGGCCGTCGCCCATTGGACTAATTGAAGTTTCCGAACAGTCTTCAAAGGCAACCCCACGTAGAGTGCGTTGCAGTAATCTATTCGGGATGTAACAAGAGCATTCTGAACTCGACCAATGATGGAATTGAACCAAACTTGGCACACAGAACTCTCATGACCAATAGGAGTTCAGCTACACCCAGAGAGCACTGTGGACTCAAACAATAATGGATCTGGACCAAACTTGGCATGAATACTCAGTATGCCCAGATGTGAACACTGGTGGAGTTTGGGGGAAAATAGACCTTGACATTTGGGATTTGTTGTTGGGATTTATACAATCAAAGCATTCTGAACCTCACCAATGATAGAACTGGGCCGAACTTCCCACACAGAACCCCCCGGCCTTGAAGGGACTCACTGGCTCAAGCCTCCCTCCAGCCTCACGTGCTCTCTCTTGCCCACATTTGTGCACCACACTGTCATGTGCCAAGCACTCCTACTCTCCACTCCCACACTTGGGAGTCTCAGAAACAGCCCTCTCCTTTGCTGAGAGCCGGCTAATCACAGCGGAGGAAGGCTTTTGGTGGGAAGATTCACCGTCTGTTTCCAAAAAGGAAGAAAAGGACAGGCAGAGAGACCAGCAGTGATACAGGTTTTCTGATGGTCTTTGGTGACCCCGCTGAAACCCCTCATGACCCCCCCAGGTGTCCTGACCCCCAGGTTGAGAAACACTATATTAGGTGGATCTGTAATTAGTTAAGCGAATGAATCCAAAGGGTGCTTCTCTCTGATGGTTCTCGCTCATCCAGGAAAGAAATGGCTATTTGGGTGCCGTAAAGAGTGTCCTGTCCTGGGCCCAGTTCTGTTCAATATCTTTATTCATGACTTGGATGAATATATAGAGGGCCTCCTTATCGAAGGGCCGGCTTTAGCACAGCAGGTGAATCACCAGCTGAAGCTTCAGTAAATCTTGCCAACTGAAAGGTTGACAGTTCAAAGCCGACTCAGGGCGAGCTCCAGACCTTCAGCCCAGTTCCCCCGCCCACCTAGCAGATCAAAAACAGCAACAGATTTTCTTTCCACATATACTTGTGTCCTGCAAGGACTTACCATGACATTCTCAACCTAGGGGTTGGGACCCCTGAGGAAATTGTGAGGGGGTGTCAGAGGGGTCACCAAAGACCATCAGAAAACATAGGTTTTTTTTTTGGTCATGGGGATTCTGTGGGAAGCTTGGTGCAATTGCATCGTTGGTTGGGTTCAGAATGCTCTTTGATTGTAGGTGAACTATAAATTACAACTTCCAAATGTCAAGTCTATTTTCCCCAAACTCCACCAGTGTTCACATTTGAGCATATTGAGTATTTGTGCCAAGTTTGGCCCAGATCCATCATTGTTTGAGTCTTTGGATGCAACTGAACTACAATGCCAAAATTCAAGTCAATGGCCACCAAATCCTTCCAGTATTTTCTGTAGGTCATGGGAGTTTTGTGTGCCAAATTTGGTTCAGTTCCATCGTTGGTGGAGTTCAGAATGCTCTTTGACTATAGGTGAACTATAAATCCCAGCAACTACAACTCCCAAATGACAAAATCAATTCCCGCTAAATCCCACCAGTATTCAAATTTGGCCGTATTCAGTATTTGCACCCAATTTGGTCTAGTGAATGAAAATTCACCCTGCATATCAGATATTTACATTATAATTCATAACAGTAGCAAAAATGACAGTTCTGAAGTAGCAACGAAAATGCTATGGTTGAGGCATTGTGATTTGAAAGTCCAAAGAGGTGCATTGGTGGAGAGAAAAAGCAAGGTATACATAAACATAAACATCATCATCATCATCATCATCATCATCATCATCATCATCATCGGGTCACTGAAATGAAAAGAGATCCCAGGGGCCATCCAGTCCAACAATGCATATTTTAATATTTTAATATTTTAATGCATTGCTGATTGTTGATTGTTTTTATGATGTTCGGCATCCTATGATAATTTTGTGAGGCCACCCTGAGTCCCCCCTCAGGAGTGAGAAGGGCGGGGTAGAAATACAGGAAATACATAATTAAAAAATAAACCCCGTTCTACTGGGAAGGGTACTATCAGAACTCTCCCAACAGATGGCCACCCAGCCTGTCACATAATTAATTATAGATTCTCAGCTTCCTAGAGTTGAAAGGTACCCCAAGGGTCATCTAGCTCAACCCCTTTCTGCCAGGTAGGAAAAGCATAATCAAAGCAGCCACGACAGATGGCCAACCACCCTCTGTTTACAAGCTTCCAAGGAAGAAGCTTCCACCAGACTCCAAGGCAGAAAGTTTCACTGCTGAATAGCTCTTAAAGTCAGAAAGACCTTCCTAATGTTCAGTTGAGATCTCCTTTCCTATCCTTTGAATCCTATGGCTCCATTGAGCTCTCTCTTCAGTGACCCATTTTCATCTAAAGATGAGCAACCGACTGTGTGGGAAGTTAGAGCTTTCCTGAAGGGAAAAGTACATTGGAAAGACACCCTTGAGATCACCCTCTACTCTGAAATGCCTGGGTTCAGCCTTTGTTTCTATCAAGTAATAAAAGCCCATGCATCTCTTGCTTGAAAGGCCATCTCATCCCATGTCTCGTCTTGCTCACCTGGGACTTCTCAATGGAGGCATTGTGTTTGTCGCACATGGGGCTGATCTCCATGCCCTTCTCCCGCTCGCGGTCCCCCTGGTGGAAGAATTCCACCATGATGCGCTCCGTCCACTGCTGGTACAGCTCCAGCGGCTTGGTGGGGTTGCTGAGATCGGCGCAATGCACCATGTTCTGCAAGACCTGTGAGGGGAGGCAAGGAAAAGCCTGCCTTTAGAAGCACTCCTAATGCTTGCAAGTCTGTCAAGAGCAGACTTTTGGATCTTGACTTGTATCATAACCTGACTCTTGCCACAAAGACAGCTTGTTCCCCTACCACGGCATTCATTCCATAAGAGAAGACTTTTGGATCTTAACCTCTATGATAATCTGACTCTTGCAGCAAAGACAACTTGTTCCCCTACCACATCATTCATTCCATAAGAGAAGACTTTTGGATCTTAACCTCCATGATAATCTGACTCTTGCGGCAAAGACAACTTGTTCCCCTACCACATCATTCATTCTATAAGAGAAGACTTTTGGATCTTGACTTGTATCATAACCTGACTCTTGCCACAAAGACAGCTTGTTCCCCTACCACGGCATTCATTCCATAAGAGAAGACTTTTGGATCTTAACCTCCATAATAATCTGACTCTTGCAGCAAAGACAACTTGTTCCCCTACCACATCATTCAGTCAATAAGAGAAGACTTTTGGATCTTGACTTCCACAATAATCCGACTCTTGCAACGATGACAACTTGTTCCCCTACCACGGCATTCATTCCATAAGAGAAGACTTTTGGATCTTAACCTCCATAATAATCTGACTCTTGCAACAACGGCAACTTGTTCCCCTACCACATCATTCATTCTATAAGAGAAGACTTTTGGATCTTGACTTCCACAATAATCCGACTCTTGCAACGAAGACAACTTGTTCCCCTTCCACATCATTAATCCCATGCCAGTGTGAAGTCATGGCAGCTTATTGTTGCTTATTTTGATTCATCCCACCCAGAGGAGAGCTTTGGTGACTGCAAGATGTAATGTGTTGCCATCAGCTCTTTTGGATGGGATACACACACACACACACACACACACACACACACGGAGCTCCTGGTGGTGCAGTGAGTTAAAGCACTGAGCTGATGACCTTGTTCCAAACGTTCCAAAAGTGTTTATTCTTGGTTTCTGTTTAAACATTTCACCATTTTTTGTTTGTTTGCCCTAAATATGATAATACAGAAATTCCATTTTTCAGAGTATTCTCCATGTCAAGGGTTCTATAAAATTCCATACCTTCTGAACAACTCTGAGGCATTATTTTGTGAGATGGTTGCACATTTCATTCTTGAGATCTGTAACTTTTAATCATACTTTCCTTTTTATTTGTGACTTCTTGTTGTATGTGTGTGCATACACACACACACACACATATACATACATACATACATGCCTGTGCTGTGATTTGATCATTGTATGACAATGAAGGCTGGGTATTGTTGTTGGAAAGCTCTGCTAAATCGCACTGAGGAAGATGGGACTGTCTATAGACCCGCAGCAGCCAGTACCCAAGCTCTCCTCTCTTCCCTCCCATTTCGACCCCAAATCCTAAGGCTATTCAGATGGATTTCTCTCACTCTATCCCCCACAAACCTGACCTGGATGCGGTCGGAGTAGTTGTCCAAAAGCAGCACTCCTGAGCTGGTCACCTTCTTGGTCTCCACCATAGTCTTCAGGTCAGCCAGGAGATTCATGTGTTTGGACATGTCTGTCGCCAGGACCTGTGGGGCGAGTGCATGGAAGGATGAAGACAACAGGGCACAGATAGGCAACTCCAACTGGTGCCCCGATCTTTGCAGGTTTAACTCCAGTGGATTTGATTGATTCGCAGATTTGAGACCTAATATCTCAGTCCTCTGTTGTAATGCGACGATCAACGTCCACCGAAACCATTCTGGAGTATGTCAAGATCCCTTGACAGAACTCGAGGTCAATGGGGAAGAGACTGTCATGACAAGATGGACATACAGAGGGAAAGCAGGAGGATGACAGGCCTAGAGTTGGGAAGGCAAAATAATTTGCCCATTTCAATGGATTCATGGCTCTTCATCAGCCGTTGAGATGGACAAATTAACTAGGCTGATGAAGGAGAAATGTTTATCCAACTACATGCAAGTTTGGAATTTTTTAAACTTATTAAATAATGAGGAAGGCCATTTGTTCATTGTAGGTTTTAGTAAAATGTTAGTAAAAGAGAATTTTATAATAAAGGGGACAGATTAAAGAAAGAGAGAAATTAGAATACAGTGAATGAGAGGTTTGTTTGGTAGTATTTTCATTTTGTGTAGATATCTGTCCTTGTTTGTTACATTTTATTGTAATTTACATTTTGTTATTTGTGGTAGGCCTTTAGGAGTAGGGTAGTATTGGTAGTGGTTAGAAATAATAATAATAATAATCATAATCATTATCATTATCATTATATTTATATTTTTTTATACCCTGCTTTATCTCTCCCAAAGAAGACTCAAAGTGGCTTAACATAAAAACATTAGCATACAATTCAAAATATACAAATATACACTGAACAATACATGCCAATCTCTTATCCTTGGAAGAAGCAACCAAAATACCACTGTTTTCATTCAGAATCTAGATCCCCTGCTCCTCACCATGTCGATGACCACCTTCCGGAGCATTTGCCTTTCCTTTCTGGTGAGGTTCTGAAAGATGTCGCAGTTTTCTTCTTGCAAGAGCTTGAATCCCACGGCTAGGTGGTGGTTTTCCAGCACCGAGACGTCGTTATACATCAGTGCCAATTCGGAGTCTGGAAAGGAAAACACGTCAGGGTTTTGAGCGTGTGATATTCCAGCGACCAGAAACTCTGCTTTGAAAGCTTTAGGCTATTCTGTTCTATAAACATCCTTTTGTTTTCCCTTTTCTTCCCAAAACAATTTCCTCCGCATTCTGCTCATTCCTTTTCCCCTTCCCATCTCTTCTGTCAAGTCAACTTGATCGCGTTCTACCTTCATATTGACTGTTTATTCTTAATTCAGCTCTTTGCTTTGAGTCAATAGCACCTACAGCCTTCTTAAATGGCTCACCAACCACATAATGCCCTAATACTCTTTCCATAAATTTCCAGCAGACATTATCAAAGGCTTTCTCTGCATCTAAAAACAGTCATGCAATATCTCTATTGAGGTCTTGTCCTGCCACCTCTTATATATTTAACACTGTCCTCAAGTTCTGACAACTCTCTGGAAAAAAACCAACTTGATCTCTGTGTAATATTTTTTTCGATCTGTTTGCTAAAATTTCTGTAAATAGTTTGTAATTTTCATTGCAGAGAGCAGTAATGGGGCCAGCTCTTCTTTGTACAACTTATAACACATTTCCTGGTTCCAACAGAGGTCCAGGCTGAGGCAAGATTTGACCTGAGATTGCCTTCCTCTGCTTATTATTAATGGATATGTCCTACTCACTGGTATTGATCAGGAATTGGTTGGAGACGCCCGGGTGATCGACATCGTGGATGGCGGCAGCAAAGATGGCTGCCAGGACCTCCAGGTCGGTGAAGACAGCCTGTGGGGAAGGAAGGTGATCAATAGAAGGGCCACAGAGGGAGGCTGAGCAGCGACAACAACATGCATCGCTTTTGGTGCAAAATGTCGCAGGAGTTATGCTACGAGGCAATGCACAATTTCAAGATTATATTACAAGTATAGCATAAGTCCACAAGTAAAAGGGATACTTAGTAAAACTTGAGCAGGAATACAAAAACAAGAACATTAAAAACTTCCAGGATACTTAAATCCAGAACCAAGATAAGAACCAGATAATTCAGGCCTAGCTTCTCACTTGAATGCTACGTTGCCTGAACTAAATTAAAGGTAAACAACTTGCTAATTAATAGGCACCCTATGAAATCATTCCATTTCCCATGAATTTTGTCCATCACCTTTCCACATAATCTCTCTGATATACAGAGCCTGTTTTCTGCTCTGCTCTGTAAATTAAAACTTTTGTTAATCTCCATAGCTCCAGGTGCTTTCTCTTGGGAGTCGTCCATTTTACTTAACTTTTACTTTACTTAACTCATCTGACTCCTTAGCTAATGTTGCAGTTTCTGGCTCCTCTGACTGACCTTGAAGCCCTGCACTTTCCGAGCCAGTTTTTTCACAGGGAGACCTATCATTTGACCTTGAGTTTTGGAGTTGTTGTTCACCTAAATCCAGAGAGCACTGTGGACTCAAATAATGATGGATTTGGACCAAACTTGGCACGAATCCTCAATATGCCTAAATGTGATCACTGGCAGAGTTTGGAGAAAATAGACCTTGGCATTTGGGAGTTGTCGTTGCTGGGATTTATAGTTCACCTACAATCAAAGAGCATTCTGAACCCCACCAACTATAGAATTGGGTCAAACTTCCCACACAGAACCCCCATGACCAACAAAAATATTATGTTTTCTGATGGTCTTTGGCGACCTCTCTGACATCCAACTCATGATTCCCCCAGGAGTCCCGATACTGCTCTAAACCTTCATCCAAGTCATTAATAAAGGTGTTGAATAGAACTGGGCCCAGGACCGAACCCTGTTTATGGGATTCCACTAGTCACTTCTTTCCAGGATGAAGAAGATGAACTGTTGGGGAGAAGCACCATTCATCAAGACCCCTCTCTCCCTCCGCCCCCAAACATGCTGGACATTATCCCACCTCCAGAGCTGGCATGGAGAGCAGGACGTGTGTGGATTGAGCCACGTCAGCCGCATGGATGTTGTTGTGGTAGGACACGTCTGAGTGGTAGTGGTCCTCCAGAGTCATCACGAAGGTGATGAAGACGTCCACCGGAATCTGGAAGGTCTTCAGCAGGTCTCTCTCCTGCAAAATGGGGGGCAAATATCCAAGGCTTTTCTAAAAACATCCTCTGTTTTAAACTAAATGTGTTTTAGAAGCCTGTATTTCCTCTGCTTCATTATCTGGCCTTAAGAGATTTGAGTTTATTTTGAGTAGCCAGGTATTCTTGCACTGTATTGTCGAAGGCTTTCATGGCCGGAATCACTGGGTTGTTGTAGGTTTTTTTGGGCTATAAGGCCATGTTCTAGATCCATTCTCTCCTGATGTTTCGCCTGCATCTATGGCAAGCATCCTCAGAGGTACTACCTCTGAGGATGCTTGCCATAGATGCAGGTGAAATGTCAGGAGAGAATGCCTCTAGAACATGGCTATATAGCCCGAAAAAAACTACATCAACCTATTCTTGCACTACCTCTTTGCCTATATTGTGCCACATTTCCTTCTATTGCATCATCTGCTTCTTTCCCCATTTGATACAAATGGACTACTCAAAATGATGGACAACAGAGCTGGTTCTGAATTGAAAGGAACCTTTTTTGTTTTGGCACTTGATTAGTCCTTATTTTTAAGGCTTTCTTCATAGACCTCTCAGCAGCTTATGACACTGTAAATCATCGCCTTCTCTGGAGAAAAACATAATATCACAAAGGATTACCACCTCACCCACTTCATAGGAAATCTGTTACAAAACAGGAGCTTTTTTATCAAGTTCCAGAGCCAGAGAAGCAGATGGCGGAAACAGAAGAACTGCCTGCCTCAGAGGAGCGTGCTTGCTCCATCAATGTTTAACATTTACACAAATGACCAGCCACTGCCAGAAGGGACAAAGAGTTTCATCTATGCTGACAATTGTGCAATCACCACTCAAACAGGGAGCTTTGAAATGGTTGAACAGAAGCTCTCTAAACCTTTAGTTGCTCTTACTGCCTATTACAGGGAAAACCAGCTGATTCCTAATCCATCTAAAATGCAGACGTGTGCTTTTCGCCTTAAGAACAGACAAGCGTCTTGAGCTCTGATGATAACCTGGGAAGGAATCCCACTGGAGCATTGCAGCGCACCCAAATACTTGGGAGCCACCCTGGACTGTGCTCTGACCTACAAGAAGCACTGCCTGAACATCAAGCAAAAAGTGGGTGCTAGAAACAATATTATACGAAAGCTGACTGGCACAACCTGGGGATCACAACCAGACACAGTGAAGACATCTGCCCTTGTGCTATGCTACTCTGCTGCTGAGTACGCATGCCCAGTGTGGAACACATCTCACCACACTAAAACAGTGGATGTGGCTCTTAATAAGACATGCCGCATTATCACGGGGTGTCTGCGCCCTACACCACTGGAGAAATTACACTGCTTAGCCGGTATTGCACCACCTGACATCCGCCGGGAAGTAGCAACCAATAGTGAAAGGACCAAGGCAGTGACATCTCCAGCTCATCCCCTGTTTGGGTATCAGCCAGCACGTCAATGACTTAAATCTAGAAATAGTTTTCGTGCCAAGAACAACAAGCTCACCTGGAAGATCCTGTACAAGATGACGGTCAGGGGCCTGTGGCCCGAGTATTCAGAGATCTTGAAGACGTCCAGGCCCCATCGGTTCACATTCTCGAGTTCCTAGCATGGAAAGGCAGAAAGGCAGGACAGTGTTTCCATTGAGAACTTGTTGCCAAACTCATTGCCCGAACAATATGAAAGCACTGGATTATTGTGTGCTTGCTGAGCTGTCTGGCCAATGTGTTCTAACAGCATTTTCTCCTAACAGTTCTCCTGCATCTGTGGCTACTGATATCTTCAGAAGATCTGATGGGAGTCAAGCAAGTGGAATCTATCTATCTATCTATCTATCTATCTATCTATCTATCTACCTTTCTGGAAGACTATCTATCTATCTATCTATCTATCTATCTATCCACATAATAAAAGTGAAAATATGTATGTGTGTGTGGCTGGAGTATCCACTTACACATATAAGCTCCTGTCTTCTCAAACAGCTATAGATTCCACTACCCAGGAGACACCAAAGGCCCTCCCTCCAATGATATTTCAGGTTATAGCGAGCACCATGTACAAGAGCCCTGTCAGTGTTCTCCACAGAAACCATACTGTCCACCATCCAAGTGAAGGCTTTCATACAGGGAACATTTTATGTGTTTCCTCCACCACAGACATCCCAGAGTTTCTTACTCTCACCATTGGTGTGGAATTTGCATGACCCCGCCCACTGCCTCTCCCTCAACCCTTTCCTATTCTTTTCTATGGCACACAGCAAACAGAGGAATTGTTCAGCAACTGAACATACTAGAGAAATTTGGGGAAAATTCACAATGATTTATAGGAGTTGTAGGTAGTGGAATATATAGTTCACCTGCAAAGAAAGAGCACTCAGAATTCCACCAATGATGGACCTGGATCAAACTTGGCACACAAAGCCCTCATGACCAACAAAAAAATATATACTTGAGGTCTTAGGGGAAAATTCACCTTGATTTGGGGGAGTTGTAGTTCACTGCCATCCAGAGAGCACCGTGAAGCCAAACATTGTTGGATCTGGACCGAACTTGGAACACATACCTGATATGCCGGAATTTGATAACTGGAGGGGTTTGAGGGGAACTGACCTTCTTTTCTGGGAGTTGTAGTTCACCCACAACCACAACCAGTGACCTCCACCAATGATGGACCTGGACCAAACTTGGCACACTGAACCCCATGAATAACTCAACCTACTGGAGGGGTTTGAGGGGACAGACTCACTATAGACATTTCCTTTGGATTGGATCATTTTGAGAACATAATGTCCACTACCAGGGACCTGGCTGAGCCACTGGTGGGCCTAATGTCCACTGATTGAAAAATTTCCCAGTCGTAGGACAATTTCAGCCTCTAGCATGGAGAGGCATGCAGCTCAATCACATGTTCCGAGGTTGAAAAGAGACAGAAATGTCCCAAAAGGAGGGAACTCTGAACATGGGGAAGCAACCCTGTTCAGAGCTCCTACCTCTTATCGCACTTTACTCCCATTTTTACAACGGGAAAAACAGGTGGGATGGAAACTATCACTTTCCTGTTCTGTTTCATTGCCCAACCGTCAGCAGTCCTTTGTAGGTTTCCGTGCTTGAGTGTGAGTGTGATAACAGGACTGCTGGCGATATAAGAGGGGCGATTCTCTATGCCAAAAAGGATAATCACCCATGCTTTCCCCTCTCAATGTGACGAAGTGGTTAAAATACTTTTCTGTTTGGCCAGCTTCTCCCTTTTGTCTCCCTTTCCTTGCTCCGTGTTTTCTAGTCAGATCTTTCCCTCGGATTGTGCGTACAGATGAATAGCCCTACCAATAACGCCTTGTGGGGTTTCTCCAAGGCTTGGGTCATCCCACCTTGGCCAGCGGCCCCTCCTGCTCTGTCAGGACCCCGAAGCGAGGGACAGTTGTCAAGTTGAAGCTGGAGCTGTGTGTGAGCTTCTTCACACCACTGATCTGAGACATGGGGCGCCTCTTCTTGTCTTTCGCCTTAGGGACCACAGGCGGGATTTCCACTTCCTGTTGCTTGTCTGAAGGGGAAAGAACAAGAAGGAACTCAAATGAACTTAGCAGTGGATTTGGGACAATGGGGTATGGCTAATGATCTACTTCAGAGGGGAAGACAGTAACACAAACTGCCCCTAGCTGACAGTTTGGAATAATTGAAATCTATGTTATTGGGACGGGCTTTGGGTTAAACCGCCAGCTACAGTTAATGTACTATCTTTGCTAATTGTATAACAGCATTTAATGTTTGCCATCTATGTGTACCATAATCCGCCCTGAGTCCCCTCAGGGAGAGAGGGCGGATTATAAATAATGTATATTATTATTATTATTATTATTATTATTATTATTATTATTATTATTATTTGAAACACGACAAGATGAGTCCACAGCAGACAAGATCACTCTGATGGCTATTGTATTGGATCACACATTGGACACTTCCCAAGTGTCTAGGACTATGGGAATGTATCGGTGAATAATGCATGCAGATCCCAGTAAGGTGGCCTTCTGCAGCTAGCAAATGGTAATTTTGTCAGCGCTAATTGTGTTTAAGTGCAAGCCAAGGTCTTTAGGCACTGCACCCAGTGTGCCGATCACTACTGGGACCACATTTACTAGCTTGTGCCAGAGTCTTTGCAGTTCGAACTTTAAATCCTCATATCATGTCAGCTTTTCCAGTTGTTTCTCTTCAATCCTGCTGTCACCTGGGATTGCAACATTGACGATCCATACTTCGTTTTTTAACATGATTGTGAGGTCAGGAGTATTGTGCTCCAAAACTCTGTCTGTCTGAATTCGGAAGTCCCAGAGCAGTTTGACATGTTCATTTTCTATAACTTTTTTTAGGCTTGTGATCCCACCAGTTCTTTGTTGCAGGCAGATGATATTTGTGGCACAAGTTCCAATTAATCATCTGAGCAACGGTGTTATGCCTCTGCTTGTAATCTGTCTGCACGATCTTCTTGCAACAGCTGAGGATGCAATCTATAGTTTCATCTGCTTCCTTGCAGAGTCTACACTTGGGATCTGTCGTCGACTTTTCAGTTCTGGCTTTGATGGCGTTTGTTCTAATGGCTTGTTCTTGGGCTGCCAGAATCAGGCCCTCCGTCTCCTTTTTCAGAGTTCCATTTGTGAGCCACAGCCATGTTTTTTCTTTGTCAATTTGGCTCTCAATTTTCCCCAGGAACTGTCCATGGAGAGCCTTAGTGCTTAACAATATTTGCTAATAAATTCTGTGATATTTGGCCATCTGCAGAGACGTTGCCCAGTTGAGGCCCGGATATGTTACCATCCTGTAGGAGGCTTCTCTCATGGCCCCGCATGGGAAGCTGGGGCTGACAGATGGGAACTCACCCTGTCTTGCGGATTCAAACTCGTGACCTTCAGGTCAGCAGTTCTGCTGGCATAAGGGTTTCACCCATTGCTAATGATAATGCTTGACATTCTCAGACGATTGTGTCCTTTTTGCCAAAAATCTGGAAGATTTACGACAAGATCTCCAACAACTAGCTCGACTCTCAAAATCAGTAGGACTGTTAATGATAAAAGGGACAGTTTTCTTGTAATAATTGGCCCCAGTAAAAACTCAGTAAAAATTCATGCAAATTAGTGGATTTTTCAGCCCAAGTGGAGTTATTGTATATGCATTTCTTATACCTTTCCTGCCACCTTGTGTCCAGAATGAACAGAATGGCAGAAGAAGATCTACAAGCCACTCTAAACACCTTCGCAGAAGCATATGAGAAGCTTGGCCTGTCACTGAACATTGAGAAAACCAAAGTGCTCTTCCAGCAGTCACCAGCCAACCCCTCTCCAATGCCGGAAATACAGCTTAATGGTGTAACATTAGAAAATGTTGACCATTTCTGCTACCTTGGCAGCCACCTCTCCACCAAAGTCAGCATTGACACCGAAATGCAACACCACCTGAGCTCTGTGAGTGCAGCATTGTTCCAAATGAAGCAGCGAGTGTTTGAGGACTGGGACATTCGTAGGGATACTGAGGAGCTTGTTTATAAAGCCTTTGTCCTCCCAACCGTGCTATATGCCTGCGAAACATGGACTGTCTACACACGTCACATGCAACTCCTGGAACGATTCCATCAGTGCCTCTGGAAAATCCTGCAAACCTCTTGGAAAGACAAGCGGAAAAATGTCAGCGTGCTGGAAGAAGCAAAGACCAATAGCATTGAAACAATGGTCCTCCGCCATCAACTCCATTAGACCAGCCACATTGTCCGGATGCCTGACCACCGTCTCCCAAAGCAGTTGCTCTACTCCAAACTCAAGAACGGAAAACAGAATGTTGGTGGGCAGGAAAAGAGATTTAAAGATGGGCTCAAAGCCAACCTTAAAATCTCTCGCATAGACACTGAGAACTGGGAAGCCCTGGCCCTTGAGCACTCCAGCTGGAGGTCAGCTGTGACCAGCAGTGCTGTAGAATTTGAAGAGTCACGAATGGAGGGCGAAAGAGAGAAACGTGCCGACCGGGACTGCCTTCTACCTGGAAACCAATGTCCTCACTGTGGGAGAACATGCGGATCAAGAATAGGGCTCCACAGTCACCTACAGACCCACTGCCAGCACACAACAAACAATACTGGAGGTCTTTGGGAAAAATTCACCTTGATTCAGGGGAGTTGTAGTTCACCTACATCTGGACAGCACTGTGAACCCAAACACATATGGATCTGGACAAAACTTGGCACACAGACCTCATATGCTGAAATTTGATTAGTGGAGTGGTTTGGGGGAAAATGAACTTCATTTCTGGGAGTTGCAGTTCACCTACAACCAGAGAAACGGTGACCTCCACCGATGAAGGACCTGGACCAAACTTGGCACATAGAACCCCCATGACTAACTCAACCTACTGGAGGGGTTTGAGAGGACTGACTCACCATAGTGGGAGTTGTAGTTCACCCTACAGCCAGAGACGACACTTGAACCCCACTGATGATGCATCCAAAGCAAATTTGCCTAGAGTAACAAACTTTAAGTATTGATGGAGTTTCTCGGGGTTAACCTGGCATGATGGGAGTTGTAGAAACTCTTTGATTCTATAATTCTATGATTCTCCTTCCCTCCCTTCCCTTCCCTCCCTTTCTTTCCTTCCTTTTTCTCCTCCCCTCACCAGCTTCATCCTCCTTTATTAAAACTACAGTGTAGATGCACCCAAAGTCAACCCTTCCACACTGCCATGTAAAATCCAGATTATCTACTTAGGACTGGATTATATGGCAGTGTAGACACATGCACACACGAACACGCACGCACACACACACACGGATGGATGTTGGATCACTGATTGGGGTGTGTGTGTATAATTACAATACTTTATATATTACTATTATAAATATATTGCTATATAATACATATATTGTATTATATATATTATTGTTATATATACTACTATATAATATAATGTTACTACTATATATTACTATATTAAATAGACTCATAGAATAGAGTTAGAAGGGACTATGCCATGGTATTGAGGGAGAACAGACAGGAAGGAAGGAGAGAAGAAAGGAGGGAGGGAAAAAGGGAAGGAATGAAGGAGGGAAAGAGGGAAGGAAGGAAAGAGAGAAGAAGGGAGGGAAAGAAGGAAGGAGGGAAGGAAAAAGGGAAGGAAGGAGAGAAGGAAGGGAAGAAAGAGGTACCAAAGGAAGGAAGAAGAGAAAGTAGAAAGGAAAGAAAAATGGAGGGAAATGCAGGAAAGAAGTAAAGAAAGAAGGAAGGAGAAAAGGAAATAAAAAAGTGAAAGAAGGAAGGAAACAGGGAGGGAAGAAAGGAGACAAAGGAAGAAGTAGAGAAAGGGGGGAGGGAAGGAAGGAAAGAGAGAAGGAAGGATGAAACCAAAGAGCGAAAGAAGGAATGAAAGAAAGAGATAGAGAAGGACGAAAGTAGAGAAAGGGGAAGGGGAAGAAAAAGGGGGAAGGAATAGGTAGGTACCTCTCTTTCATAATAGTCCAGATATCTACCTCTACTTCGAAAATTCTTACTATAGGCCACAGCAACGCGTGGCAGGGCACAGCTAGTACATCTATAAAATCACGTATTAAAACATAGTTATTATGCAACCATAAAAGCCTAGATTAAAACATACAATGATTAAAATGCACGAGATGCATGTTAAAACACAATAAACTTTCTAAATTTGGCATTGAAAGCACGATATTTAAAATAATGGGACTTGAAGTGGAGAAGAGTGTTATGAGAGTGTCTGATGAGGCTCTACTGCTTCTGCATTGGCTTCATCCACAGACCAGTGGGCGTAACGAAACCCTATGCGGGAGCCTCCGCTGTTCCGAGGGAGCTCCCCTCCTCCCCAAAATTAAGTCTAACATCAGCAGGAACTAATAATATTACTGCCGTCATGGCAACAGGAGGGAAGTGCATGGCAGAATGTCGGTCCCATCCCCAAAAATGATGCTTCTGAGGCCCGGTGGGGTTTTGACTGGCCTCAGCCTCCCCATGCTTGCTTTATCCCACTTGTGGAAGGTTATGCAATGCATAGGCACCAGGAAAGTGCAGCCTCCCTCCTCTATCTCATTGTTAAAGAGGCATCTGAACATTGAAACAACAACAACAACAACAACAACAACAACAACAACAACAGGGCCTCTGCGTGGAGAGGGTGGTGAAATGCTAATACGGGATAGGGAAAAGGCAGAGTTGCTCAAAATCTTCTTTGCCTCAGTCTTCTCCCAAAAGGAGCTTGGGGTTCACACTGAGCAATACAGAGTGGACGGGGTGTTGGGTTTCATCCCTGGACCGCACAAGTCTCTTGTGTCATCAGGTCTCCAGACCTCAATGAGTAGTTAGAATAGAGATAGGATTAGAGTGAGGGATTCCTTCCCCTACATTCCTATGCATTTTTATATATTTATTTACTAGCTGTACCCACCACGCGTGGTTGTGGCCAACCTTCCCTCCCTCTTTCTCTCCTTCTTTCTTTCTCTCCATCCTTCTCTCCCTCTTTCCTTCCTTCCCTCTTTCTCTTTCCCTTCTTCTTTATTCCTTCTCTACCGGTTTCTTTTCCCGCTTCCTTTGCTCTTTGGTTCCATCCTTCCTTCCCTCTTTCTTTCCTTCCTTCCTTCCCTCTTTCTCTCTTTCGTTCCTTCTCTCCTTCCTTCCCTCTTTCACTTTTTTATTTCATTCTCTCCCTCCTTCTCTCTTTCCTTCCTTCTCTATCCTTCTTTTTTTCCTTCCTTCTCTCCTTCCCTCCTTCTTCTCTCCCTCTTTCTCTTCATCCTTCCTTCTCTACCTTTCTTTCATTCCTTCTTTCGCTCCTTCCCTTTCACTCCCTCCTTCCTTCCTTCTCTACCCTTCTTTCTTTCCTTCATTCTCTCCTTCCCTCCTCCCCCTCCTTCTCTTCTTCCTTCCTTCTCTATCATTCTTTTTTCCTTCCTTCTCTCCTTCCCTCCTTGTTCTCTCCCCCTTTCTCTTCCTCCTTCCTTCTCTACCTTTCTTTCTTTCCTTCTTTCGCTCCTTCCCTCCTCCTTTCCTTTCTCTCCCTCCTTCCTTCCTTCTCTACCCTTCTTTCTTTCCTTCCTTCTCTCCCTTCTCTCCTTCCTTCCCTCCCCCTTTCCTTCCTTCCCTCTTTCTCTTTCCCTTCTTCTTTATTCCTTCTCTACGGGTTTCTTTTCTCGCTTCCTTTGCTCTTTGGTTCCATCCTTCCTTGTCTCTTTCTTTCCTTCCTTCCCTCTTTCTCTCTTTCGTTCCTTCTCTCCTTCCTTCCCTCTTTCACTTTTTTATTTCATTCTCTCCCTCCTTCTCTCCTTCCTTCCTTCTCTACCCTTCTTTCTTTCCTTCATTCTCTCCTTCTCTCTTTCTCCCCCTCCTTCTCTTCTTCCTTCCTTCTCTATCCTTCTTTTTTCCTTCCTTCTCTCCTTCCTTCCTTCTTCTCTCCCTCTTTCTCTTCCTCCTTCCTTCTCTACCTTTCTTTCTTTCCTTCTTTCGCTCCTTCCCTCCTCCTTTCCTTTCTCTCCCTCCTTCCTTCTCTACCCTTCTTTCTTTCCTTCCTTCTCTCCCTTCTCTCCTTCCTTCCCTCCCTCTTTCCTTCCTTCCCTCTTTCTCTTTCCCTTCTTCTTTATTCCTTCTCTACCGGTTTCTTTTCTCGCTTCCTTTGCTCTTTGGTTCCATCCTTCCTTATGTCTTTCTTTCTTTCCTTCCTTCCTTCCCTCTTTCTCTCTTTTGTTCCTTCTCTCCTTCCTTCCCTCTTTCACTTTTTTATTTCATTCTCTCCCTTCTTCTCTCCTTCCTTCCTTCTCTACCCTTCTTTCTTTCCTTCATTCTCTCCTTCTCTCTTTCTCCCCCTCCTTCTCTTCTTCCTTCCTTCTCTATCCTTCTTTTTTTCCATCCTTCTCTCCTTCCCTCCTTCTTCTCTCCCTCTTTCTCTTCCTCCTTCCTTCTCTACCTTTCTTTCTTTCCTTCTTTCGCTCCTTCCCTCCTCCTTTCCTTTCTCTCCCTCCTTCCTTCCTTCTCTACCCTTCTTTCTTTCCTTCTTTCTCTCCCTCCTCTCCTTCCTTCCTTCCTTCCTTCCTTCCTTCCTTCCTTCCTTCCTTCCTTCCTTTCTGTGTATGATTTGTGTGTGTCTATGCATATATGTGTGTATATATGTGTGTCTGTGTATATATTTGGTTTTTTGGCTTTTTAAGTCCCTTCCGCTGTGTTTTTCTGAGTGATGGTCACTTGTTGGCCTAAGACAGTGATGGGCAACCTTTTTGAGCTTGGTGTGTCAAAACTCGCAAAAAAAAAACTGAGCATAACTTAGGTGGGGTGTCACTTCGAGAAAAAAACCATTATAACAAAAATATATTATTGTAATATATAACTGTATTTAATAGACCAAAAAACCAATTATTTAACTTATTTGCTTTTTTCTATAATGTCATATATCTCGGCATTATAGAAAAATGCTGGTGCAGGAGCCGAGGATGAAATGCCCTTCTCGGGATGCGGCCCCATTCTTCTGTGTATGTGGCAGCATGTGGCCGCGTGTCATCAAAAATGGCTACGCGTGTCAGTGCTGACACACGTGTCATAGGTTCCCCATCATGGGCCTAAGAGGTGTCTTGTGTCCAAATGTGATGTCAATTCGTCCAGTGGTTTTGGAGTTCTGTTAATCCCACAAACGAACATTACATTTTTATTTATATAGATTTACGGCATTTATATGCCGCCCTTCTCACCCCGAAGGGGACTCAGAGTGGCTTACAAGATATCTTTTCATACAATATATAATATTGTTAGCATAGCACAATATCAGTATTACACATTACCATATTGCACTATACCATTATATCGTAATATTATTAGTAATATTACATGTAATGTAAATATATAATTATAATTATAATATTGTATTATTATTACTAGTATTATATTGTATCACATTATAACATTATAAATAATATATGTCTAAACAATATACTATATTATATTCTTCTTCCTTTTCTTAGGTGATCCCTCGTTTTCCGAGGATGATTGTCTTCCAGTATTCTTGTGGGTCCGTATGTGGCTGTGGAGCCCTATTCTTGCTCTGCATCTTCTCCCGCAGTGAGGGCATTGGTTTCCAGGTGGAAGGCGGTCTCGGTCGGGGTTGTCTTGATGCGCCTTCCTCTTGGCACGCTTCTCCCTTTCGCCCTCCATTCGTGCCTCTTCACATTCTGCAGCACTGCTGGTCACAGCTGACCTCCAGCTGGAGCGGTCAAGAGCCAGGGCTTTCCAGTTCTCAGTATCTATGCCAGAGTTTTTATGGTTGGCTTTGAGCCCATCTTTAAATCTCTTTTCCTGTCCTCCAATATTCCGTTTTCCGTTCTTGAGTTCGGAGTAGAGCAACTGCTTTGGGAGACGGTGGTTGGGCATCTGGACTACGTGACTACGTGGCTGGCCCAGCAGAGTTAATGGCAGACGACCATCGCTTCAGTGCTGGTGGTCTTTGCTTCTTCCAGCACGCTGACGTTTGTCCGCCTGTCTTCCCAAGAGATTTGCAGGATTTTCTGGAGGCAGCGCTGATGGAATTGTTCCAGGAGTTGCATGTGATGTCTGTAGACAATCCACATCTCACAGGCATGCATATAGCAGGGTTGGGAGGACAATAGCTCTATAAACAAGCACCTTGGTATCCCTACGGATGTCCCGGTCCTCAAATGCTCTCTGCTTCATTTGGAAAAATGCTCCGCTTGCAGAGCTCAGGCGGTGTTGTATTTTGGTGTGGATGTTGACTTTTGTGGAGAGGTGGCTGCCAAGGTAGCGGAAATGTTACACCATTAAGCTGTATCACTGGCATTGGGGAGGGGTTGGCTGGTGTCTGCTGGAAGAGCACCTTGGTTTTTTCCATGTTCAATGACAGGCTGAGCTTCTCGTATGCTTCTGCGAAGGTGTTTAGAGTGGCTTGTAGATCTTCTTCTGAATGCACACAGACAACGTTATCATCAGCATACTGGAGTTCTATAACAGATGTTGTTGTAACCTTGGTTTTGGCTTTCAGTCTGCTGAGATTGAATAGCTTGCCACCTGTCCGATAGATGATTTCCACTCTGGTGGGAAGCTTCCCATCAACAAGGTGAAGTATCATAGTGATGAAGATGGAGAATAAAGTTGGGGCAACAACACATCCCTGTTTGACACCGGATTCCACCTTAAATGGGTCACTTTGGGAGCCATTGCTGTCCAAAACTGTTGCCATCATGTCATCATGGAGGAGCCGCAGGATGTTCACAAATTTGTTAGGGCACCCGATTTTTTGGAGGATGGTCCAGAGAGCGCTGCGATTCACTGTGTCGAATGCCTTTGCAAGGTTGATGAATGCCATGTACAGAGGTTGGTTTTGTTCCCTGCATTTTTCTTGGAGCTGTCGTGCAGTGAAGATCATGTCCACGGTTCCTCTGGAGGGGCGGAAGCCGTTCTGGGATTCTGGGAGGGTGTCTTCTGAGAGGGGCAGATGGCGGTTTGCAAGGATTCTTGCGAGGATTTTCCCAGCGGAGGTTAGAAGGGAGATGTAATATAATATATTATATTATTAGTAAAGACAAGATGGAAGTGTCTTCTGCTCCCCTCTGTCTTCACTCTGGCCAGAGCAGCAGTTGGTGCCAGAGGGGGGAGAGGCTTCCCAACTGATGATAAAGGCAAAAGGGGCCTTTGTCTTTACTCTTTGTGCTTGTCACTATCTCCTCCCTCTTTGGAGATGTACCAATGGGATATCTGTGAGGTATGAGGTAACTTTCTCTTTAAATGTATTTTTATTGCCCTGAATTTGGCCATGTGGTCATCCTCCATTGTTGCTCTCTCTGCCTTTACTTCCTTCTCGTGAAGATGCATTTTGCCTCTCTCCAGGCAAAATGTAACTGCATGGATATTTTTTTTTTACTGTTTACGCCTTTACTTCTTAGAAGATGAGATTTAGTAAGCTAATTAGTTCTAAGACCTTTTCTATCGAGAATGGATTTCTTATTTACTTCAATACATATTTTGAACCTAAAGTTGTGACTTTGCAATTCTGTGCCATCCTGTTGAATGGAAGCTTATCCTGGTTCACCACACGTTATGATGTTTACTTCTGGTGCTCTGCTATATTTATGGTGGAATCACCCCAACTGAGGATTATTTTTGAGCCTAACAACTCAGATTCCCCAACACGAGGTAATAAGGGAAATGCAACCCAAAATTTGTAAAGAAGTAGTCCGGGAATACTCGGCTACTCTAAATGAATCCAAGTCTTCATGGCTAGAGGAACTACATTCACGAGTATTGAAGGAATGAGCAGAAATCGTTTCAGAACCACAGGCAATCATCTTTGGGAATTCTTGGAGAATAGGAGAAGTCTCATAAGAAGACTGGAAGAGGGCAAAGAAGGGGAAAAAAGAGGACCCAAACAATGACCAATGTCCAGTCAGCCTGACATCAAGACCAGGAAAGATTCTGGAGCAGATCTTGAAGGAGGCAGTCTGCAATCACTTCGTGTAATCACAAAAAGTCAACATGGATTCCTCAAAAACAAGTCATATCTCTGGGTTGTTGTAGGTTTTTTCGGGCTATATGGCCATGTTCTAGAGAATTCTCTCCCGACGTTTCACCTGCATCTATGGCACGCATCCTCAGAGGTAGTGAAGTCATATCTCTCTTTTTTTTTATAGCGTTACAAGTTTGGTAATGCTGTGGATGGAGCAGATCTTGATTTCAGGAAGGTCTTCGACAAAGCCCCCCCATGACCTTCTTACAAGCAGATTAGTCCAATGTGGGGTAGGCAATGCCACTGTTAGGTGGATCTGTAATTGCTTGAGCGACTGAACCCAAAGGGTGCTTCTCCCTAATGGTTCCTCTTCTTCATCCTGGAAAAGCTGACTATTTGGGGGCCATGAAGAGGGTTCGGTCCTGGGCCCAGTTCCGTTCAACAACTTTATTAATGACTTGGATAAAGATTTAGTGGGTCTGCTAATCAGGTTTACAGATGGGACCAAGTTAGGAGTGAGAGCTTTCCCCCCCTCCAAAATGGCCATGCGACTATTACGTGAGGAAACTCTTCGTTCTGTGTTGCCTTCACAGGCTTTCAAGCTGCTTTTGATGCCATCTCCTGAATTAAGCTGTGGGAAAAAACTGGAGGCCTCCTCAACTGATCAATGACTCAATTCAAAATGACCTGAACAAATGAGAGAACTGATTGGCCAAAACGAACACAATGAATTTCAACAAGGACAAATGTAAGATACGACACCTAGGCAAAAAAAAAATGAAATGTAAAGACACAGGAAGCATGATGCCTGGCTCGACAACAGTCCGTGTGAGAAAAATCTTGAAGTCTTCATGGAGGACAAGTTGAACGTGAGACAAGAGTGTGATGTAGCAGCTCAAAAAGCCAATGGGATTTTGGGCAGCAGCCAAAGAAGTTGAGTGTCCAGATCATGGGAAGTCATGGTGCCTCTGTCTTCAGCTTTGGTTAGACCTTTTAAACTGAAATAAGACTGTGTCTAATTCTGGGCCGCACAGTTCAAAAGGGAGATTGACTCTAAGCCGGAAGGTGTCCAGAAGAGGGCGACTAAAAATGATCAAAGGTCTGGAGGAGACCATGAATAATTCCCTCTGAGGAGCATCTTAAAGTACTGGGCATGTTTAGCCTCAGAAGATAAGGTTGAGAGGAGACATGACTGCCATGTAGAAGTATGTGAAAGGATAATAGTAATAATAATAATAATAATAAGAAAGGATGGAAACTCAGACTTGGAGCAATGGGTTCAAATGATAGGAAAAGAGATTCCATTGAACATTAGGAAGAACTGGACTAACAACATGTGAGTTCACAGAAGAGCAACACAGACCACTTACTACAATGCTGTCTGAGCCCTGTCACATGCACAATGGAGGACCTTCTCACAGTGCCACCAGAGGCAAGTGGCTGTCTTCCTGTCAAAGAAAATTTAGTACAATGCCAATGTTTTAACTTTTCTATACATTATAACTGCATTCTCAATTTGTTTCTGACACAATAAATAAATAAATATGCAGTCAGTATGGCTTCCTATACACATGACTATATATATGACATTAAGACAAGAAATTCACAACATTGAAAGCAGAAAATCCTTAATATCAAGTCGGATCTACATGGCTTCCTATATATATATATATAATACATATATATATAGTTTCCAAATCAATACCTGCTTGAACCGCTGCAAACTGGAGAGCAAATGTTCAGAAGCAAGAAAAAATACAGCAGAGTCTTTTCACAGCAACAACATTCTTCATCCTGTCTATCAGCATACTCCAACTGCAAGCCTCCCATCTTATCTATACGCTGTTTAGTAAGCTCACCGATTCAGGTTTTCATCTAAAATATCCAGAGGCTTTAATCTTCACCATTGCAATATATACAAAATGTAAAGCAAGATACACAGGTACACTTGTACTGGCAAACAATCAGAGTTCTCAAATAGTCATATACAACATAGGCAGATACTCACACTAAGTCACACAGGAGAAAGAAAGATGGATTATTTCAGTCGCCCGTCTGATCGGGGTGGCAACCTGCGCAGATCCGCAGGTTGGGGGTCCTCCTGGACTCAGCGCTGACGCTTGATGTATAGGTGTCGGCAGTGGCCGGGAGATCCTTCGCACAATTAAAACTTGTGCGCCAACTGCGACCATACCTCATGAACTCTGACTTGACCATAGTGGTCCATGCCTTAGTTACTTCTAGACTGGACTATTGCAATATTCTCTACGTGGGGCTACCCTTGAAGACGGCCCAGAGATTACAACATCTTCAACGGTCAGCAGCCAGATTAATAACTGGGGTGACTTACAGGGAGCAGTCAACCCCCCTGTTTAAGGAGCTCCATTGGCTGCCGTTCATCTTCCGGTCCCAATTCAAGGTACAGGTTCTTACCTATAAAGCCCTAAACCGTTTGGGACCCACCTACCTTTGTGACAGCATCTCTCTCCATGAGCCAGCCCGAACCCTTCGAGCTTCGGGTGAGGCCCTCCATTTGCCCTTACCAGTCTCTCAGACGTGCCTTGTGGGTACAAGGGAGAGAGCCTTCTCCTTTGTGGCCCCCTGACTCTGGAATTCATTGCCCGGAGAGATCAGGAAAGCCCCTACTTTGGAAACTTTTAAAAAGAGTCTCTGCCGTTGCGCTTTTGGAGAGTAGCCACATAATTTTATGCTAGTGCTCTCCCAAAGTTCTTGCCCCAGGAGTCCCCCACCCCTATGTACGTAGGTTTGCTTATTTTCCTATCTCTCTATGAGTTCTCCCTTACAATGAGTTCTGCCCCCTTATCTCACCCGGGGTTTTAAAAATCATTTTATCATGTGGCCCGGCCTCTGTCATTTTGTTCCTATGTTCTGTGTATATTGTTTTATATGCTTTGATGTTTTATTTTAATGTTATGTTGTTTATTTTGTTGCAATTTGTATTGTTATATTGTAATTCTTGATCGGGCTTGGCCCCATGTAAGCCACTCTGAGTCCCCATTGGGGAGATGGTGGCAGGGTACAAATAAAGTTTTTTTTAAAAATTATTATTATTATTATTCTTTCATCCACCTGCTGATAGGTCATCAGTAAAGGATACTGGCTGATGCAACCCCTTTGCAATAGCCCTCACATGGTTATAACTCAGCCATTATTACTACACCCCCTAAAGTATTGCATCATGACATTCACAGTCATTACTCAGCTCCTATCAATATTCCACATGTTCATCAAATGATATTTTCCTTTGACTAGAAATGCTATGCCATTTCTCTCTAACACTCATGACCCATGATAACGTGAGACCTGAACTAGTTCCACGAGCCCTTCCTTTGCAGATTGCAATAAAACAAAAAACAAAAACGACTGCTTACCCAAAAAGGTGCTGGAGATGTATTCGGAAACTTGGTTTCCCGAACGGCTGGTCTCGGAGAGGTGTGTCAGCTCTCGGTTGAGCATCCTTTTGAACTAGAGGTCAAGAGAAAAGGTGGGGGGGGGAAGTGTTTTAAATCTGAAGCGTGCAGGTTGTAAACCATCCTGGCTGTGTTTTAAATGAGAAGAGCAATGCTGCTCATACTTTTAACAACAAGATCCTGGAACTTGTAGCCCGCTGTGGCAGAAAATTCCAGATTCATATTTATTTATTTATTTATTATTATTACAGCATTTATATTCCGCCCTACTCACCCCGCAGGGGCTCAGGGGACCGCAGGGGACTCAGGGTGTACACATATATATTTGCCATATATGTGTACACATATATGGCAAACATTCAATGCCAATTTTAACATACAACATATACAGACATGCACAGAGGCTATTTAACTTTTTCTGGCTGCCAGGGGAGCTGTTGCTTTCATCGTCCATCTGCGACACTGATGAAGCACTTCCGCATTCCCCGCATGCTTCCGCTGGAGTGCTCTACCGGAGTCCTTTTTTATGGCCTCATAAATTAGTTAATTTAGCCTCCCCACACTTTAAGGTGGTACCTAATTTTCCTACTTGACAGATGCAACCAGAGGCGGCCCTAGGTAATTTTCAACGGTAAGCAAACAGTATTTTGGTGCCTCCCCCCCCCAACCAATCATTGATATATATTTTCTGTTCATCGTGGGACTTCTGTGTGCCATATTTGGTTCAATTCCATCATTGGTGGAGTTCAGAATGCTCTTTGATTATAGGTGAACTATACATCCCAGTAATTACACTTGCCGCACTTGCTCCCTTGCCTGGCCCGCTTTGGATCCGGAGGCGTGCCTGAAGACCCCAGCGTGTGCACCAAAAGTCACCTCTTCTCCTGACTTTCTCCTCAGCCATTGGGACCGAGAGAGAGAGAGAGAGAGAGAGAGAGGTGGAGATGCCCACCTTTCCTGAAGGTAGGACCAAAAACAAAGGAGGGAGCGGAGGTGGGAGATACCTCCAGCCGGAGGGGCTCTCTCTCTCTCTTGGTTCCAATGGCTGAAGAGTAAGTCAGGAGGAGAGGCGACTTTTGGTGCGCAGGCTGGGGTCTTCAGACACGTCTCCGGACCTGAAGCAGGCCAGGCGCGGCGGCTCCGCCCCTTGGCCCACCCGCAGATTGAGGAGAGGAGAGGAGGCGGGTGGAGCGCCGGGAGATTGGGAAAGGGAGCCGGTCATGGGGAAGGAATCGAACGCGGAGAACGATTGAGCGTCGGCTCTGCTCGCGCACCCGGTGGCAGGTGGAGCAGGAATGAAAGGGGCTAGACGAGGCTCAAGGGCCTGGCCCCTTTGGGAAGATGATCACCTGGCAGCGAGGCAAGAAAGCCGAGGCTCCCCCCGGACTGCTAGGACTGTTGTGAGCTGAGGGGGCGCTCCTCAAGTGGCGGTCGAGGGGCATTTACAGAGGCGCCTCTGCGCCCCTGGCAAAAAAAAGTGTTCTGCGACCGCTTACTTCGCGTAATGGACAAACCGCCCCTGGATGCAACTGTCTTTTGGGTTGCAAAGGTCGACAACAAGCTACACAATTGGTTGGAAACCCACTCCAACCCGGGCTGGCTTTGAACTCATGACCTTTCATAGAAGTGCAAACTACAGGATTATGACAGTAGGTTACATCCCCTGCTCTTGTTCTCTATAACATAAAGCTGGATGTGCCAGCTTTCTAGAGGCTTGGGGGTCAGCTCTCTGCTGTGCTCAGAAGGAGGAAATGTTGGGTTCCTCACCTTATTGGAGGCCATCTCGCTGACCGAGTGGCGGGTCTGCAGTGTTTCCAACTGGTCCAGGCACCAATCCAGCTCCTCCAGTGTGTCCATGGCCAATTTATGGACAACATCTTCTGCAGAAAGCAGAAAAATTATACTCATAGGAGCACTAGCTTGAATACGAGACTTGACTCGCTTCTCTCGCTTCTGTGGATGTCTGGGAACACATCCAGCCACACTTTGGACCATCCTGTCACAATCATGTCATTTTAACTAAGACATCCAAGGTGCAGTTGCATAGTATATGGACAAACGGTGCAGGAAACGGGAAGGTGCCATCAGCTGGCCATAAAGACCAATCAATCACTTTGATGTGCGCGGGAAAAGGGGGACTTACACATGATGGGTGTCAGCTCCATACATATTGATGGCAGGGTAGGATTGATCAATGGCTCTGATGTGTGGGAGAAGGGCGACCATCAGAGGATTTCAGTGACTGATGACATTATAGGGTAAGTCCCATCTATATGGACCATAGAGCATGATTCATGTATTTTGAACAAATTGTAAAGGTCCCTTTGTGCATCGGATGTGTTGCTATAGAGTTAGACTTCTCTCCAAAATAATTCTCCAAGGCGCACAGGAGTTGATTTATATCATCGTATTATCACACCACGAACCCTCTCTTTGGCTCATCTTACCGGTCCGTTGAAAGGAATCAAGACTGAGTTCAAAATGCATCCCACAGATCCTCACACAGTAGAAGCACTTACCAGGTAGGTTGACTTTGGGTGGAGGCGAGCTGGAGGCTTTCCTGAAAAACACATCATCTTTTGAGGCCCAGGGATCAAGACATGGTCACAGAGAGATTCCCCCACTCCTTAAAACAAGCAGCTTGCAAAAGATGATATAGCACAATACTAAAGGGATAAGTTCCCCTTTTTGATTGGTTAGTGGGTTGGTTACCCTTCACCCAATGGATAAAAGACCTTTTTCTGTTGTCCTGCTTCTTGGGATTGCTTCCAGTGCTAGTGTTGTGCTGCTTACTTATAACTGATGTATGGTTCTTGCCACACACCAATGGAACCACTGACCGCATTGGGAAGCTGATGAAGAAACACAACATACAAACAATCTACCGACCCACTGAGAAAATCCAACAAATGCTCCGTTCAGCAAAGGACAAGAGGGATCCTCTCACCTCTGCAGGAGTCTACCGGATACCATGCAGCTGTGGACCACCAAACGCAGCAGCATTGCCCAAACACGAATCAAGGAACACAAAAGGCACTGCAGACTACTTCAACCAGAGAAGTCAGCCATAGCAGAGCACCTGTTGAACCAACCTGGACACAGCATATTATTGGAGAACATAGAAATGCTGGACCATTCTAACAACTACCATGTCACGCTATACAGAGAAGCCATTGAAATCCACAAGCATGTGGACAATTTCAACAGAAAGGAAGAAACCATGAAAATGAACAAAATCTGGCTACCAGTATTTAAAAAAAACTCTAAAATTATAACGATAAATAAAGAACAAAATTCAAACACAGAACTCCAGACAAGAAACAATCAGGAACAGCTAATCACCTCTCAACAAAGAATTCCCCCAGGAAGTAACAAGGCACACCTAAAAACTGTCAGGCCGTCAAATGCTAATCAAGGTGGCCAATTGAGACATTCACACCTAGTTCCATCAGACAAGAGTCCTTTCCCCCACCCTGGAATTTCCACAGATATATAAACCCAATTTTCCTAGTTTCCAACAGAACTCACAATTATTTACGAGGGGTATTTTTTAAGTAAGGTCCGTTTTGTTGTAGACACTAGTAGTTCGCGCGCATACCGCAACGAGCACATGCGTCGTATACCGGCATGCCTCGGGAACAACTGTGCTCAGTTTCCGCTCTGTAGCTAACCTGTACGGTTCTGTTCTGTGCTTTAAAAATGTTGAAGACTATCAACTCACCCTCCGCATGTGAGGTTCGCTCAGTGATATGGTTTTTGTCAGCAAGGAACCTGCCTGCTGCAGAAATTCATTGACAGATTTGTGAAGTGTATGGGGATACTGTTATGAGTGAAAGCAAAGTGCGTAAGTGGGTACGACAATTCAAAGATGGCCGTGACAACGTCCATGATGAGGACTGCTCTGGTCGCCTTTCTTTGATTACACTGTTCTACAAATTTTCAGTTTTTCTCAGTTGCGGAAACGAAATGTGCTGTTTCTTAATAAATTTAACATGCTGAATTCAAATATAATAATTAAATGTGTTAATTGGCTCTGGTTTTTATGCAACAGCTATTTCAATTTTCTCCACAATAGTAATTCGTTAATATTATGATAATGCGCCTAACCTTACTGCATGTATATAAACCGTGAATATTTACTAAATTTTAGTCAAATTATATTGCCAATAGATTATACATGAGAAATATTTATTTAATTAGTCTATTGTTTACGTTTGTGCAGCAAGAAACTATATTAGTAGGCCTAATGCAATTGAAAAGTCTGAAAGTTTAAATGTCGCTTTAATCGTGACTTTAGTTTTTATCCTGTTTGCTTCTCTTGACTTTTCTTTTGTATTCAAGGAAAGGATTGTCTCTTCTAATGCTCCAGCAGGAGTCTGACAGCATTGACGGAGTCCATTTGCCTTGGTATCTTTTTTCCATAGTGCTTTATTTACACACATGCGAGGCATAACTACAGTAAAAAGAACAATGTAAAACGATTTTAACGATACTGTCTCAGTCTTCAACTGACTGACCCTCACTGTTCAAAAGTCTGGCCTTATATAGGGCTTTCTGGCTTTTGCACACGGCACTAATACTGCGTCATCAAACTTTCTAGAATATTCTAGAATCTTCCATAGTGTAAGTCGCAACATGCATTTTTTTCAACCATACGTGATCACGTGATTGCTTATATCATAAAAACTAGAGCCAATATACATTTTTAAATGTCATTTTCGTTTTCAGCACCTCAAAATCATAAAAGAACAACTATTTTCAGGCCTGCAACTTTTTCTCCGTTGAACAGTGTTACAGACGATTTGGTGGCTTCAGTTGAAGCGAGGATTTATGAAGAGGGTATTTTATGAATACCTTATGAAGAGGGTATTTTAAAATTGATTCAGAGGTATGATAAGTGTTTGAACAAACTTGGCAACTATGTCGAAAAAAAGAGTGAAGTATGTACTTTCTGAAAATAAATTTACTTTTTTGAAATAAACTTTCGTTGTGTACTTATGTTCCAACGGACCTTACTTAAAAAATACCCCTCGTATTTTATTTACAGCATTTATATACTGCTTTTCTCACCCCTAGGGGGACTCAAGGATGCCTGCCACAGATGCAGGCGTAATGTCAGGACAGAATGCTTCTAGAACATGGCCATACAGCCCGAAAAACCTACAACAACCTTACCTATAATTGTTAAATTCCTTCAAAATACTGTGAATCACGTTATTACTCAGGATCATGAAATTGCCTTATTTGCAATGTTTACCAAACAAGGGTGATGCTACAGGAGTTGGAGCATCGAAGGGGGGAGTGAAAGGGTCATTAGAGATGAACAGATCACATTTGGGAAATGGAGTGACAACAATGGAACTGAGCACAAAAGCACTAACTGCCGCTCTGGGCCAGAGTGAAGAGAGAGGGGGCCAGGGGACAGTTCCACCTTGTCTCCTGTGCTATGCTAATAATGTAATGTAATGTAATGTAATGTAATATATTGCATATATATATGTAATGTAATGCAATATAATACTACTAATAATAATAATATGATATTATAATTATATATTTATATTACATGTATTATTACTAATAATATTACAGTATAATTGATGTAGTGCAATATAGCAATATTTAAAACTGATATTGTACTATGTTAATAATATATTGTATATATATATACCTTGTAAGGCACTCTGAGTCCCCTTCGGGGTGAGAAGGGCGGCATATAAATGTCGTATATATATACATATACATATATATACATACATATATATATATATATATATATATATATAATGTCATACAATATAATAGAAATAATATGATATTATAATTATATATTTTATATTACATGTAATATTACTAATAATATTACAATATAATGGTATAGTGCAATATAGTTATAATACTGATATTGTACTATGCTAATAATATAATATATTGTATGTATATATATCTTGTAAGCCGCTTTGTATTACATATATATAATGTAATACAATATAATAGAAATAATATGATATTATAATTATATATTTTATGTTACGTGTAATATTACTAATAATATTACAATATAATGGCATAGTACAATATAGTAATATATAATACTGATATTGTACTATGCTAATAATATAATATATTGTATGTATATATATCTTGTAAGCCGCTTTGTATTACATATATATAATATAATACAATATAATAGAAATAATATGATATTATAATTATATATTTTACGTTACATGTAATATTACTAATAATATTACAATATAATGGTATAGTGCAATATAGTAATATATAATACTGATATTGTACTATGCTAATAATATAATATATTGTATGTATATATATCTTGTAGGCCGCTTTGAGTTCCCTTCGGGGTGAGAAGGGCAGCATATAAATGTCGTAAATAAATAAATACGATGCCAAAGATGGGAAAAGCCAACATATACCTCTATGTACCATTGTCTGTCTTGTTTGTGTATAAAATGGCATTGAATGTTTGCCGCGTATGTATGTTCTGCGATCCACCCTGAGTCCCCTTCAGGGCGAGAAGGGCAGAATATAAATATTGCAAATAAATACATAAATAAATAAATAAGATCATATAGACACTTTCCCCTGGATGATGCTGTTTCAGACAGTAGGTGGTGCCATGTGGTCAGGGAATATACAATACATGCAAAGAAGAGGGGGTTCTTTTTATACTTCATCTTTGCTTGTGTCATCTCTGGGGTTTGGGGTTTTTTATTATTATTATTATTATTATTGATTAGATGTAAATAATTTGTAACATTGTCACAATTGCATATACACAGCAATATATCAGAGGAAGGCCTGGCGTGTTACCTACGAAACCACCATATGGGTTCTTCTATGCTGGGTTGCATAGAATAATGGAGAGACAACATTCCCCATTTTCCAAGATGCCAGACCTTTGGACTTCATTGCTTGTTAGGTCTTCCGGTCAGTCGTGTACTCAACCCACACTCAGATCTTTCCACCTGACCGCCGCTTGAACAACAAGGAATCAAATTCTGATGGCCAATAGGCTCCCCAAAAGAGGCAGAGGTGAATGGCAATGGGTCTGTCCCATCGGATTCCCATATCCCATCTCTTTCTCCCCTTTGCTACCCTCTTACTTGTTACTGCTGCGCTCTTGCTGCACATTGGTTACAACGGTGAAGTTGCTTCTCACTGTTTGAAGGCTGGCCAGGACCTGGAGCAAGGAAGGAATTCAGGACATAAAATAATACGCAAAAGGCAACAGGTCCTACCTGATCCTGAATATAATCATAGAGTTGGAAGAGACCTCATGGGCCATCCAGTCCAACCCCCTGCCAAGAAGCAGGAATATTGCATTCAAAGCAACCCCGACAGATGGCCATCCAGCCTTTGTTTAAAAGCTTCCAAAGAAGGAGCCTCCACCACACTCCGGGGCAGAGAGTTCCACTGCTGAAT
The DNA here is from genome assembly GCF_037176765.1 of Anolis sagrei. NCBI lineage: Eukaryota > Metazoa > Chordata > Lepidosauria > Squamata > Anolidae > Anolis > Anolis sagrei. Next base: position 57,985,322 of record NC_090034.1, on the reverse strand, counting down.
GGCTCTCACAGTCAGGAAGTTCTTCCTCCTCTCTTGTAGTTTGAAGCCATTGTTCCGTGTCCTAGTCTCCAAGGAAGCAGAAAACAAGCTTGCTCCCTCCTCCCTGTGGCTTCCTCTCACATATTTATACATGGCTATCATATCTCCTCTCAGCCTTCTCTTCTTCAGGCTAAATATGCCCAGCTCCCTAAGCCGCTCCTCATAGGGCTTGTTCTCCAGGCCCTTGATCATTTTAGTCGCCCTCCTCTGGACACATTCCAGCTTGTCAATATCTCTCTTGAATTGTGGTGCCCAGAATTGGACACAATATTCCAGGTGTGGTCTAAACAAGGCGGAATAGATGGGGAACATGACTTCCCTAGATCTAGACACTATGCTCCTATTGATGTAGGCCAAAATCCCATTGTGAATACTTTCTTTGAGAATTAAGGACTTAAATATTTTGATTTCGGCATTCCAATATTATTTCCAAACACTGTTCAGCAGGTCATTGATGTAAGGCTAACTATATCTCATGTCATTCTTTTTCTCACTCGTGCCACTGCTTTGTCATAGCCTCAGATTTGGAAGAGATAATCCCAATCACTCCTCTGCTGTCCCATTAGATTTTACTGAAATCAGTGTGAAAATGCATTAATTATTTGATTCGCCTCATCACAAAACTATACATGATAGAGAAAAAATAAATACAGATCTGGATTCAGTGCAAAAAATCTATAAGAATGACCTAAAATTACATTTGATTAAAAATACTTGTTGGCTTGTGTTAATAGTATTAAAATGTATTATTATTATTATTATTATTATTATTATTATTATTATTTTGAAACACAAGATGAGTCCACAGCAGACAAGATCACTCTACTGGCTGTTGTATTGGATCACATGTTGGACACTTCCCAAGTGTCTAGGACTGTGTGATGCATCAGCAAATAATGCGTGCAGATCCCAATAAGGTGGCCTTCTGCAGCTGGCAGATGGTAATTTTGTCAGCACCAATTGTGTTTAAGTGCAGGCCAAGGTCTTTAGGCACTGCACCCAGTGTGCCGATCACCACTGGGACCACCTTTACTGGCTTGTACCAGAGTCTTTGCAGTTCGATCTTTAAATCCTCATATCGTGTCAGCTTTTTCAGTTGTTTCTCTTCGATCCTGCTGTCACCTGGGATTTCAACATGGACGATCCATACTTTGTTTTTTAACATGATCATGAGGTCAGGAGTCTTGTGCTCCAAAACTTTGTTAGTCTGAATTTGGAAGTCCCAAAGTAGTTTGATGTGTTCATTTTGTGTAACTTTCTCAGGCTTGTGATCCCTCCTCCTCCTCCTTATATTTATCCCTCGCTTTCTCTTCCCAAAGGGGACTCAAAGTGGTTATGTGTATTTGTGGTATTTTTACAGTGTTTACATATTTTAATTATTCTGTCACCCACCTCGAGTCATGAGGAGAGGCGGGTAAGAAAAAATATTATTATTATTATTATTATTATTATTATTAATAATAATAATAATAATGGGGTCACGGTGGTACAGCAGGTTAAATTGCTAAGCTGCAGAACTTGCTGACTGGCAGATCGGTGGTTCGATTCCACAGACAGAGTGAGATCCCGTTGTTAGCCCCAGCTTCTGCTAACCTAGGTAAAGGTAAAGGTTGTCCCCTGACATTAAGTCCAGTCATGTCTGACTCTGGGGTGTGGTGCTCATCTCCATTTCTAAGCCGAAGAGCCGGCGTTGTCCGTAGACACCTCCAAGGTCATGTGGCCAGCATGACTGCATGGAGCGCCGTTACCTTCCCACCTGAGTGGTACCTATTGATCTACTCACATTTGCATGTTTTCGAACTGCTAGGTTGGCAGAAGCTAGGGCTGACAGCGGAAGCTCACGCCGCTCCCCGGAATAGAACCTGCGACCTTCTGCTAACCTAGCAGTTCAAAAACATTCAGTAGATCAATAGATACTGCTTTGGCGGAAAGGTGATGGCACTCCACGCAGTCATGCTGGCTACATGACATTGGAGGCATCTATGGACAACACCAGCTCTTTGGCTTAGAAATGGAGATGAACACCAATCCCCAGTGTCAGACACGACTAGATTTAATGTCAAGGGAAAACCTTTACCTTTAATAATAATAATAATAAATATTGCCTTATCAGCTTCAATCATTAACTCAATCTTAGTGAGGCAGCCCCTGACTGATGCAAGCCCATTCTCGCCCACTTTATCTCTCAAAAGGTCCCCTACCTGTGCAAAGGGGGTCACAATCAGGTCCTCTCCATGCCTGAAAAGAAGGAAATAAAGCATGCTAGAGATACAGAAACTCGTGTGCATGTATGAAGATACTCTCCAACAGAAGAGTCAAACGTTTTTGCCCATTCAAGGTTGCTCAAATGGAGTTGGAGCTTTTCATGCGCAGGTGAGGAGCATTTGGTTCTGTTGTCATTAACGTGTGCCTCCCACCCCACAACAGAGCAGACTCCATGTGCTTACATTTCACTGGCCACAGAGGAATTACGGGACATGGCATTTGGGGAGACGTCATAGTCGCTGTCAGAACGGTAGAGGAACGATTCCCGGCGCTGTCCATGCAAAGCCGATCCCTGAACCACCAGCCCCAGGTTTGGGTTGGCCAAGGACTCCAGTGGGCTCCGGCCTGGAGCAAAGCCATTCTCAATGTCAAAGCTGTTGGGAGAGAAACAAGAGGAGAAAGAGAGGATATTAAGGGTTGTGTGATGGATGAAAAAAAATTCAAATCTTGTGGGTTTTTTCGGGCTATATGGCCATGTTCTAGAGGCATTTCTCCTGACGTTTCGCCTGCATCTATGGCAAGCATCCTCAGAGGTGAGGTCTGCTGGGAAAAAAGGGGTATAAACCCCTTTTTTCCCAGCTCCGGCAGACCTCACCTCTGAGGATGCTTGCCATAGATGCAGGCGAAACGTCAGGAGAAATGCCTCTAGAACATGGCCATATAGCCCGAAAAAACCCACAAGAACTGAGTGATTCCGGCCATGAAAGCCTTCGACAATACAAAAAATTCAAAGCCTATTGCAAAATTAGGGAGCACCGGCATTTTGTTTCTAAAGTCTTTCCAAAGTGTCGTTAGTGAAAATTTTGTGACTGTAACAAGAGTAACAAAATTTTGCATTGCGCAAATGGGGAAACTTCGGAGGCTCCTTTCTCCCTCATTTTTACAGCAATTGCGGTGAAACTTGTGTTGCACCCTAGTCCTGAGGCACCTCTTCACCCAGCACCGCACCAGAGGCCCATCGTACAAATATATAGAGTTTATTGAATAAAGAATAATAAAATTTATTATTTATTTATTTGGGGTTCTTTTACCCCGCCCTTCTCACCCCGAAGGGGACTCAGGGCAGCTTACAAAAGCAAAGGCACAATTTGATGCCTGCAGCACAGAACAATCAAAACACAAAGTTACATCAATTCACAGTTAACAACAATTCATGCATTATACCAATAAAATCAATAAAACCAATACAAACCCAATTCCTCCTTCTACATGGTCAGCGTTCCCTAACTCATAGTTCTAGTTTTCAGTTCCACTTCATCAATCCTGTTGGTCTTACTCGCCTGAATGTCTTATTTAATTGCCAGATTGCCCAAAGGCCTGGTCCCATAGCCACGTCTTCACCCTCCTCCTGAAGGAGAGGAGGGATGATGATGCTCTGATTTCCCCCAGGAGTGAGTTCCACAGGTGAAGGGCCACCACTGAGAAAGCCCTGCTCCTCGTCCCCACCAACCTCACTTGTGACAGTGGTGGGGTCGAGAGCATGGCCCCCCCCCAGATGATCTCAGACTCCGGGGTGGGACGTAGCGGGAGATACGTTCGGACAGATACACTGGACCGGAACCGTACAGGGTTTTGTAGGTCAAAACCAGAACCTTGAATTGTGCTCAGAACTGAACCGGCAGCCAGTGGAGCTGGCACAGCAGGGGGGTGGTATGCTCCCTGTATGTCGCTCTGGTGAGCAGATTGGCTGCCGCTCGTTGGACTAGTTGAAGTTTCCGAACGGTCTTCAAGGGCAACCCCACGTAGAGTGCGTTGCAGTAGTCTATTCAGGATGTAACAAGATGTAAACAAGATGTAAAAGGGGAAAGGGAGCTGATATCCAAAATTAGGATAGAAACAGCAATATACAAAAGCAGTCAGAGTTCAAGAAAGGTCCTTAAGAAATCCATGTAACATCACAGGAACTAGAAATCCAAGAACATAGAAATAACCCAAAGTAAAATACAGGAACATGAGCACAGGAAACTTAATCCAGGCCAAACTCTTCTAAGGTACATAGGCAAAGGCATGAACATGAAACAAGAATCTTGGCATTACAAGAACCAAAGACTTGAAAACTTGGCAACATGAACGGAAGACTGTTTCCACACAGCAAAGTTGTAGTCTCTGATTTGCTGAGAATCAAACACCTATTTATTGGGTTGTTGTAGGTTTTTTCGGGCTATATGGCCATGCAAAAAGAATCTGCGAACCCCACCTCCTCCAAGATGAACTGAACCACCTCAACTGGGCTCTCCAGGCCAATGGAGACTCCACCTCAGACATCAGAAGAGCTGCAAGACCAAGAACAAGCCACGAGAGTAAAGATGAAGATCCACCCAGAGGAAAAGTGTTCCTGCCATACATCAAGGGAACCACTGACCGCATAGGGAAGCTGATGAGGAAACACAACATACAAACAATCTACAAACCCACCAAGAAAATCCAACAAATGCTACGTTCAGCAAAGGACAAGAGGGATCCTCTCACCTCTGCAGGAGTCTACCGTATACCATGCAGCTGTGGACAAGTCTACATAGGGACCACCAAACGCAGCATTGCCCAAACACGAATCAAGGAACATGAAAGGCACTGCAGACTACTTCAACCAGAGAAGTCAGCCATAGCAGAGCACCTGATGAACCAGCCTGGACACAGCATATTATTTGAGAACACAGAAATGCTGGACCACTCCAACAACCACCATGTCAGACTACACAGAGAAGCCATTGAAATCCACAAGCATGTGGACAATTTCAACAGAAAGGAAGAGACCATGAAAATGAACAAAATCTGGCTACCAGTATTAAAAAAACTCTAAAATTACAACAGCAAAACAGCAGAAAGGAAACAACCAGGCACAGATTAACACCTCTCAACAAGAGATTTTCCCAGGTTCAGCCAGGCCTTCAAATGCTAATGAAGGTGTTCAGCTGAAACATTCACACCTAGCTCCAGCAGAGAAGAGCTCTTTGCCCCACCCCAGCCATTCCACAGATATATAAACCCATTGTCCTAATTCCAACAGACCTCACTACCTCTGAGGATGCTTGCCATAGATGCAGGCGAAACGTCAGGAGAAATGTCTCTAGAACATGGCCCTATAGCCCGAAAAAACCCACAAGAACCCTATATGGCCATGGTCTAGAGGCATTCTCTCCTGATGTTTCACCTGCATCTATGGCAAGCATCCTCAGAGGTAGTGAGGTCTGTTGGAACTAGGAAAAAGGGGTTTATATATCTGTGGAATGACCAGGGTGAGACAAAGGACTCTTGTCTGCTGGAGCTAGGTGTGAATGTTTCAACTGACCACCTTGATTAGCATATAATGGCCTGACAGTGCCTAGATATATAAACCACAGATATATAAACCCCTTTTCCTAGTTCCAACAGACCTCACTACCTCTGAGGATGTTTCTCATAGATGCAGGCGAAACGTCAGGAGAGAATGCCTCTTGACCATAGCCATATAGCCCAAAAAAACTTACAACAACCCAGTGATTCCAGCCATGAAAGCCTTCGACAATACATTGAACACCTATTTATTTATCATATCAGAAGCAAACCAGGGGTACAATTGTAATGTATTTAAAAAAACCACAAAGTTTAAAAACTTGACATTATACTAAATGTCCTTTGACCAGTCGAAATCGGCCCTTGTGCTTTGCTACTCTGCTGCTGAGTACACATGTCCAGTGTGGAACACATCTCACCACGCTAAAACAGTGGATGTGGCTCTGAATGAGACATGTTGCATTATCACAGGATGTCTATGCCCTACATCACAGGAGAAATTATACTCACTACCTCTGAGGATGCTTGCCATAGATGCAGGCGAAACGTCAGGAGAAATGCCTCTAGAACATGGCCCTATAGCCCGAAAAAACCCACAAGAACCTAGAAATTATACTGTTTAGCTGGTATTGTACCATCTGACATCTGCCGGGTAGTAGTAGCGTGGAATGAAAGGACTAAGACAGTGATATCTTCAAACTACAAGAGAGGAGATTCCATCTGAACATTAGGAAGAACTTCCTGACTGTGAGAGCCGTTCAGCAGTGGAACTCTCTGCCCCGGAGTGTGGTGGAGGCTCCTTCTTTGGAAGCTTTTAAACAGAGGCTGGATGGCCATTTGTCAGGGGTGATTTGAATGCAATATTCCTGCTTCTTGGCAGGGGGTTGGACTGGATGGCCCATGAGGTCTCTTCCAACTCTTTGATTCTATGATTCTATGATTCTATGATATCTCCGGCCCGTCCTCTGTTCAGATATCAGCCAGCATGCCAATGCCTTAAATCAAAAAATAGTGTTCTAAGATTTACAGAGATACTCACAGCAACAACTCAGCAAGCAAGAGTCCAAAAGTGGCAGGCTCAAACCCCGAATCTCAATCCATGGCTGATATCGAATGAGAGACTCTTTCGTCAGCACACTTTGGGCTGGGCGACTTTGAAGGCGCTGAACAGACTGCGCTCTGGTACCACGGGATGCCAAGCCAAAATGGCGCCACAAAGTGGTGTTCCCAGCATGCGAATATGGAGAAGAGCAAACCACAGACCACCTACTACAATGCCATCATACACAATGGAGGACCTTCTCACAGTGACACCAAGTGGTCAGCTTCTGGTCAAAGGACATTTAGTTTAATGCCAAGTTTTGAAACTTGTGTTTTTAAAATACATTACAACTGTACCCTTGATTTGCTTCTGAGACAATAAATAAACAAATAACTATCTGGATAACTTGCCAAAAAAGTCACTTGCCAACCGGCTTAGAAAGCATCTGAAAACATAACCCTTTGCGATCCTTTTTAAACGCCAAGATATCTCGACCCTACGCTTGAAGCCTACATCATGGGATGAACACTGTAGGTTGCCGTTTCTTAAGCGGGTGGCTCAGTAGTATTTAATGCATGTGATGAAGTGGTAGGAGAAATGGAAGGGGATGGACTGGACACTCCTTTGTGCTCTGATTGGGACTGAAGGGTTTTGAAGGCCAGTCTTTTCCTCCTCCTCCTCCTCCTCCTCCTCCTCCTCCTCCTCCTCCTCCTCCTCCTTTGGCACAGATACTGGAGGCGGTCACCTCCCTGCCGCTTGGCTCAGCTCCTCTTTCCATGATGCGGTGTGAGAAAGGAGCCTGGACCTCTCCAGGGAAGAGGCCTTGGAAGAAGGAGGCCGATGGCCAAGGACTGCAGGTGCTGCGGTCCCTCCTGGGAAATAAAAGGGAACAGATCTGGACGTGGAAGCGAAGCAGAGCCAGCCCTGGTTAGTCCTTGGAAGGTGCCAAATAGGCCTTGGAAGAAGAGGCCTTGGAAGAAGGAGGCCGATGGCCAAGGACTGCAGGAGCTGCGGGCCCTCCTGGGAAATAAAAGGGAACAGATCTGGACGTGGAAGCTAAGCAGAGCCTGATGAGTCCTTGGAAGGTGCTGAAGGCTGACCAAGCCTCCCCTGAGTCTGACTTATCTAAGAAAGAAAACTTTGAATGAATTCATGAGGCCACCATAACTCCATACACATACACAACAACCAATATACAGGTAGTCCCCAAGTTATAAACAAGGCATGTTCTTAGAATCATAGAATAATGAGTTAGTTAGTTAGGCGATCCCTCGTTGTCTGAGTAGGATTGTCTTCCAAGATCGGTGTACTGGTGGTGAGTCCATAGCTGACTGTGGAGCCCTATTCTTGATCTGCATCTTCTTCCGCAGTGAGGGCATTGGTTTCCAGGTGGAAGGCGGTCCCGGTTGGGGTTGGTTTGGCGCGCCTTCCTCTTGGCACGTTTCTCTCTTTCGCCCTCCATTTGTGACTCTTCAAATTCTACAGCACTGCTGGTCACAGCTGACCTCCAGCTGGAGCGCTCAAAGACCAGGGCTTCCCAGTTCTCAGTGTCTATGCCAGAGTTTTTAAGATTGGCTTTGAGCCCATCTTTAAATCTCTTTTCCAACCACATAGAATCATAGATTTTTGGAAGTTGCAGTTCACCTGCATCCAGAAATACTGTGACCCCCACCAACAATGGACGGGGACCTTACTTACTTACTTACTTAGGCGATCCCTCGTTGGACGAGTAAGATGGTCTTCCTTGATGACTATTTTTGTGGGTTTGTAGGTGGCTGTGGAGCCCTATTCTTGACCCGCATCTTCTCCCGCAGTGAAGGCATTGGTTTCCAGGTGGAAGGCGGTCCCGGTCGGGGTGGGCTTGACGCGCCTTCCTCCTGGGATGTTTCTCTCTTTCGCCCTTCACTCGTGCCGCCTCGAATTCTGCAGCACTGCTGGTCACAGCTGACCTCCAGCTGGAGCGCTCAAGGGCCAGGGCTTCCCAGTTCTCAGTGTCTATGCCAGAGTTTTTAAGGTTGTCTTTGAGCCCATCTTTCAATCTCTTTTCCTCTCCTCCAACATTCCGTTTTCCATTCTTAAGTTTGGAGTAGAACAACTGCTTTGGGAGACGGTGGTCAGGCATCCGGACAACGTGGCCGGTCCAGCGGAGTTGATGGCAGAGGACCATCGCTTCAATGCTGGTGGTCTTTGCTTCTTCCAGTACGCTGACGTTTGTCTGCTTGTCTTCCCTAGAGATTTGCAGGATTTTCTGGAGGCAGCGCTGATAGAATCGTTCCAGGAGTTGCATGTGACGTCTGTAGACAGTCCACGTTTCGCGGGCATATAGCAGGGTTGGGAGGACAATAGCTTTATAGACAAGCACCTTGGTATCCCTATGGATGTCCTGGTTCTCAAACACTCTCTGCTTCATTCGGGAAAATGCTGCACTCGCAGAGCTCAGGCGGTGTTGTATTTCGGTGTCGATGTTGACTTTGGTGGCACAGAGAACCAAATTTGCACATAGATGCCCCATGGCCCACTGAACATACTGCAGGATTTGGGGGGAATAGACCTTGATTTTTGGGAGTTGTAGTTCACCTGCATCCAGAGAGCACTGAACCCAGCCAATGTTGGATCTGGGCTAAACTTGGAACAAAGACCCAACGTGGCCAACTGTGAATACAGGCAGGGTTTGTTTTTGGGTTTTTTTTGGGGGGGGGGGGAGGTGATTGACCTTGGGATATGGGAGTTGTAGTTCAGCCTTATCCAGAGAGCCCTTTGAACCCCACCAATGATGCATCTGGACAGAGGCGGCCCTAGGTAATTTTCAATGGTAAGCAAACAGTATTTTGGTCCCCGTCCCCCCAACTAATCACTGATATATATTTTCTGTTCGTCATGGGAGTTCTGTGTGCCATATTTGGTTCAATTCCATCATTGGTGGAGTTAAGAATGCTCTTTGATTGTAGGTGAACTATACATCCCAGTAACTACAACTCGCATATGTCAAGGTCTATTTTCCCCCAAGAGCGCCTCAAGAGCGCCACTGGGCAAAATCAACTGTACTGCGAATGCTTACTTTGCGTAATGGGTTGAGCCACCCCTGCATCTGGACTACGCTTGGCACACAGACCCAATGTGGCCAACTTTGAATACTGGCAGGGTTTGGGGGTGACTGACCCACGATTTTGGGACCACTTTTACTGGCTTGTGCCAGGGTCTTTGCAGTTCGATCTTTAAATCCTCGTATAATGTCAGCTTTTCCAGTTGTTTCTCTTCAATCCTGCTGTCACCTGGGATTGCAACATCAACAATCCATACTTGGTTTTTTTTAACACAATCGTGAGGTCAGGAGTCTTGTGCTCCAAAACTCTGTCAGTCTGAATTCAGAAGTCCCTGAGTAGCTTGACATGTTCATTTTCTGTAACTTTATCAGGCTTGTGATCTCACCAGTTCTTTGTCACAGGCAGATGGTATTTATGGCACAACTTCTTCTTCTTCTTAATATTATTGAGGAAGTGTGGCTTTCTGTCGAGGGTGCTTTGATTGTGTTTTTTCTTGTCTGGCAGAAGGAGGTTGGACTAGATGGCCCAAGTGGCCTCTTCCAAGATTGAGGTGGCCCTTGGGGCTGAATGGGGACCCCAAAGTCAAGGGATGGTTTGGAGTGCCGTCTACTGAACCTCAGCATCTGCTGCCTGGGTCCACCTTCCTCTGATGGGCACCTACCTGATCTTCCTTGGGATGGAGCCAATGCAGGAATGCCTCCGGAAGTGGCACCGGGCACCGAGCAGCATCCTCTCCTGACCCACAAGGGAACAGCATGACGCTCCCAATCACCCCCTAACTCCCTCCTTCTTCGTCTTACTCAGGACCCGAACAATGGGTTCAGAATTCACGTCAGAGTCCGGACGGGTGGCATAAGAGGCCCATTGTCTCTGCTCCAAACTGGGGAAGGGGATGGAGTGGGCTTCAGGCAACTTTGCCGAGAGCCTTCCCGGATGAGGATGGACTGTTTGCATTTGGGTGGAGACACCAAGGACTGGAGGGATCCCCCCCCCCCCCCCAAGGAAAACATACACCCTTAAAATCCCACTCATTGTTGTTCGGCTTCTGGGTCATTTCCCCTCATGACACCAGAGTGGGACAAAGCTTCAATTGTGGGGCTGACGTCTTCCGGAAGAAGGGTTCTCTCTGCCGAATAGGGGCAAAACAAGCACAGAAAGGCCAGGCCCAGATCCAAAGCATGGGCAGCAGGCTCCCAAAAGAGGTTTCCTCCGATCCAATAAGGTATCCATTTGCTTCTTTAAGCCACCCTCTTGCTCCCAGCTGCTGAGTTTATGGTTTTTCCCCCACTTAGAACTCAGTGTCGAGCAGGCATGGGCAAACTTGAGCCCTCCAGGGTCAGAGAAGCAGATGGCAAAGACAAAAGAATGGCCTTTCTTGGGGAGTGTGCTTGCTCTAGCAATGTTTAACATTTACACAATTGATCAGCCACTGCCAGAAGGAATAGAGAGTTTCATCTATGCTGACGATCGTGCCATCACTGCTCAAGAAGGGAGCTTTGAAATGGTTGAAACGAAGCTTTCCAAAGCTTTAGGTGCTCTCACTGCCTATGACAGGGTAAACCAGCTGATTCCTAGAAACAGATCCTCTGCAGAGGCCAGTAGCCACAGATGCAGGCAGAACGTCAGGAGGAGTGAATGCTGCTAGAACACATTGGCGATACAGCCCAGAAGCCACACAACACACTAGTGGATTCGGCCGTGAAAAGTCTTCGACAATACATAATCAAAGAGACTTTACTGCCAGGATCAAAAGGAGTCCAGTGTCTAGATTGAGGGAAATTATGGTGCCTCTCTCTTCTGCTTTGGTTAGATCAGTATTTCTCAACCTTCCCAATGCTGCAACCCCATAATAAAGTTCCTCATGTTGTGGTGACCCCCAACCTTAACATTATTTTCATTTCTACTTCATAACTGTAACTGTAATTTTATGGAGCCCCCGGTGGCACAGTGGGTTAAACCCCTGTGCTGGCAGGACTGAAGACCGACAGGTCGCAGGTTCAAATCCAGGGAGAGGCGGATGAGCTCCCTCTATCGGCTCCAGCTCCTCATGCAGGGACATGAGAGAAGCCTCCCACAAGGATGATAAAAACATCAAATCATCTGGGCGTCCCCTGGGCAACGTCCTTGCAGACGGCCAATTCTCTCATACCAGAAGCGACTTGCAGTTTCTCAAGTCGCTCCTGACACGACCAAACTGTAATTTTGCTACTATTATGAGTCATCATGTAAATATCCGATATGCAGGATGGATTTTCATTCACTGGACCAAATTCGACACAAATACCCGATACGCCCACATTTGAATACTGGTGAGGTTGGGGGGGGGGGGATTAATTTTGTCATTTGAAGGTTGTAGTTGCTGGAATTTATAGTTCCCCTATAATCAAAGAGCATTCTGAACTCCACCAGCAATGGAACTGAACCAAACTTGGCGCACAGAACTCCCATGACCAACAGAAAATACTGGATGGGTTTGGTGAGCATTGACCTTGAGTTTGGGAGTTGCAGTTCACCTATATCCAGAGAGCGCTATGGACTCAAACAATGATGGATCTGGACCAAACTTGGCAAAAATATTCAATATTCCCCAATGTGAACACTGGTGGAGTTTTGGAGAAACAGACATTTGGGAGTTGTAGTTGCTGGGATTTATAGTTCACCTACAATCAAAGAGCATTCTGAACCCCAACAATGATAGAATTGGGCCAATCTTCCCACACAGAATCCCCATGACAATGATGGATCTGGACCAAACTTGGCACAAATATTCAATATTCCCAAATGTGAACACTGGTGGAGTTTTGGAGAAACAGACCCTGACATTTGGGAATTGTAGTTGCTGGGATTTATAGTTCACCTACTATCAAAGAGCATTCTGAACCCCACCAATGATAGAATTGGGCCAAACTTCCCACACAGAATCCCCATGACCAACAGAAAATACTGTGTTTTCTGATGGTCTTTGGTGACCCTTTTGACACCCCCTTGCAACCCCCCAGAAGTCCCGACCCCCAGGTTGAGAAACACTGCTTTAGGTACTCTTATTGCATATTACAGGGAAAATCTGTTGATTCCTAATCCATCTATGAAACAATTGGAAAAGTGGGACAACGGAAGAGCAATTGGGACTGTTCCCAGCCAAATCAGGACACGCAAAATATAGACCCAGGAATCATGCATCCCTTTGGAAGTAGATGCAACTCCCATCAGTCTAAGGTTAAGGGTGCAACCATACAAACAGATATGATTGGGCTTCGATGTAAATGGGGGATGAAAAATACTCTGTCCCACACTGTTTGCTTTAATAGTTCCTGACCTCATGGATTGGAGGCTGGGGAGCCTTGTTTGGAGTTTGTCTCACTCCTATAAATAGATGCTGACCCGACTGGCAGGGGGGCAGGTCAGAGAAGGGAGCAAAAGTAAGTGCAAATGTTCAAAATAATAATACTCGATCGATACACGTAATAAAAGAGAAACTATGTATGTGTGTGGCTGGAGTGTTCACTTCCACAGGCTCCCACTTCCACAAACAGCTATAACTTCCACCGCTCAAGAAACAACAATGGCCCTCCCTCCAATGACATCACCGGAAACATGTTCAAGAGCCCTGCCAATGTCCTCCACAAACACCATACTGTCCACCACCACCAAGTGAAGGCGTTTATATGTGTTTCCTCCACCACAGACATCCCAGTGTTTCTTACTCTCACCATTGGTGTGGAAATTACATGATCCCGCCTACTACATCTCCCTTAACCCTTTCCTATTCTTTTCTATGGCACACAGCAAACAGAGGGTTTAATCAGCGACTGAACATACAAGAGAGGTTTGGGGAGAATTCATCATGATTTATAGGACTTGTAGGTACTGGGATGTATAGTTCATCTGCAATCAATGAGCACTCTGAACTCGACCAAAGATGGAATTGGACCAAACTTGGCACACAGAGCCCCCAGGATCAGCAAAAAATCCTGGAGGTCTTTGGAGGAAAATCACCTTGAATTAGGGGAGTTGTAGTTCACCTACATCCAGAGTGCACTGTGAACCCAAACAACGATGGATCTGGACCAAACTTGGCACACAGACCCAATATGCTGAAATTTGATTCCTGGAGGGGTTTAGGGGGAACTGACCTTTCTTCCTGGGAATTGTAGTTCACCCACAAGCAAAGAAATGGTGACCTCCACCGATGATGGACCTGGACCAAATTTGGCACACAAACCCCCCATGACTAACTCAACCTACTTGAAGGGTTTAAGGGAACTGATTCATCAAATGGGAGTTGTAATTTACCCTACAGCCAGAGAGCACACTGAACCCCACCGCTAATGCATCTAGAGCAGAGGTTCTCAACCTTCCTAATGCCGCAACCCCTTAACATAGTTCCTCATGTTGTGGTGACCCCCAACCATAACCCTAACATTATGAATCGCCATATAAATAATGATCTGCAGGATGTATTTTCATTCACTGGAGCAAATTTGGCACAAATACCCGGTATGCCCAAATTTGAATACTGGTGGGGTTGGCGGGGGGATTGATTTTGCCATTTGGGAGTTGTAGTTGCTGGGATTTATAGTTAACATGTAAACAAAGAGCATTCTGAACCCCACCAACAATGGAACTGAACCAAAGTTGGCACACAGAACTCCCATGACCCACAGAAAATACTGGAAGGGTTTGGTGGGCATTGACCTTGAGTTTGGGAGTTGAAGTTCACCTATATCCAGAGAGCACTCTAGACTCCAATAATGATGGATCTGGACCAAACTTGGAACGGATACTCCATATGCCCAAATGTGAACACTGGTGGGGTTTTGGGAAAATAGACCTTGAGATTTGGGAGTTGTACTTGCTGGGATTTATAGTTCACCTACAATCAAGGAGCATTTTGAACCCCAACAATGATAGAATTGGGCCAAACTTCCCACACAGAGACCCCCATGACCAACAGAAAATACTATGTTTTCTGATGGTCTTTGGTGACCCCTCTGACACCCCTTCACGACCCCTCCAGGGGTCCCGACCCCCAGGTTGAGAAACACTGATCTAGAGCAAAGTTGTCCAACATAACAAACTAAGTACTGAAGGAGTTTCTCGGGGTTAACCTGGCATGATGTGAGTTGTAGCTCATCCACAACCTTAAGCATTTTGTACAATTAAAACACTGACTTTTTCAAATAACATGGGCAATGCCAAGTACTGAAGTTAGTACAATATTAACTCAATACACAATATATATCTAATCCGAGAGATATGACAAAATACTCCCCATAGTCCCCCTCAATGGCATCTCTTACCAAAGCGTGTGGGCCACGGTGAACCTCCGCTTGCTCCGGATGTTGGGATTTATCTGCATTTTCCTAAAGGGGTGAAGGGTTCAAGGAGGAAGGAGACAGAGGAAGCATGGCCAGGCTCCCCAAATGTGAAGGTCAGGGACGATGGGCAGAGTTGCGGTCAGAGGTCTGGCCATGGCCACAGCCGCACAGGCCTTGTCCTACGGGAGGACTGCACAAAAGTCCCTCTTTGCTGATATTCCAGGATGACCGCAGTCCCAACAGGGCCTGTTTGGGGTTTGGAGTCCCGGCCCTGAGCAAGAGACGTGCCGAGCAACATGACGTCCCAGCTGCTGCTGCTCCCAAGACGTTCCTGCCGCTGGGTCCAGCCCAGTTGGGAAACTAAACAAATGGCCTGGCTCCAACCCAACAGAGAGCCATCACACGGGCCAACTTTCCCTCACCGGCTGTGGTGGAGAAAAGCAGGACTAGAGTCACAGGATCATAGAGGTGGAAGAGACCACATGGGCCATCTAGTCCAACCCCCTGCATGCAGGAAAAGCACAATTAAAGTATCCCTGACAGATGGCCATCCAGCCTCCATTTAAAAGCTTCCAAGGAAGGAGCTTCCACCACAATCTGAGGCAGAGAGTTCCACTATTGAACAGCTCATACAGTGACAACGTTCTTACTCGTTTTCAGATGGAATCTCATTTCCTGTCATTTGAATGAATAAAGATGTTGAACGGAACTGGGGAAGACCCCCTTCATTCCAAGACACAAATGTTGTGGCGTAATGTAAAATAAACCATGTGTAGTTCACATTTGATCAGCCCACGTACTGCCTTGCCAGAGAAAGAAAATATGCCATGCAGATGAACAATGAAGAACAAGTAGTTTACTCTTCGTAAATTAGAACAACAAATTTAGAATCATGTGATCAGTTACATCGACTCCTTTTATGAGAGATTTAAAATGGTCTTTCTTTGTCCATGTGGATAAACTCCTTCAGCAGTTCATGAAGCAAGAGCACACTCCAAATTCTGTCTCTCTCTGCTTCTCGCTTCATCTCTCTGTGCATCCGCATAGCTCAAGCCTGAACAAAATGTAACTGCAATCAAAAGTCCCAGGCTCAGCCTGCTCCCTGGGCATTGCCCGACCAATCAGCTTCATGCATCTTATTTTACAGTTGACACACACGCACTCATAATAAATTCACACACACATCATAATAAATTGTGGCAAGTTCTTGGTGGTATGGGGATACCAAATCACCTTATCTGTCTCCTGAGGAATCTGTATAACAACCAAGTAACAACAGTAAGAACTGACCATGGAAGATCAGACTGGTTCAAGATTGGGAAAAGCATACGGCGTACTCTCACTCAACCTATTCAACTTGTATGCAGAACACATCATGCGATGTGCGGGGCTTGACGAATCCAAGGCTGGAGTTAAAATTGCTGGAAGAAACATTAACAACCTTAGATATGCAGATGATACCACTTTGATGGCCGAAAGTGAGGAGGAGCTAAGGAGCCTTCTAACCAAGGTGAAAGAAGAAAGTGCAAAAGCTGGGTTGCAGTTAAACATTAAAAAAATCCAAGATCATGACAACACGACTGATTGATAACTGGCAAATAGAGGGAGAAAAAATGGAGGCAGTGACAGACTTTGTATTTCTAAGTGCAAAGATTATTGCAGATGCAGACTGCAGCCAGGAAATCAGAAGATGTTTACTTTTTGGGAGGAGAGCAATGACCAATCTCGATAAAATAGTGAAGAGTAGAGACGTCACACTGGCAACGAAGATCCGCATAGTCAAAGCCATGGTATTCCCCATAGTCACCTATGGATGCAGGGGCGGCTCGTCCATTACGCGAAGTAAGCGGTCGCAGAACACTTTTTTTTGCCAGGGGTGCAGAGGCGCCTCTGTAAATGCCCCTCGACCGCCACTTCTCCCAATGGCTGAGGAGAAAGTCAGGAGAAGAGGTGACTTTTAGTGCACACGCCGGGGTCTTCAGGCACGCCTCCGGACCCAAAGTGGGCCAGGCAAGGGAGCAAGTGCGGCAAGTGTAGTTACTGAGATGTATAGTTCATCTACAATCAAAGAGCATTCTGAACTCCACCAATGATGGAATTGAACCAAATATGGCACACAGAACTCCCACGACCAAGAGAAAATATATATCAATGATTGGTTGGGGGGGGGGGGCGCCAAAATACTGTTTGCATACCGTTGAAAATTACCTAGGGCCGCCTCTGTATGGATGTGAGAGCTGGACCATAAGAAAGGCTGAGCGAAGGAAGAGAGACGCTTTTGAACTGTGGTGTTGGAGGAAAATTCTGAGAGTGCCTTGGACCGCGAGAAGATCCAACCACTCCATAATTCAGGAAATAAAGCCCATTGGAAGGAAGGATATTAGAGGCAAAGATGAAGTACTTTGGCCATATCATGAGAAGATAGGAAAGCTTAGAGAAGACAATGATGCTAGGGAAAATGGAAGGAAAAAGGAAGAGGTGCCGACCAGGGCAAGATGGATGGATGGTATCCTTGAAGTGACTGGCTTGACTTTGAAGGAGCTGGGGGTGGTGACGGCCGACAGGGAGCTCTGGCATGGGCTGGTCCATAAGGCCATGAAGAGTCGGAAGTGACTGAACGAATAAACAACAACACCACACACACACTCACTAATTCCTTGCATGCTCCAACAAACGTGTCTTCCAAAGGCATGCTCAACAGGGGCAGAGGCGGCCCTAGGTAATTTTCAACGGTAAGCAAACAGTATTTTATATATTTATTAGGCTTGGGTAACCACGGAAACATTTGGTTCTAAACTCATTTTGTTTTTAGGGGGCCCTTGCGTTTCGTTTTTTTTAATAATTCCGAAATTTTCCTTTAAAAAATTTCGAAATTTACGAAATTTCGTAAAATTACGAATCAATTCGTTAATGGCGGACGAGATTGCGCAATATGCTAAAAAAACCTCCAAATGGGACAGGAAGAACTTCTGAAGTTTCCCTCTCCCTCTGTTGTTGACTGTCGGTGTGATAAAACAAACAACAACTATAAAACTTGCACCAGACATGCGAAAATAATTACGAAATAATTACGAAACAATTACGAAATAATGACGAAATAAATTGGAAAAATTGTTTCGAATCTTAATTACTCCTCACACTATTCCTGCATGGCTCAATATTGGATCGTAAGCTAATTTAAATACGAATTAATAACGAATTTATTTATTATTTATTATTTACAGTTCTTATATTCCGCCCTTCTCACCCCGCAGGGGACTCAGGGCGGATTACAGTAAACACATATATGGCAAACATTCAATGCCAGTTTGACAAACAACGTTTAACAGACAAATACACCGAGGCTATTTAACTTTTTTTCTGGCGCCAGGGGAGCTGCTGCTTTTCATCGTCCATCAACGACACCGATGAAGTTCTTCCACATTCCACATTCCCCGGAGTCTTTTTTCTTTATGGCTTCATAAATTAGTTAAATTTAGCCTCCCACACAAGATGGTACCTTATTTTCCTACTTGGCAGATGCAACTGTCTTTTGGGTTGCAAAGGTCGACAACGGGCTACACAATGGCTGGACACCCACTCCAGCCCGGGCTGGCTTCGAACTCATGACCTTTTGGTCAGAGTGATCTTAATGCAGCTGACACTCAGCCAGCTGCGCCACAATCCCGTTAATTACGAAATTAACGAACGAAACTGCCCAAGCCTAATATTTATATATTTTCAGTTCGTCATGGGAGTTCTGTGTGCCATATTTGGTTCAATTCCATCATTAGTGGAGTTCAGAATGCTCTTTGATTGTAGGTGAACTATACATCCCAGTAACTACAACTCGCATATGTCAAGGTCTATTTTCCCCCAAGAGCACCTCAAGAGTGCCCCTGGGCAAAATCAACTATACTGCGAATGCTTACTTTGCGTAATGGGTTGAGCCGTCTCTGAACAGGGGCGACCTACAACATTGATGGGTCGTAACCAAATGAAGTTGGAGCAAGTCAACTACAGGGATGAGTCCTCTAAAGCGGGACAGAGTCAAAGCCTGGCTTTGGCAGTCAGCAACTGTGGCCTTCGAAGCCCTTACGCAAATGTAAACACTCTCTTCTGACCTTTAGCTGATATCCAGGGATTATCTGCAAAGGCCTACCCGTTCCTCTTTGGGGACAAAGAGGGCAATGCTGCCACAGGCAAGGGAGGGGATCCAGGGAACAGCCTGTGTGTGTTTTATGTCATTTGATCCAGGCAATGGCCTTCTCATTCCCAGGCCCATCTGGTGCAGCAGGAAAAAAAACAGCTCTTTCTAGAAATGTAATTCATGGTTCTACTCACTGCAATGCCAAAGACCAGATAAGTGGTGTTCACTGGTTTCTGGGAAGCTATATGTGCTCTGGATTATAACAGAGATCTCTAAAAGTACCAGGAAGCATCCCTACGTTCGATGGATGACTTCGTATTGCAGTTGCCCTATTACACCTTCAAGTCGTTTCAGACTTTTGACATCCAACAAACCTATCATCAAGTTTGATCATTCAGATTTCTTCAGTCTTTCATCCAGTCAAGGAAGCCAGTCGCTGCCCTGAGTTGGCAGGAGAAACGTAGGACATAAATCCAAGAAATCAATAAACTATTTTTCTTTCAAATCTTCTATTGGGGATGTATTCCATCCTAGGCAGGCATATTCAGCAGCTGAGTAGCAAAGCGCAAGGGAAGATGTCTGGTCCATGCCTTGGTCACCTCCAGATTGGACTACTGTAATGCGCTCTACGTGGGGCTGCCCTTGAAAACGGCTTGGAAATTCCAACTGGTCCAACGATTGGCGGCCAGGTTGTTAACTGGTGCTCCTTACAGAGAGAGGTCAACCCTCCTGTTTAAGGAGTTCCATTGGCTGCCGTTCATCTTTCGGTCCCAATTCAAGGTGCAGGTGCTCACCTACAAAGCCCTAAACGGTTTGGGACCCGCCTACCTGCGTGACCGCATCTCTGTGTATGAACCCACACGATCCCTTCGATCATCTGGAGAGGCCCTGCTCACGATCCCACCTGCGTCGCAAGCGCGTTTGGTGGGGACGAGGGACAGGGCCTTCTCTATGGTGGCCCCTCGACTCTGGAACTCTCTCCCCAAGGACATTAGACAAGCCCCAACGTTGGCAGTCTTTAGGAAGAGCCTGAAGACTTGGCTGTTCCAGTGTGCCTTCGCAGAATAGGAAACTCCTGGCACCATGTCCCAACTGCACTTTGTTAGAGATTTAGGATTGTCTGCACATTGCACCTACCTCCAAAACCTCTACATTTCACCTGTCATGTCCAGCACTTTTAAATTTTGTTCATTACATTGGTCCGGCCTTATGTTTTAAATGCGTCATGGTGTCATTGTTTTTAGTGTTTATTTTTGCTTGATGTTTATTGTTTGCTTTATGAGTTTTATTGCTGTGTTGTTATGTTGTTGTTTTGTTGGCAGCCTTGGCCTTTGTAAGCTGCATCGAGACCTTCGGGAGATGTTAGCGGGGTATAAATAAAGTTAATAATAATAATAATAATGTCTTCACTGTGCCTAGTTGTGATCCCCAGGTTGTGCCAGTCAGCTTTCGTATGATATTGTTTGTAGCACCCACTTTTTGCTTGGTATTCAAGCAATGCTTCTTATAAGTCAGAGCACAGCCAAGAGTGATTCCCAGGTATTTTGGTGTGCTGCAATGCTCCAGTGGGATTCCTTCCCAAGTGATCCTCAGAGCTTGAGGTGCTTGTCTGTTCTTAAGGTTAAAAACACATGTCTGTGTTTTAGATGGATTAGGAATCAGCTGGTTTTCCCTGTAAGAGTAAGAGCACCTAAAGCTTCGGAAAGCTTCTGTTCAACCATTTCAAAGCTCCCTGCTTGAGTGGTGATGGCACTATCATCAGCATAGATGAAACTCACTGTCCCTTCTGGCAGTAGCTGATCATTTGTAGAAATGTTAAACATGGATGGAGCAAGCATGCTCCCCTGAGGCAGGCCATTCTTCTGTTTCCGCCATCTGCTTCTCTGGCCCTTGAACTCAACAAAAAAGCTCCTGGTTAGTAGCAGATTTCCTATGAGGTGGGTGAGGTGGCAGTCCTTTGTGATATACATTTTTCTCAGGAGAAGGTGATGATTTACAGTATCATAAGTTGCTGACAAGTCTATGAAGACAGTGCCTGTAATCTGCTGTCTTCCAAAATCATCTACTATGTGCTGAGTCAGGTTCAACTTTTACACAAATGATCAGCCACTACCAGAAGGGACAGAGAGTTTCATCTATGCTGACGATTGTGCCATCACCACTCAAGCACAGAACTTTGAAATGGTGGAGCAGAAGCTCTCCAAAGCTTTAGGTGCTCTTTCTTCCTATTACAGCAAGAACCAGCTGATTCCTAATCCATCTAAAATGCAGACGTGTGCTTTTCATCTTAAGAACAGACAGGCATCTCGAGCTCTGAGGATGACCCGGGAAAGAATCCTACTGGAGCATTGCAGCACACCCAAATACCTGGGAGTCACTCTGGACCATGCTCTGACTTACAAGAAGCACTGCATGACTCGCAAACATAAAGTGGGTGCTAGAAACAATATCATTTAAAAGCTGACGGGCACAACCTAGGGATCACAACCAGACACAGTGAAGACACCTGCCCTTGCGCTTTGCTACTCTGCTGCTGAATACGCATGCCCAGTGTGGAATATATCTCACCACATTAAAGCAGTGGATGTGGCTCTTAATGAGACATGCCACATTATCACAGGATTTCTATACCCAACATTGCTGGAAAAATTGTACTGTTTGGTCAGTTTTGCACCACCTGACATCCGCCTAGGACGTAGCCAGCAATGAAAGGAACAAGGCATTGACATCTCCAGCCCATCCTCTGTTCAGATACCAGCCAGCATGCCAATGACTTAAATCAAGAAACAGCTTCCTAAAATCTATAGAGATACTTGCAGTCCAAAAGTGGAAGGCGAAAACTCAGAACCTCAATCGGTGGCTGAGACCGGATAAGAAACAACCCCTTGGCACACAGAGGACTGGGAGACTTGGAAGGCGCTGAACAGACGAGATACAGAGCCAAATGGGACTCAAAGTGGAATTCATGACATGCGAGTATGGAGAAAAGCAAACCACAGACCACTTACTACAATGCAGCCTGAGCCCTGCCAAATGCACAATGGAGCGCCTTCTCACAGCGACACCAGAGGCACTCCAAGTGGCCCACTTTTGGTCAAAGAGAATCTAGCATGATGCCAAGTTTTTAACTTTGTGTGTGGTTTTTCTACACATTGTAACTATATTCTCAACTAGCTGTCCCCTGCCACGCGTTGCTGTGGCCCAGTCTGTGCATATGTATTTTGTGTGTGTGTATGTATATATGTGTGTATACGTGTAAATATGTTGTTTTGCGCATGCATTGTAATGTATTTTGCTTTTTTAGTCTCGTCTGCTGTGTTTTTCAGTGTTTTTATGAGTGATGGTCACTTGTTGCTGGCCTGATATATGTATTTTGTCCAAATTTGGTGTCTATTTGTCCAGTGTTTTTTGATTTATGTGAATCATAAATACACAGACAGTATTTTATTTATTTTTATAGGATGTCTTTAGCAGTGTTTCTATACTTTTTTTAAAGACACAACCCCTTAATGCAGTTCCTCATGTTGTGGTGACCCCCAACTAGGCATGTAGCTGGGGAAGGGAGGGGGGAGGGGGCTTGAGGGGCTTCACCCCCCTCCCCGAAATTCTCATGGTGGTTCGCGAAAAGGCCTTACTGGTGCATTATTTAAACTGTTATGTTTATTCATATCACCATACTCAATATATCCATACTCAATATATCCCATATCCATGGGGGTATTGGGGCAATGATACAAAAGGTTTGCTAGGCTAGACCCTCTTTCACTCAGACTCAACCCCCCCCTCGAAACTCAGTCCCCCCCCAACCCCCCCTGAAAAAAATTCAGCTCCCCCCCCCCCCCACGAAACGAAATCCTGGCTACGGGCCTGCCCCCAACCATAATAATATTTTCATTGCTCCTTCATAACTGTAATTTTGCTACTGTTCTGAATCATCATGTAAATATCTGATATGAAAGGTGTATTTATGTTGAAAGTCTTCGACAATACATTGTATTTATGTTGCTATAAATTGAACATAATTAAAGCATACTGATTAATCACAAAAACAATAAGTTTGGGGAGTATGGACACCAAATGATGGGGTTTGGAGTACTTTCAACTGATTCAGCTCAGACTTCCACAGACCACTAAGACCCCCACGAATGACAGATCTGAACCAAACTTGGCACACAGAACCTTCATGACCAGCAGAAAATACTGGAGAGGTTTGGGAGGAATTCACAGTAATAGGATCTTAGTGTTGCAAGAGACCTCCAAGGGCCATCCAGTCCAACCTCCCTCTGCCATAAGGGAAAAACACAATCCAAGCACTCCAAACAGATGGCCATTTAGACTCTCCTTAATAATAATAATAATAATAATAATAATAATAATAATAATAATAACAATAACAATAATAATACCTTTCTTCCTCCCTTCCTCCCTTCCTCCCTCCCTCCTTTCTCTCCCTTCCTTCCTTCCTTCCTTCCTTCCTTCCTTCCTTCCTTCCTTCTTTCCTTCCTTTCCCATCCCTGCCTCCTTTGCTTCCTCTTTCTTTCCTTCTACCTTTCCTTCCATTCCTATCCTTCTCTTCACCAGTCCTTTTCTTCCTGTCTTCTCTCCTTTCTTTCCCTTCCTTCCTCCTTTCCTTCTGTGGCAGTTTGTAAGGGGTTTGTAAGGGGTCATTTGGGCCTCAAGGAGCCTCTACGGCAGTGTTTCTCAACCTGGGGGTCGGGACCCCCGAGGGGGTCGCGAGAGAGTTTCAGGGGGGTCGCCAAAGACCATCAGAAAACACACATTTCTGATGGTCTTAGGAACCCTTTTCGCAGAGAAGGCAGAATATCTCTCTGCCTGTCCTTCTCTTTCTTTTTGGTGTTGGTGAACTACAACTCCCAGAATTCAAAAACAGCCCTTCCCCGACCCCACTAGTAATCAATGTTGGCCATGTAGGTAGTATGTCGAGTTTAGTACAGATCCCTTATGGGGTGGATTCAGAATGCTCTTTGATTGTAGATTAACTATAAATCCCAGCAACTTCAACTCCCAAATACCAAGGTCTATTTTTCCCAAACTTTGCGCGTATTGAGTATTCATGCCAAGTTTGGTCCAGATCCATTAATGTTTGAGTCCACAGTGCTCTCTGGAGGTAGGTGAACTACAACTCTAAAACTGAAATCAATGCCCACCAAACCCTTCCAATATCTTCTCTTGGTCATAGGAGTTTTGTGTGCCAAATTTGGTTCAGTTCCATAGATGGCGGAGTTCTCTTTGATTGTAGTTTAACTATAAATCTCAGCAACTACAACTCCCAAATGACAAAATCATCCCCCCAGCCCCACCAGTATTGAAATTTGGGCATATCATTGACCAAATTTGGTCCAGTGAATGAAAATACATCCTGCACGTCAGATATTTACATTACAATTCATAACAGGAGCAAAATTACAGTTATGAAGTAGCATTGAAAATAATGTGATGGTTGGGGGTCACCACAACACGAGGAACTGTATTAAGGGGTCCCAGCATTAGGAAGGTTGAGAAACACTGCTCTATGGTGACTGCCGGGGCTTGCTTTGTCACGCTCTCCTCCCTCTCTCCTTCCTTCCTTCCCTCTTTCCTTTCCTCAGGAGTCTGCCTTCCTGCTTGGGAAGGGACTCCATGGCGAGGCAGCCCCTTTCCTCTTTCGATGGTTGGTGCCTCAGTCTTTTCGCCCGCGTTGGGGAGAGGGCCTTTTGCGCATGCTCAGTTAGGTACTTTTTTGGGGGAGATATTAAAGTTATTTCCCCTTCCTTTTAAAAGATTTTTTTGTTTGGAAGACATAGATCGGATTACAATGTGTTTTGCTGCCAAATTTGGTGCCAATTCGTCCAGGGGTTTTTGAGTTCTGTGAATACCACAAACGAACATTGCATTTTTATTTATCTAGATTTGTTTCTGAGATGATAAATAAATATATTGTTGAAGGCTTTCATGGCTGGAATCACTAGGTTCTTGTGGGTTTTTTTCGGGCTATAGGGCATTTCTCCTGACGTTTCGCCTGCATCTATGGCAAGCATCCTCAGAAAGGCACTGCAGACTACTTCAACCAGAGAAGTCAGCCATAGCAGAGCAACTGATGAACCGGCCTGGACACAGCATATTATTTGAGAACACAGAAATGCTGGACCACACCAACAACCACCATGTCAGACTACACAGAGAAGCCATTGAAATCCACAAGCATGTGGACAATTTCAACAGAAAGGAAGAGACCATGAAAATGAACAAAATCTGGCTACCAGTATTAAAAAACTCTAAAATTACAACAGCAAAACAGCAGAGAGGAAACAACCAGGCACATCTTAACACCTCTCAACAAAAGATTTTCCCAGGCTCAGCCAGGCCTTCCAAGTGCTAATGAAGGTGGTCAGTTGAAACATTCACACCTAGCTCCAGCAGAGAAGAGCTCTTTGCCCCACCCCAGCCATTCCACAGATATATAAACCCATTGTCCTAATTCCAACAGACCTCACTACCTCTGAGAATGCTTGCCATAGATGCAGGCGAAATGTCAGGAGAAATGCCTCTAGAACATGGCCCTATAGCCCGAAAAAACCCACAAGAACCTGATAAATAAATACATTCTATTGGGGATGTCTCTCCTAACATCTCAGCCTTGTTGTTTTAATGGGTTTCCACCAGATGGTGGCAGCTGAGCATCACATTCTTGGTGATGGCTTTCGTGTGCCTATATTTGCCAGCCTTGAGCCCATTTGCAGGCCTTTGGGAGACTGAGCTGTTTGCCCGAGGGCCACAGTCCCAAGCAGAAACAAGGGAGAACTCACACAGGAAGCCAAAACCAATGGGTCTAAGTCAGGCTGCTCAAAACGCAGCTGAAAGAAGGCCTTTTCTGGCTTTGGAAACCTAAAACAATCCAGGGAGAATCCACCACCTGTTTGAAAGGCAAATTCGGCGCTCTTCTTTCATCCATCCTGCTCAGTCGCTGCCCTTGCAAATTGAATTAGCCCAGGACAAGGAAGCTGCCCACAGCTGAGACCGGACTCATAGGCTTTAATTGGGTTACAAGATGGTCTATTTATTCTCTTGCTTGCAAGTCTCCTTCTTTGTAAGCTGTCCTAAAGAGTTTGGAGTAAAAACTCTCCAAAGCTCACTACTGCTGTAACTTCTGGGAGCTCAATGGACAAATAATATGATTTGGCTACTGAGTAATATTCCTCTCTCAACTGCGCCTGAAGCAGAGAGGTAAATGACTTCTGTCTTGTCTTCTTGCGTCTCAACTTCAGGGATTCTTCGATGAAACCGATTATCTGGATCCCCCGCAGTCTGGTTTTGGGCCTGGTCGTGGAACGGAGACTGCTTTGGACACCTTGGTGGATGACCTGCGCAGAGAGCTAGACATGGGGAGTGTGTCCTTGCTTTGTTCCCTTGGACATGTCAGAAACTTTTGATACCATCAACCATGGTCTCCTTCTGGATTAGCTCTCCGGAATGGGTCTTGGGGGCATTGCACTGCAGTGGCTCCACTCCTTCCTGGAGGATTGTACCCAGTTGGAGAACCTGGGGGACGCCTGCTTGGACCACCAGCCATTAGCTTGTGGTGTCCCACATGGCTCTATTCCAGCATTTCTCAACCTGGGGGTTGGGACCCCCGGGGGGGGGGGTCGCAAGGGGATTTCAGAAGGGCCACCAAAGACCATCAGAAAACACAGTATTCTGATCCATTTATTCTTTTCTCTTTCTATCCGCTCTATCTAAGGAGCAACATATTCCAAATAAAAATATTCCCAAAAAAAAAAAAAGGAAAAAAAAGAAAACACAGTATTTTCTGTTGGTCATGGGGGTTCTGTGTGGGAAATTTGGCCCAATTGTCTCATTGGTGGGGTTCAGAATGCTATCTGATTGTAGGTGAACTATAAATCCTAGCAACTACAACTCCCAAATGTCAAGGTTTATTTTCCCCAAATTCCACCAGTGTCTCCATTTAGGCATATTAAGTATTCGTGCCAAGTGTGACCCAGATCCATCATTCTTTGAGTCCACAGTGCTCTCTGGATGTAGGAGAACTACAATTCCCAAACTCCCGGTCAATGGCCACCAAACCCTTCCAGTATTTTGTGTTGGTCATTGGAGTTATGTGTGCCAAGTTTGGTTCAATTCCATCGTTGCTGGAGTTCAGAATGCTATCTGATTGTAGGTGAACTATAAATCCCAGCAACTACAACTCCCAAATGTCAAGGTTTATTTTCCCCAAATTCCACCAGTGTTTCCATTTAGGCATATTAAGTATTCGTGCCAAGTGTGACCCAGATCCATCATTCTTTGAGTCCACAGTGCTCTCTGGATGTAGGAGAACTACAATTCCCAAACTCCCGTTCAATGGCCACCAAATCCTTCCAGTATTTTGTGTTGGTCATTGGAGTTCTGTGTGCCAAGTTTGGTTCAATTCCATCGTTGCTGGAGTTCAGAATGCTCTTTGATTGTAGGCTAACTATAAATCCCAGCAACGGCAACTCGCAAATGACAAAATCAATTGCACACACACACACACACCCCAACTCCACCAGTATTCATATTTGGGTGTATCGGGTCTTTGTGCCAAATTTGGTCCATTGAATTAAAATACATCCTGCATATCAGATATTCACATTGCAATTCATAACAGTAGCAAAATTACAGTCATGAAGTAGCAACAAAAATAGTTTTATGGTTGGGGGTCACCACAACATGTTTCTCAACCTTTCTAATGCCACGACTCCTTAATACAGTTCCTCATGTCGCGGTGACCCCAACCATAAAACTATTTTTGCTGCTACTTCATAACTGTAATTTTGCTACTCCCTCATGCTTTTTAACATCTGCATCTGCTGGGCGAGGTGGGTGCCATCTCTATGCACATGACACACAACTCTACTTCTCTTTTCCACCCCATTCCAAGGAAGCCCCCTGGATCCTGGACCAGTGCCTGGTAGCTGTGATGGACTGGATGAGGGCCAACAAGCAGAGGCTTAATCCAGACAAGACAGCGGTCCTCCTGGTCAGTCACGAGGCCGATCCGGGTCTAAGGTGGCAACCTGTGCTCGACCAGTTCACATTCCCCCTGAGGACATAGGTCCACAGTCTTGTGGTGCTCCTGGACTCAGCGCTGACACTTGAAGCTCAGGTGTCAGTGGTAGCCGGGATGGCCTTCACACAGTTAAAGCTTGTGCGCCAGCTGCGACTGTACCTCGAAAAGCCTGACTTGGACACAGTGGTCCACACCTTAGTTACATCCACAATGGACTACTGCAGTGGTTCTCAACCTGGGGCCCCCAGATGTTTTTGGCCTTCAACTCCCAGAAATCCTAACAGCTGGTAAACTGACTGGGATTTCTGGGAGTTGTAGGCCAAAAACATCTGGGGACCCCAGGTTGAGAACAACTGGACTACTATGTGGGGCTGTCTTTGATGACTCCCATGTTGTTTAACATCTACATGAAGCCATTAGGAGAGATCATCCGGAGTTTTTGAGTTCAATGCCATCTGTACACAGATGACGTTCAACTCTATCACTCCTTTCCATCTACTGATAAGGAGGCTGTTAAGGTCCTGAACTGGTGTTTGACAGCTGTGACGGTCTAGATAACAGTGAACAAATTGAAACTGAATTCAGACAAGACAGAGGTCCTTCTGATCAGTTGCAAGGCCAAACGGGCCATAGGGTTACAGCCTGTGCTGGATGGGGTTACACTCCCCCTGAAGACACAGGTTCGCAGCTTGGGTGTGATCCTGGACTCATCGTTGAGCCTGGAACCCCAGGTCTTGGTGTTGGCTAGGGGGGCTTTCACACAATTAAAACTTGTGTGCCAGCTGTGCCCATACCTTGGGAAGTCAGACTTGACCACGGTAGTCCACGCTCTGGTTACATCCTGTATATATTACTGCAACGCGCTCTACATGGGGTTGCCTTTGAAGATTGTTCGGAAGGTCCTTGTGGGTTTTTTCGGGCTAAAGGGCCATGTTCTAGAGGCATTTCTCCTGACGTTTCGCCTGCATCTATGGCAAGCATCCTCAGAGGTAGTGAGGTCTGTTGGAAATAGGACAATGGGTTTATATATCTGTGGAATGGCTGGGGTGGGGCAAAGAGCTCTTCTCTGCTGGAGCTAGGTGTGAATGTTTCAACTGACCACCTTCATTAGCATTTGGAAGGCCTGCCTGAGCCTGGGAAAATCTCTTGTTGAGAGGTGTTAAGATGTGCCTGGTTGTTTCCTCTCTGCTGTTTTGCTGTTGTAATTTTAGAGTTTTTTAATACTGGTAGCCAGATTTTGTTCATTTTCATGGTCTCTTCCTTTCTGTTGAAGTCTACATAGAGACCATCAAATGCAGCGCCCAAACACGAATCAAGGAACAGGAAAGGCACTGCAGACTACTTCAACCAGAGAAGTCAGCCATAGCAGAGCACCTGATGAACCAGCCTGGACACAGCATATTATTTGAGAACACAGAAATGCTGGACCACACCAACAACCACCATGTCAGACTACACAGAGAAGCCATTGAAATCCACACGCATGTGGACAATTTCAACAGAAAGGAGGAGACCATGAAAATGAACAAAACCTGGCTACCAGTATTAAAAAAAACCCTAAAATTACAACAGCAAAACAGCAGAGAGGAAACAACCAGGCACATCTTAACACCTCTCAACAAGAGATTTTCCCAGGCTCAGGCAGGCTTTCAAATGCTAATCAAGGTGGTCAGTTGAAACATTCACACCTAGCTCTAGCAGAGAAGAGCTCTTTGCCCCACCCCAGCCATTCCACAGATATATAAACCCATTGTCCTATTTCCAACAGACCTCACTACCTCTGAGGATGCTTGCCATAGATGCAGGCGAAATGTCAGGAGAAATGCCTCTAGAACATGGCCCTATAGCCCGAAAAAACCCACAAGAACCTAGTGATTCCAGCCATGAAAGCCTTCGACAATACATTGTTCGGAAGCTCCAAATGGTCCAATGGGTGGCAGCCAGGTTGCTCACTGGAGCGGCTTACAGGGAGCATACAACTCCTCTGCTGCGCCAGCTCCACTGGTTGCCTGTCGGCTACCGAGCATAATTCAAAGTGCTGGTTTTAGCCTATAAAACTCTAAATAGTTCCAGCCCAGCCTAACTGTCCCTATGAACCATTTCAGAGCTTAAGATTATCTGGGAAGGCCCTGCTCTTGGTGGGGACAGGAGACAGGGCCTCCTCAGTGGTGGCCCCTTGGCTGTGTAACTATTAGATCAACCCCCTCCCTCCTGACCTTCAGTAAGAAAGTGGAAACATGGCTTTTTGACCAAGCTTTGTTCAATAGATAAATATGGAATCATGTGCAATAATTATTGGAACGGCCCAAACCATGACTTTGAATAATGTGGTTAAGAGTGAAGGCATTGTTTTGTATGTTCTAAATGTTTTAATGTATTTTATATAATTGAGGATATAGCACATATACTATTTGATTGTAAATTGTATCAGAAAGGGAGAGACTACTACCTTGGTCCATATATCAAATTGACAATGTATTGGGAATCTCACATCAGAACAACATATTTTATGTGTAGCCAAGACCCACAAATCTTCTATATATATATAAAAATGCTCTGTGCATAATGAGTACCTTAAAAGCAAAAGAACCAGTGAACAAAATCACACCAAATTTGGCAACAAAACGTCTCACAACACAAGGAGTGACCATCACTCCAAAAATTATGATTTTATCATTTGGGAGTTGTAGTTGCTGGGATTTATAGTTCACCTACCATCAAAGAGCATTCTGAACTCCACCAACAATGGAATTGAATCAAACTTGACAAACAGAACTCCCATGACCAAGAGAAAATACTGGAAGTGTTTGGTGGGCATTGACCTTGAGTTTGGGAGTTGTAGTTCACCTACATCTAGAGAGTACTGTGGACTCAAATAATGATGGATCTGGGCCAACCTTGGCACTAATATTCCATATGCCCAAATATGAATACAGATGGAGTTTGGGGAAAATAGACCTTGACATTTGGGAGCTGTAGTTACTGGGATTTATAGTTCACCTGCAATCAAAGAGCATTCTGAACTCCACCAACAATGGAATTGAACCAAACTTGGCAAACAGAACTCCCATGACCAACAGAAAATACTGGAAGGGTTTGATGGATATTGACCTTGAGTTTGGGAGTTGGAGTTCACCTACATCTAGAGAGCACTGTGGACTCAAACAATGATGGACCTGGATCAAACCTGGCACGAATATCCCATATGTCCGAATATGAATACAGATGGAGTTTGGGGAAAATAGACCTTGACATTTGGGAGCTGTAGTTACTGGGATTTATAGTTCACCTGCAATCAAAGAGCATTCTGAACTCCACCAACAATGGAATTGAACCAAACTTGGCAAACAGAACTCCCATGACCAACAGAAAATACTGGAAGGGTTTGGTGGGTATTGACCTTGAGTTTGGG
Organism: Anolis sagrei; assembly: GCF_037176765.1. Taxonomy (NCBI): domain Eukaryota; kingdom Metazoa; phylum Chordata; class Lepidosauria; order Squamata; family Anolidae; genus Anolis; species Anolis sagrei. The sequence continues at coordinate 57,953,754 of NC_090034.1, read as the reverse complement.
AGTTGGAGTTCACCTACATCTAGAGAGCACTGTGGACACAAACAATGATGGATCTGGACCAAACCTGGCACGAATATCCCATATGTCCGAATATGAATACAGATGGAGTTTGCGGAAAATAGACCTTGACATTTGGGAGCTGTAGTTACTGGGATTTATAGTTCACCTGCAATCAAAGAGCATTCTGAACTCCACCAACAATGGAATTGAACCAAACTTGGCAAACAGAACTCCCATGACCAACAGAAAATACTGGAAGGGTTTGGTGGGTATTGACCTTGAGTTTGGGAGTTGGAGTTCACCTACATCTAGAGAGCACTATGGACTCAAACAATGATGGATCTGGATCAAACCTGGCACGAATATTCCATATGCCCAAATATGAATACAGATGGAGTTTGGGGATAATAGATCTTGACATTTGGGAGCTGTAGTTACTGGGATTTATAATTCACCTACAATGAAAGAGCATTCTGAACCCCATCAATGACAGAATTGGGGAAAACGTCCCACACAGAACCCTCAGGACCAACAGAAAATACTTAAGCCCATCCAGTCCTACTCCCTTCCCCGGGGAAAGAAATCTAATCAAGGTCCTCCTGACAAAGAGCCATCCAACCATAGATATAAATAGATAGATAGATATGATTCATACAGACAACAAAGATATAGTATAATAGATTTGAGAGGGACTCCTAAAGAAGTATAATAGATTTGAGAGGGACTCCTAAAGAAGGATAATTATATTTTTTCCCGAGTAGTCAGACCAGACAATCTCCACATCATCACTGAGAAAACTTCAAGAGATACTATTTACCCACAAGTATAAAGAAATTACAGATATTAGAAACTACATACGTGGGGCGGATCAGAGTAAATTGTAGGGGTAATAAGAAAATATGAAGAATATACTCAATGTTATCATATTTATTCAATGTATTGTTATGTGTCTTATTTTAACTTACTACATAGAGTGCAATCAAGTCTTATTAAGCCTTGTTGTTTGGTTTGGTATTGTGATATGGCCGAAGGCAATGTTTCTTATCCTGGGGATCGGGATCCCTGGGAGGGAGTCGGGAGGGGGTTTCAGAGGGGTTGCCAAAGACCATCAGAAAACATATATTTCTGATCATCTTAGGAACCCCTTTGGCAAAGAAGGCTGAAGATCTCTCTGCCTGTCCTTCTCTTTCCTTTTGGAAACAGACGGCAAATCCTTCCACCAAAAGCTCTCCTCTGTTGTGATTGGCCAGGCTCTCAGCCAAGGGGAGGGCTGTTTTTGAGACTCCAAGCGGGGAGGGGAGAGAAGGCGTGCTCGGCACATGGCAGCATAGTGCACATGTGTGGGGCAAGGGAGAGCATGCGAGGCTGAAGGGAGGTTCACATCAGCGAGTCCCTGCATGCCATGGGGGTTCTGTGTGGGATGTTTGACTCAATTCCTTCGTTGGTGGAGTTCAGAATGCTCTTTGATTGTAGATGAACTATACATCCCAGCAACCACTCCCAAAGGTCTATTTTCCCCAAACTCTTCCAGTATTCAAATTTGGGCATATCGGGTATTTGTGCCAAATTTGGTCCAGTGAATGAAAATAATCCTGCATATCAGATATTTACATTACGATTCATACTGCAATGCACTCTACGTGGGGCTGCCCTTGGAAATGGCCCGGAAATTCCAACTGGTCCAACGGGCGGCGGCCAGGTTGTTAACTGGTGCTACTTACAGGGAGAGGTCAACCATCCTGTTTAAGGAGCTCCATTGGCTGTCGTTCATTTTCCGGTCCCAATTCAAGGTGCAGGTGCTTACCTACAAAGCCCTAAACGGTTTGGGACCCGCCTACCTATCTCTGTATATGAACCCACACAATCTCTCCGATCATCTGGAGAGGCCCTGCTCACGATCCCACCTGCGTCGCAAGCGCGATTGGTGGGGATGAGGGACAGGGCCTTCTCCGTGGTGGTCTCCCGACTCTGGAACTCTCTCCCCAAGGACATCAGACAAGCCCCAACATTGGCAGTCTTTAGGAAGAGCTTGAAGATGTGGTTGTTCCAGTGTGCCTTCCCAGAATAGGAAACTCCTAGCATCATGTCCCAATTGCACTTTACTAGAGATTTAAGATTGTCTGCACACCCCACCTATCTCCAAAAACCTATCCATCTCACCCAGAGGCGGCCCTAGGTAATTTTCAATGGTAAGCAAAAAGTATTTTGCGCCCGCCCCCCCCGCCCCCCCACCAACCAATCACTGATATATATTTTCTGTTCGTCGTGGGAGTTCTGTGTGCCATATTTGGTCCAATTCCATCATTGATTTGATTCAATTCCATTTTTGGTGGAGTTCAGAATGCTCTTTGATTGTAGGTGAACTATACATCCCAGTAACTACAACTCGCATATGTCAAGGTGTATTTTCCCCCAAGAGCGCCTCAAGAGCGCCCCTGGGCAAAATCAACTATACTGCAAAGGCTTACTTTGCATAATGGTTGAGCCGCCCCTGATCTCACCTGTCATGTCCAGCATTTTTTAAATTTTACTTATTACATTTGGCCCGGCCTTAGTTTTAAATGCGCCGTGGTGTTATTGTCTAATGTTTATTGCTATTGTTTTAATGTTTATTGCTTGTTTTATGAGTTTACTTATTGTTGTATTTGTTATGCTGTTGTTTTATTGATGTGTTGGGCCTCGGCCTCATGTAAGCCGCACCGAGTCCTTCGGGAGATGTTAGCGGGGTATAAATAAAGGATGATGATGATGATTATGATTATTATTATTATTACAATAACAAAATGACAGTTATGAAGTAGCAACAAAAATAATGTTATGGTTGGAGGTCACCACAACATGCGGAACTGTCTTAAGGGGTCACGGCATTGGGAAGGTTGAAAACCACTAGCCTAGGATCTAATCAATAAAATTGTTGTTATTTTTATGTAATTTATAATTCTATTTTAAATGTTTATTTTAATTGTACATTGTTTTTGAAGGCATCAAATAGCTGCCTAAAGTGTAAGCAGTCTTGAGTTCCCTCCGAGGTGGAGAAAGGCAGGGTAGAAATGTCGTAAATAAAGAAATAAGATGGCTTGGAAACTGCAGTTAGTGCAAAGGTTGGTGGCCAGATTACTAACTTGGGCTGGTTATAGGAAGGATACCATGCCAATATTAAAGCAGCTCCACTGGCTACCAATGAGTTTCCGGGCCCAATTCACCTATAAAGCCTTATACCAGTGTTTCTCAACCTTCCTAATGCCACATCTTCTAAGAAAAATGCCCTGTGTTATCTGTGCAGAAAAACTACTTCAAATCCTATTTGTAACTGCATTGATATTCAAAGTGCCTGTATGCTGAATCCATGAAGTTTGTGAGTAAATCACCTATGTTACTTTTAAGGAAATCTACCTTATTTTTGTCTCTTTAGAACATGTTCTAAACCAAGACGTTTTAAGGGAGAGTAGATGTTTTCGGCCAACTGAAAACACACACACACATATATATTAGGGCTGGGCAACCACTGAAAAATTTGTTTCTAAACTCGATTCGTTTTTAGGGGGTTTTTGCGCTTCGATTTTTAAAAGAATTCCGAAATTTTCCTTAATTTTTTTCCGATATTTATGAAATTTCGTAAATTACGAATCAATTACGAATCGATTTCGAAACAATTACGAATCGATTCGTTAATGGCGGGCGCGATCGCGCAATACGCTAAAAAAACCTCCAAATGGGACAGGAAGCTTCCCTCTCCCTCTGTTGTTGACTGTTGGTGTGATAATTTTTTTTTCACTGAGAAAACAAACAGCAACCCTAAAACTTACACCAGACATGCGGAAATAATAATGAAACGATTTCGAATCAATTACGAATCGATTTCGAAACAATTACGAAACAATTACGAAACAAATTGAAAAAATTCGTTTCGTTTTTTAGTTGCTCCTGAATGGTTCAATATCGCTTCGTTATCAAAAAAAATAACGAATTAATAACGAATTACGAAATTAACGAACGAAATCGCCCAGCCCTAATATATATGCATTGGCATATCTTTGTTTCTAATAGTTCAAAGAGTTATCTGGTATATCAGTTTAACAGTTGAGAAACCTAATGGCCTTGCATGAATACGAGTGGCTATTTATCGGTAAGGAGAAGGTTGACTCAAGCGAGTTTTTAACTCTTCTCAGGGAGAATCCTGGTTTTTCCTAATGGAAATGAATACGATTTTCTAAAAGGTTATGGCGATTTCCATTACCCAGAAGGTTAAGGCATCAATTTTCCAAAAGAAGAGACCTCAAAGGTCACCCAATCTCACTTTATTCTGCCAGGCAAGAATTCGCAACTCAAGCGCTCCCAAAAGATGCCCATCCAAACCCCGGAAAAGATAGAAAGACCATCCTGCCCTCAAGGGAATCCATTCCATTGTATTATTATTATTATTATTATTATTATTATTATTATTATTATTATTTGGGGTTGTTGTAGGTTTTTCCGGGCTATATGGCCATGTTCTAGAGGCATTTTCTCCTGACGTTTCGCCTGCATCTGTGGCAAGCATCCTCAGAGGTACCTCTGAGGATGCTTGCCATAGATGCAGGCGAAACGTCGGAGAAAATGCCTCTAGAACAGTGGTTCTCAATCTTCCTAATGCCGCGACCCCTTAATACAATTCCCCATATTGTGGTGACCCCCAACCATAAAATTATTTCTGTTGCTACTTTGTAACTGTAATTTTGCTACTGTTATGAATCGTAATGTAAATATCTGATACTGTATGCAGGATGTATTTTCATTCACTGGACCAAATTTCGCACAAATACCCAATACGACCACATTTAAATACTGATGGAGTTGGGGGGACTGATTTTGTCATTTGGGAGTTGTAGTTGCTGGGATTGATAGTCAAACCTCCCATCAAAGAGCATTCTGAACTCCACCAATGATGGAATTGAACCAAACTTGGCACACAAAACTCCCATGACCAACAGAAAATACTGGAAGAGTTTAGTGGGGATAGCCCTTGAGTTTTGGAGTTATAGTTCACCTACATCGAGAGAGCACTGTGGACTCAAACAATGATGGATCTGGACCAAACTTGGCACAAATACTCAATATGCCCAAATGTAACACTGGTGGAGTTTAGGGAAAATAGAACTTGACATCTGGGAGTTGTAGTTGCTGGGATTTATAGTTTACCTACAATCAAAGTGCATTCTGAACCCCACCAATTATAGAATTGGGCCAAACTTCCCACACAGCACCCTCATGACTAACTGCGTTTTCTGATGGTCTTGGTGACCCTCCTGACACCCCCTCGTGACCCCCCCAGGGGTCCCAACTCCCAGGTTGAGAAACACTGCTCTAGAACATGGCCATATAGCCCGGAAAAACCTACAACAACCCAGTGATTCCGGCCATTAAAGCCTTCGACAATATTATTATTTTATTTTTATACCCCACCAACCATCTCCCCAAAGGGACTCGAGGCGGCTTACAAGGGACAAGCCCCAAAAAATTACAGATAAAACACAACCAATTAAAAACATCAGATAAATATAAAACTATCACATTTGTAAATAAACATCGAAACAATTTGGCTGAGAAAAAGAACACAGCTGAGGTACAGATTCAATGAGTGCAATACATTCTGAAGGAGCGCCAAGAAAGTGCAACAAACAAGTAGGCAGGGCTGGAGATACTGTCATCAAAAGTGCTAAGGTGGACAATAAGAGGCCTGACGTAAAGTGCTGACTTAAAGTAGGGGCAGGAAAATTACTAGTGGACTGCTTAATCAAAAGCACACCGGACCATAAATGTTTTTAGTTGTTTCCAGAAAGAGGACAAAGTAGGAGCCTGTCTGATCTCCCTAGGGAGGGAGTTCCAGAGCCGGGGGGCCACCACTGAGAAGGCCCTCTCCCTCATCCCAACCAACCGTGCTTGAGACGGAGGAAGGAGAGACAGCAGTGCCTCCCCGGATGATCTCAAGCAGGAGTGGCTCGTCCATTATGCGAAGTAAGCGGTCGCAGAACACTTTTTTTTGCCAGGGGCACAGAGGCGCCTCTGTAAATGCCCCTCGACTGCCACTTGAGGAGCGCCCCCTCAGCTCACAACAGTCCTAGCAGTCTGGGGGAAGCCTCGGCTTTCTTGCCTCGCTGTCGGGCGATCCTCTTCCCAAAGGGAAGAGCCCTTGAGCCTCGCCTAGCCCCTCTCGTTCCTGCTCCACCCGGCCACCGGGTACGCGAGCAGAGCCGGCACTCAATCGTTCTCCGCGTTCGATCCCTTCCCCATAACCGGCTCCCTTTTCCGATCCCCCGGCGCTCCACCTGCCTCCTCCCCTCTCCCCAATCCTCTCCTCTCCCCTGGCCCACTTCGGGTCCGGAGGCGTGTCTGAAGACCTCAGCGTGCACACCAAAAGTCGCCTCTTCTCCTGACTTTCTCTTCAGCCATTGGGACCAAGAGAGAGAGAGAGAGAGAGAGAGAGAGAGAGAGCCCCTCCGGCTGGAGGTATCTCCCACCTCCGCTCCCTCCTTTGCTTTTGCGCCTACCTTCAGGAAAGGTGGGCATCTCCACCTCTCTCTCTCTCTCTCTCGGTACACATAGTAAGATAAATACATACACATAGTCAGATAAATACATAGCAGCAACAATGATAAAACAATTAAAACAATCCAGCTTTACAGTACAACTAATAAAAACCAATCTAGTGATCGCCAAGCTCAAAATCCGTAAGTTCATTCCGCATTGTCATAATCCTATCCAGTTCTAGTCGTCATTGTCCTTTGTCTGTCTGCCAGGTTACCCAAAGGCCTGGTCCCAAATCCATGTTTTTAGTTTCCTTCTAAAAGAGAGGAGGGATGTTGATGGCCTAATTTCCCCGAGAAGCAAATTCCACAGGCGAGGGGCCACCACCGAGAAGGCCCTGCTCCTCGTCCCCACCAACCTCACTTGTGATAGATAGGAAATAAATAAATAAATAAATAAATAAGTGTCAAAGCAAAATCCAGAAGGAGCCCCAAGCTGCGGACCTGTGTCCTCAGAGGGAGTGTGAACCCATTGAGCACAGGTAGTCACCCTATACCCAATCAGTCCCACGACAGTCCCACGACTGTTGAAGTTCTTCTTCATCTCATGATGTTCTTCTTCTCTTTAGGTGGGAGCTCTTTTCCCGTCACCTGAATCTATTAGTTCACATTCCATCCCAAAACAAAGCTCAACGTGTCTTCAACAGGACAATATTGAAATGGCTGTCATGTTGACGCTCCAACCTTTGCGAGTTGAGCACCCCCAGCTTCTTTGGTAGTTCCTCCTGAGCGGATTCAGTTCTCCTGCAACCCCTCCAAGGTGGTTATTATTTCTGTTGAAGTGAGAACAAGCATCCCCTCCTGAGGTGATGAAAGCTAAGTTGATTAAAAGAACATGGCTGGCGGGTTTGGTCGATATTACATTTTGCTCTGACGGGGCCTCAGAGGCATCTCCCCGCCCCCAGCCATGTTCATACATGCATTCATCAGAGGACCCAATCCAGTCTTTCCTCTCCTAGAGAAAGCACAGCCTGGTACATCATGTGCCAACATCACGGCCCATAAGGAGCCATGCACATCTTCTTTACTGTCCAATTCTGAGCAACAGCAATCAAGGCTTCGAGCATAGACCTGGAGATAATGCTCAAAGCCATTTCTTTCTTATTCCACTTCATCACATGCATTAAATACTACAGAGCCACCCACTTAAGAAATGGCAACCTCCTGTGTTCATCACATGACGTAGGCTTCAAGTTTAGGGTAGAGATATCTTGACGTTTTTAAGGGTTATCTTTTCAGACGCTTTCTAAGCTGGTTGGCAAGTGACTTTTTTTTGCAAATTATCTGGATAGAAATGGGCAAAATGGCCAATTCTGTCATTTGATGGTATTCATCGTTCTCAACTTTAAAATGATATGGTTACACAATTTGTGTAGGGAGCCAAAATGTCCCATCAACTGCAAGTGTTATTTCTTGTTTAATTGTATAGACCTTACTTTGAAAGTAGTTGTTGTGCTCCAGAAGCTTCGTTTTTGTGCCCACAAACTATGTTAAATCGCTCGAGACTCTACAACAGCGGTTCTCAACATGAGGGTCGCAACCCCTGGAGGGGTTGAATGAGCGTTTGACAGGGGGTCACCAAAGATGACCAGATGATCTTTGGTGACCCCTGATGGTCTTAGGCACCCTTTTGGCAGAGAAGGATGAAGATCTTTTTGCCTGTTATTCTCTTCCTTTGTAGAGCCAGATGGTGAATCCTCCCACAAAAAGCCCTCCTCCACTGTGATTGGTCAAAATCTCAGTCAATGGGAGGGTTGTTTCTGAGACTCTATGCGAGGTGGGGGGAGAGCAGGTGTGCTCGGCACATGGTGGCATGGTACGCATGCACATGCGTGGGCGAGGGAAAACGTGCAAGGCTGGAGAGAGGCTCACACCAGCAGTTAAGTCATTTCAAGTGTGATATGGGACTGAGAGTGGCCCAGCAGCATCAGTAGCAAGTTTACTAGTTCCATCACCTGTTTGGTACAGAGTGTTCTCTGAGTGTTGGTGAACCACAACTCCCAGAATTCAAAAACAGACCCCCCCCCCAACCCCACCAGTTTTCAATGTTGGCCATGTAGGTTGTATGCCAAGTTTGGTGCAGATTTATTGCGGGCTGGGTTCAGAGTGCTCTTTGATTGTAGGTGAACTATAAATCCAAGCAACTACAACTCCCAAATGATAAAATCAACCACCTCCCAACCCCACAAGAATTCAAATTTGGGCATAATGAGTATTTGTGCCAAATTTGGTCCAGATCCATTGTCGTTTTGGGTTCACAGTGCTCTCTGAATGTAGGTAAACTACATCTCCCCAGATCACTGTCAATTCCTCCCAATTCTATTGTTGGTGGGGTTCAAGAGGATCTTTGCTTGGCAGACTAGAACGAGAGCTAGTCCCACCAAATGACCAGAAAACAGGTTATGCTGAAATGGACATCTTTCAGGAATGCTTTGAGACGGTGGATCTGCTCTAGGTTTTAGTCCAAACCAGAACCTATCCAGAAATGTGATTGTCACGACAAGCCAGCAATGGCTTTTAGAGACTTGAGAAAGGGGAAGCCTTGCTCAGTGAATCAGATTCAAGAGGCAGAATCTAGCCGCGCCATGAAAGTTTGGACGGTGGATGCATTACTCCACAGCTATGGGAGACTGCCGACGGGTAGAACATTCTCTCTCTCTGGGCTTTGATTTTACAGTTTTGCTCTGTGTTCAATTCAGATCTCAAATGTCGCCCCAGGGGCATGTAGTGGTGGTGAATTAGGAAAACTTCCAGCTTGCCCCCTCTGAACACAAATACTAGAAAAGCAATTTTGAGTCCTCACCACCCACTTCCCTTTCTGTTCTCCAAGCTGGTCGGAAAGAGCCTTGGGTCATTTACCAGAGAACAGGCCTGGAGGGCTTAATGTGCTCCTCATGTTCATTTCCTTCCATTTCTTCCTCAGATCGAAGTTTTGAAGGACCATTTCCCCAGCTTTCTGAATCACGCTTCCTCCTGGTCTTCATTAAACGCTTGCCCAACCAGCGTGGGCTTCTTTTCACCCTCCATCCTCAGCTCTTGGTACTTTTTAATCAGACGGATGGTGCCGCAGCGGCTCATTCCAAAGGGGACGATGCATAGACACATATTTATAATGGAGTAAATACAGATAGCCTTGGATGACTCACTTCTCTCCACATTTGGTATCGTTTTTCTTTTGATGTCATTGTTTAAAAAGCTGCCCGACGGCGGCATTATCCTCCTCAAAGAGCCGTCCCTTTCCATCTATGAAGTCATCTTCTTTGTTGTCGGCGAGTGAGTAGTACTAGCGGGCCACCAATGACAAGGACCATTGCGTTTATCATCTAAGATGGGAAAACAAGATTTTCTTTTTAGGGCTGCACCAATTGATGGTGCCAAATGTGGCTCGAAACTTGGTGGTTTGGAGCCACATTGGATCGCTTTGGTTGCTCTTCTATGGACATGTTCCAGCTTGTCCACAGCCTTCTTGAACTATGGCATAATGAACTGGATACAGTATGCCAGATGAGCCCTGACCAAAGCAAATTCAGTAATCTGGACGCTGAAATAGAGCAATTTAAAATGGCAGCGGGCTGTGGATAATGAAATTTGAAGTGTGGATACTGAGTCCCGATAAGCGGTTACCGGTATCGGCCACAGGCTGGCCACTCATGGATCCGTGTGCCTGGCGAGACAAAGAAGCTACAACCCAATAATTTCCCAATCAATAGTCTCGCTGAGTTGAAGAAGAAGCCACTGAGGTATTTTATTCAATCAACTGAAGTGATGCCAGCTCACGGTTATCCGCCAAAGTAAGCTGAGATACCATATATTGCAAAACAGATATTTTAATACACTGAAACCCTTTGAAATTCCCTCTCCCATCCAGCTGGACCCAGCTTCACTGTGATTGCCTAGGCACCGGATGATAGATGGACTTCCTGGGTCATGAAATGGGGGTGCAAGGTCATCCTGTCCGAACGCATCTCTCCCTATGAACCATTGCGGAGATTAAGATCCTCCATGGAGGCTCTGCTTTCCATCCCACCATTGTCACAGGCACGACTGGTGGGGACGAGAGACAGAGCCTTCTAGGTGATTGCTCCCCGGCTATGAAACTCCCTTCCTGGTGAGATCAGATTGGCCCCCTTTCTCCTGTCCTTTAGAAGGATTGTAAAAACTTGGTTGTGAGACCAAGCTTTCGGGACAGGGCAATAAAGCAGCAATAGGAAAGATTACCAGGCCAACTGGATTTGACATAGATGACTAGGACGGTTTTAAATGGCGTATTTTAATATTTTGAGAAACGTTTTTAATGTTTATAAGAATGTGTGTCCTGGCATTGAATGCCATATATATGCTGTGCTCCGCCCTGAGTCCCCTTCACGGTGAGAAGGGCGGAATAGAAATGTTTTAAATAAATAAATAACCACAAAGACTTGATCGGTGGCAAGTTTATCCAAAAAAGATTTTATATTGAGATATAAAATACAATATAGTAAATGCGCACACACAAAAGGTTCCATGGATATTGAGGGAACCCTGCAATTCGTAGCCAAAAAGGGGAGCAGACCTGTGCCAATGGCTAGAAGAACTGAGTCCCGGTGAAAGACTAGCAGATCTGAGTTTTTCTCCTTTAAAATGCATACAAACATAAACACACTGGGAGAAAGGAAGGGAGCCACTTATGAGGCAGTGAGTCATGGCTCTAAAGTATAAGGAGGCTCATTTGGGGGAGAGAAATATGGAAAGAAGGGGGAAGCCTTTGTGTACTTCTCAATACTGCTCAATTTTATTCCCTCTCCACGTCAGGCCCGCTTTATTAGCACTGGATTGCTCTGGAATTAAATTTTGAAGATATGAAGAACAACAACAACAACCCTATCTCATCAGCCAAATCAGGCCCACGCTTCCCATTGAAGTACTGATAAGTTCATATTTGTTAAAATTGCTCTTCATTTTAATAATTGTATTTTTTGTAGTGCTTTCTGCACTACAAATAAGATATGTGCAGTGTGCATAGGAATTCATTTGTATTTTTTTCAAATCTGGCCCTCCAAAAGTTTGAGGGACTGGGACCTGGCCCTCTGTTTAAAAAGTTTGAGGACCCCTGGTGTAGACTATGCAGGGAGAGTGCGGTCCACTTCCAAGCCATCTGTCTATGCAGGGGAAGCAAGGGGAGCGTGTTGAGGAGGACACGGTGAGCACCACTTCTCTTTTTTTCTCCTTTTCACCAGGCCTCAAATATTTAGGACGCCATCCTTCCACGAGATAAATATGTCTCCAATCCACAGCTGATTCTCATCCCAAACAGTGTCCAATCAGTAACTCCCAATCTTAAACCAATCTTTCTTAAGCCAATCTTAAGAGATTTCTTAAGCCAATCTTAAGAAATGGGGCTACAAAGTGGAATCCACGACATGTGAGTGTGGAGAAGAGCAAACTATAGACCACTTGCTGCAATGCAACCTGAGCCCTGCTACATGCAGAATGGAGGACCTCCTTGCGGCAACACCAGAGGCACTCCAAGTGGCCAGATACTGGTCAAAGGACATTTAATCAACTACCAAACTCACAAATTCTGTGTTTTGTCTGTTTGTTTGTTTATTTTTGTTAAAAATGTAATACAAATGCCTGGTTGCTGATGACACGATAAATAAAAGTAACTCCCAAAATTGCCCCTACTGCTAGCTAGCAAAATCCTTTGCAAACTCTCTGCTATTTAGAGAACATCAATAACTCAGGTTCCTTGACTTGAGTGCTGGACAACAACCCTGGCAACCAGAGCTTCAGTGTCCACTTGACCATAGATATATTTTCTGCGTCCTTGGGTGAGTCATGCCCACAAGCTCAGAGGAAGGCACGGACAAAGGCACTCTGATCAAACCTGACCTTGAAGACAAGCAAGAAACCGCCATCCCATTACAGCAAGCCGGCTTCCCTTGCTGTCAGTTTGCCCCGAGTCCCAATATATTTTTATCATTTGTCAATATGTCACAGGCAAGCACCCAGTCTTGCTCCAGTTGACTCAGAAATGTAAGAAAGCTTGGATATGGAAGATCAGCAAACCAAATTGTTGAACCACGACACCCCCCTCTCCAAAGACTTTTAGACCATAAAGAGACTCCAAGCAAGATATATCATAATAATAATAATAATAATAATAATAATAATTTTATTTCTTACACAGCTCTCCTCATAGAGCAAGATGGGTTACAGAATAATTAAAACAAACACTGTGTCATTTCTTAACAGTGTAAAATATGTAAACTGTATCAAACGGCATCTAGAAGGCAACTACCTCTCCGTGTCCTCCGTTTGCATAATCCCTTGGGAAAGGTGTTCAAGGCCAGGGTTCTTCCAGCTATTTCCAAAGCCACATAAATATGTATATAACTATGCACATAAATATGTGCAGACTGATGAGCCTCTTTGTCACCAAGATGAGCTCAGGGTGTTTGTCCACTTAAGTTGAGGATGAGCATGCTGCTCCTGCAGAAGTGGAGGCTCAGTAAACATGAATTCATTAACTTTCTGAATGGGCAGCCAAGCCCGATTGTACAGAACTGCCACCTTTGTCTCTTGAGTCTTGCGTCCTTTATCTCACACGGAACTCGACACTTGGGTCAATCAAAGATTCATCAGCATATCCACATCACCACTTCCTCCAGGTTCACATCATGTATTTTTCTGTGAATTTGTGCTTGTACCTTTTGAAGGATATTACTTCTACTTGCATCCTATTTGGACAAATCATAACAAAGCCTCTGTAGTTTTGCCTTCAACCTGGAGTGCTTGTCTTCAATTGGGGCTGATCTCGTTTAGCGGAAGCTCACCAGGCATGGACCTTCTTATCCATGGTCTTAGCTGTGGAGTTTATATGGAGTTTCAAGGCAGGAAAAGTAGATGAAGGAGGCAAACAAATGGCTTACTTCAAGGTTCTTGCACCAACCTTATTATCATCTTTTTTCTAACAATCAGCCACAGCCACCACTCACAAACAGCTTTATATATGCTGATGACCTTGGCCTTGGTCCACGGCTTGGACCTAGAGAGCAAAGTGCTTCCCCAATGTGTGACTCCAGATCAACAACTATCTGAGGAAATAGGCTTCTCTGTGTCTGCTGTGAGTTTGCAGACAGGTTAGCGAAAGATGGAAGCCAGGCCCCAGTATTGCACAAGCCACATTTCATGGTGGCATGTTGGGTAGATAGTTTTGCAGAACCCTTAAAGATCAAAAAATGAAACTTTAAGATAAATGGCAAAGGCTTAGAGAAGAGGGAGAGCTAGCCTGATCGAACCATACTTAAATTCCTGGAGAAGATGGAGCCGGCTTGTTGTCTTCTGCTCCAGAGACTAGAAAACGAACCAAGGGATCCAAATTACAAGGAAAAGAGATTCCAAGGAGAACATCTGGGCTGGAAGAACTGTTCCACAGTGGAGGGCAATGGGGTCTCCATCACTGACAGTCTTCAAGCAGACATCTTAACAGCGCTTGAATCGTCTTTCTGCATGGCAGGGAGTTACCATTTCCATGTAAAAAATGAAAGAAACTTTTTACTGGTGCAGAATAAATTCTGAGCCGTCAGTAATCCTTGAAAATGGCGCACAGGAGGGTTGAAAAAGAAAAAAAAAGATTCACTGTTGTAAGCGAGAACAAATCTAGGAAGATTTGTGCGTCCCATGGCAGCGCAAAAGTCTCTCCCTCCTTACTTTTCTCTTGTTCATTTCCAGGGGAAATGAAACAGAGCCGGAGAACGGCAGGAGGAATTATATCCCGTAATTTAAAAGGTGGGGAAAGGAAGAAGAGAAAGCAACGGCCAAGGGATTTACCCTGTTCCCTTGGTTTCAGCCTCTTCAAAAAGAACAGATGCTGATTGATTTTGTTTATGCATATACAAACATCCTTATTTTCCATCCATTTTGTCAGACTTTGGTATTAAAACCAATGAATATATTCTCCCAGGTTGTCACCTTACTGTGGCTGCCCAACTGGAAAACTGGAAGCCTGGCCGGCAATGATATTTTGCTTTCATTCTGCACCAAGCTAAGCACCGGGACTTTGCTCATGCTTTTTGGACTGCACATTTGCCACTTCCGATTGATTCTGAATGTGACTGCAGCTCTCCATGGTGCTGAATTGCCTTCCTTAAATAGGGTTTGATTCCATTTCAGCCAGACTAAAATCAAAACATTGTGACTATAGTTTCCACAGACTTTTCATAGAATCATAGAGTTGGAAGAGACCTCAGGGGCCATCCAGTCCAACCCCCTGCCAAGAAGCAGGAATATTGCATTCAAATCACCCCTGACAGATGGCCATCCAGCCTCTGTTTAAAAGCTTCCAAAGAAGGAGCCTCCACCACACTCCGGGGCAGAGAGTTTCACTGCTGAACGGCTCTCACAGTCAGGAAGTTCTTCCTCATGTTCAGATGGAATCTCCTCTCTTGTAGTTTGAAGCCATTGTTCCGCATCCTAGTCTCCAAGGAAGCAGAAAACAAGCTTGCTCCCTCCTCCCTGTGGCTTCCTCACACAAATTTATACATGGCTATCATATCTCCTCTCAGCCTTCTCTTCTTCAGGCTAAATATGCCCAGCTCCTTGAGCCGCTCCTCATAGGGCTTGTTCTCCAGACCCTTGATCATTTTAGTCACCCTCCTCTGGATACATTCCAGCTTGTCTCTCTTGAATTGTGGTGCCCAGAATTGGACACAATATTCCAGGTGTGGTCTAACCAAAGTGGAATAGAGCATGGGGAGCATGACTTCCCTAGAACTAGACACTATGCTCCTATTGATGCAGGCCAAAAACCCATTGGCTTTTTTTGCCGCCACATCACATTGTTGGCTCAATTTTACCTTGTTGTCCACGAGGACTCCAAGATCCTTTTCACACATACTGCTCTCAAGCCAGGCGTCCCCCATTCTGTATCTTTGCATTTCGTTTTTTCTGCCAAAGTGGAGTATCTTGCATTTGTCACTGTTGAACTTCATTTTGTTAGTTTCGGCCCATCTCTCTAATCTGTCAAGATCGTTTTGAATCCTGCTCCTGGTACGCTACATCCACGGCATTCCTCGCATCTACCCAGCTTGTAACTCTATCGAAAAAAAGAGATCAGATTAGTCTGGCATGACTTGTTTTTGATAAATCCATGTTGACTATTACTGATGACCGCATTTGTTTCTAAGTGTTTGCAGACCACTTCCTTAATAATCTTTTCCGGAATCTTGCCTGGTATCAATGTGAGGCTGATCGGACGGTAGTTGTTTGGGTCATCCTTTTTTCCCTTCTTGAAGATTGGGACCACATTGGCCCTCCACCAATCTGCTTGAACTTCTTCCGTTCTCCAAGAACTCTCAAAGATGGTTGCCAATGGTTCCGAAATGACTTCCACTAGTTCCTTCAATACTCTTGGGTGTAGCGGATCTGGCCCTGGGGACTTGAACTCATTTAGAGTGGCCAGGTATTCCTGGATGACTTGTTTCCCAATTTGGGGTTGGATGTCCTCTAATCCCTCATCCACTCCATCTTGCTGAGGTTGAAGATTACTTTCTTTTTGTGAGAAGACTGAAGCAAAGAAGGCATTAAGTAGTTCTGCCTTTTCCCTACCCCCTGTCAGCATTGCCCCATCTTCTCCTCGAAGAGGCCCTATCGCCTCCTTGTTTTTCCTTTTTCTACTGACATAAGAAAAGAAGCCCTTTTTATCGTTTTTAATGTCCCTGGCAAGCCTGAGCTCGTTTTGTGCTTTAGCCTTGCGGACCTTTTCCCTACAGGTGTTGGCTATTTGTTTGAATTCTTCTTTGGTGGTTTCTCCCTTTTTCCACTTCTTGTGCATGTCTCTTTTGTGTCTTAGCACAGTTAGAAGTTCTTTGGACATCCATTCTGGCTTCTTTGCACTTGTCCTATTTTTTCTCTTTGTTGGCACGGTTTGCAATTGCGCCTTGAGTATTTCACTCTTGAGAAATTCCCATCCATCCGTAACTCCCTTGTCTTTTAGTATCTGTGTCCACGGAATGCTGCTCAGTGTTTCCTTCATTTTTCGGAAATCAGCTCTCCTAAAGTCCAAAATGCGGGTTTGACTTGTCTTAGTTTCGGCCTTTCTTTGTACCTCAAATTGCAGGAGCACATGGTCACTTGCCCCTAAGTATCCTACCACTTCAACCGCATGGATCAGGTCCTCCGCATTTGTTAGGATGAGATCAAGAGTAGCCAATCCCTCATTGCCTCTTCTACCTTCTGGACCATGAAATTGTTTGCAAGGCAAGCGAGGAATTTCTTGGAGCTTGTACTCTTGGCCGAGTTTGTTTTCCAGCAAATATCGGGATAGTTGAAATCGCCCATGACTACTACATCTCGACTTTGTGCCTGTTTGGTCAACTGTTGGCAGAAGACTTCATCAAGTTCTTCCTCCTGGCTTGGAGGTCTGTAGTAGACGCCTACAATGAGATCTTTTTGAGTCCCAGTTCCTTTGATTCTTATCCAGATGCTTTCAAGCTGGTTTCCCGGATTGTTGTCTTGCATCTTTTCTGCATCTCTTCTGTTTTTGGCATTCTTGGGTCTCGGGTTGGCAGCGTGCATGTCTTCGTTGATGGTGTCCATCCATCTTTTCTGTGGCCTTTGTCTATGTGGTCATTGTCCTGCAATGTCCGAATGCAGTGCTGTGGTATCGGTATCTATCTATCTATCTATCTATCTATCTATCCATCCATCCATCCATCCATCCATCCATCCATCCATTTACCCATCTATTCATCTATCTATCCACGTGGTCACCAGCCTGCAATCACCATCCATCCATCCATCCATTTATCTATCAATCCATTCATCTAACCATCCATCTATCCCTCCATCTATCCATCTATCTATCCATCCATCTTCTCCTTATTTTATTTTATTTATTTTATTTTCCCAATGGAGGGGTTAGCATTGTGACTGCCATTTCCACAGGCTCTTGTTTTGGGTATCCTCAGGTCTCAGGTTGGCAGCACGCATGTCTTCGTTGATGGAATCCATCCAACTTTTCTTTGGTCTTTGTCCACATCATTGTCATCCTGCAATCTCCAATTGCAGTGTTGGTTGTGCTCTTGATGGCGGTTCTCTTCTCATTATGTGGTCTTACTACTGTAGTCTTGCTTCCTTCATTTTCTTGCTGATCACTGTTATTCCTGGTCTTTGAAGATGTCATCATTTGGCACATGATAAAGAGCAACAAGCCAAGTGTCCATTTCATAATTTTCATATCCATTGTGTTAAAGGCTCATTCATGTTTCTTTGTAGCTGGCCACACTCTGCTCGGTAAAGGGAGGGCTACTGGGCAGACAATTGTAGTGTAGATCTTAACCTTGAATTGTTCAGGCATTTTTGAGTCACACAGAATGCCGGTAGTTTGCTGCCATTTCAACCAGGCTTCATTTACGTATGTCTGGCCTTGTGTCACCATCTATGGAGACCAGTGACTCTAGGTATTTAAATTGGGTGGTCTTCTTTAGTGCTTGTCCATTGATTTGAATTGTTTTCCAGTTTGAAGGCTACATTCCAGATTATTTACTGTTTTGAGTATATTCAGTTGAAGTTCATTTTCACTGAGGCTATCACTCCATGTGTTTTTTTCTGTTCCTGATGCTTTCCATGAATAATCGGAGAGCATGTATTGCATCTAGTGTGCCGTACCCCCTAACAAAGCCACTGTTGTATCCCAGAGCAGGAAGGCCTCTGTCTTTAAACACCACACCACTATAGTAAAATCAGCAAGTGGTTTATTGAAAGATATATGTAAGCAAAGCTCCCTGACTCAGGAGGCCGCCATTGACCACCTCCGCCGAGAGCTCCTGCACTGAGCTCGGAGGGGTTCTACACCAGGGGACAGCGACAGATATGGCCTGAAGGCAGAGGCGGGCCCAATAGAGGTGCATCCAGCACGGACCTGCCCCTGCTGGCCTCGGGAGGTGCTGATATGCAGGATGCCGGTAAGGAGGAGGTTCCCTTCTCCTCACGAGGCAGAATAGAGATCGCCACGGCCAAATCTTGCGCATGCACACTTCGCGCATTAGGCGCCTCCGTCAGCTCTGTGAGCTGCAACTCAATGGCCAGCAGAGGGGTCTCAAACTCTCCCTGCAGGGCAGGAGAGGGTCGCAAAATGGCTGGCGGAGCCGAAGAAGAAGTTTTTCCCACCCTTTTCACAGGGCTCAACCGCTGCTGCAAAGAATGGGTGCCATCTTGGCGGTCTTTCGTCTAGGCCTTTTTAGGCAGCCCAAGCGGTTTTGCGACCAGAGAAGGTAAGTTTACGGCCCCCGACGAGCCCCTCACACTAGAGAGGTACTGAGGGGGTGCAGATAGTAGCAGCGCCCGCTCATATAAGGCCACTTTAAACCTCAATTCTTCATTTTGTTCTTGTTTGTGGCGTGAAGGCCCTGCTGATGGCACACGCCTGGCATAAATATCCCTCTCCCAAACAAAGGAGGCAGTTAGCACAGCACTTAAACGCAGTGGTAGACTAAGCAAAGGAAAAGGGGCAAATACTTACTCTGGACTCTCTAATCCTGACCTGGACTAAGTCAGAGTTTGGGATAAGTCAGCTAGTCCAAGTCAGGGAAGAAGAAGGCTCGGGAAAAAGGGCAGTCCGACGAAGTAAAATTAAGAACTAGTCAGAAGAAGGTTCTTCAGCTGCTGCTAAAAGCGCGGAAAAAAGAGAATTGGAGGCCTAGCCCCGCTCATGGGCTATATATACTCGGGGTGAGTGGGGCGAGGCGGGGGTAAAATGTCTATTTTAATCTTCCAGAAGGTTCCAAAACTGGTCTGCGCAGGCGCAGAGATACCATATGTGCGATTCACAGTTGACTACGACAGGAAACACAAGATTCAAGGATGCAAAATCCCAAAGAACAATATACAGCATGGAGTTCCAATACTCAAAACATTAACCTGGCTAAACTTGAAACATGAAGTTAGAAATCCACTTGGAAAGAAGATGATCATGAAAATTCAACGTTGACGAGACTGAGCTAAAATTCTTTCCTCGTTTCATATAAAGCTTTTCTTGTCCCATGAACTGAAAGGAAAGCATTCCGTTTGCCCTTACAATTAGAATTTCTTATCTCTCTTTTCTAGCAGACCAACTGACTTCTGGCAATCTTGAGAACTTTGTCTTATCACTTCATTACACTAGAGAATGAATCCACTTTAAATCCGATTTTTGCCTCCTGCAGAGTTCTGGGGTTTGTAGTTTAGTGAGGCTGTTAAGGGCTCCTCCCTAAACTACAAACCCAGAATTCTACAGGAGGCAGCAACCGGATTTAAAGTGGATTTATTCTCTAGGGTGATGAGGTCCTTAGTTTACAAAAGTCTTGTTTTCTACCTTCAAACTCATTAAATTCTGCACCTGACAAATCATCCTTAGAAAACAGTTTCTCAGAGAAAGACTGCTGTGAGCCTCTCCCAGGAATTTGACCTTGGGAGTCTACAGAAGAAACACTCCATTCATGAGAGACCTTGGGCCTCTCTGCAAGGCCTGGGTTTGACTCAGGCCCAGGAAAACCATCATCCCCATTAATACCAGACACAATCACAGGCTGAACTACAATAGCCACACTGATTTAGCGTAATGGCTGGGTGACTTCTCAGCCTTTCGTCCAATATTTGTCTGGGCTTTAGCACAGCGGGTTAAATCACCAGCTGCAGAAAATCTTGCTGATTGAAAGGTTGGCAATTCAAGCCTGGGTCAGGGTGATCTCCTGCCATCAGCTGAGCTTTGGCTCACCTAGCAGATCGAAAACAGCAATGTGAGTAGATAAATAGGTACCCCTTTAAGTGGGGAGGTAATAAAAGGCACCCATAAGGACATGTCAGTGATTCGATCATGAGGACATCTAAGGATGACAAAGCTCCTTGGCATGAAAGATGGAGCATCAGCACCTCCCTGTGACCAGAGTAGAGCACAGCCTCCAGATGCCGGAGATGGGAAAAGATGGGAAAGCCTATACCTCTGTTTATGTATTTTCTTTCCTTGTTAATTGTATAACGGCATTGAATGTTTGCCGTATATGTGTTCTGTAATCTGCCCTGAGTCCCCTTGGGGAGGTAGAGTGGAAGATAAATCTATATATATAAAAATGGAAAGGGCGTCCAACGGGACAGCAAAACTCAAAAACTCCCCAACGAAAATTTACCAAATCTCCCATGCACATACCTCAACCCACAAGGTATGCACAAATCTCATCAAAATAGCAAACAACATTTCACCAAACCCACAATTTCGAAAACAAAGGGAGCATGCGCAGAAGCGCCCCGGCGCAAGTCCCCCGCTGCGCGCACATTGCCGGCCAACGCTCCCTCGCCCCCTCCCTTCGCCGCCCCGCCCCTACCCGCCCTGACTCAATTCTTTCCCTCCTCTACCTCCTCCTCTGCCACCAACCACACCCCCTCCACGGAAGCCACGCCCCCTCCCTTCGCCGCTCTGCCCTTTCCTGCCCTGACTCAATCCTTCCCTTCTCCCCCTCCGCCGCCCACGCCCCCCGCACAACCCATGCCCCCTCCCTTCGCCGCTCCATCCCTTCCCGCCCTGACTCAATCCTTCCCTCCTCCCACGCCCCCTCCGGGAAGTCACGCCCCCTTCCTTCGCTGCCCCACCCCTTCCCGCACTTCTGCTCCCTCGCCTGTCAGTCTGGCTCCCAGCATTTCCGGCGGAACCGCCATAAAAACCGAGGCCTCGCCAAGCGATGCGGTGGTTGCAGCCTCCTAGGCGGCAGGCCCAATCAAGGAAGAGGAAAAACATCGAAGGAAGGAAACAGAGAAGGAAACATGGAAGCAAAGAGCGAAGGAAGGAAGGAAAGAGGTAGAGAAGGAAGAAAAGAGAGAAAGAGGAAAAGAAGAGGGATGGAAAGAAATGGGTAGAGAAAGAAGGAGAGAAGGAAAGAAAAGGAAGGAAAAAGGAGCGAAGGAAGAAGAGAAAGAATGAGAAAGAGGGGGGAAGGACAGACAAAAGGAAGAATGGAAGCAAACACCAAAGGAAGGAAGGAAGAAAAGAGACAGAGAAGGAAGAAAGAGAAAGGGAAAGAAAAGAAAAAAGGAAGAAGGAAAGAGGAAGAGAAGGAAGGAAGGAGAGAAGGAAAGAAAAGGAAGGAAAGAGGAGCAAAGGAAGAAGAGAAAGAAAGAGAAAGAGGGGGGAAGGAAGGAAAGACAAAAGGAAGAATGGAAACAAAAACCAAACGAAGGAAGGAAGGAAAGAGGCAGAGAAGGAAGAAAGAGAAAGGGAAGGAAAAGAAAAAAGGAAGAAGGAAAGAGGAAGAGAAGGAAGGAAGGAAGGAAGGAGAGAAGGAAAGAAGAAAAGGGAATGAAGGAAAGAAGGAGAGAAAGAGGGAGGTAAGGTGGGCCACAGCAACGCGTGGCAGGGAAAGCTAGTAAATCTATATAAATATAATGTTCATTTATGGGATTAACAGAACTCAAAAACCACTGGATGAATTGACACCAAATTTGGACACAAGACACCTAACAACCCAATGTATGTCCTTCACTCAAAAAATTCACCTACAATCAAAGAGCATTCTAAACTCCACCAATGATGAAATTGGGCCAAACTTAGCTCAAAAGACTCCCATGACCAACAGAAAACACCAGAATGGTTTGGTTGGCACTGACCTTGAGTTTGGGAGTTGTAGTTCACCTACATCCAGAGAGCACTGTGGACTCAAACAATGATGGATCTGGACCAAATTTGGCAAGAGCATTCCATATGCCCAAATATGAACACAGATGGAGTTTGGGGGAAAGAGATCTTGACATTTGGGAGTTGTAGTTACTGGGATTTATAGTTCACCTACAATCAAAGAGCAGTCTGAACTCCACCAATGATGGAATTGGGCTAAACTTCCTACCCAGAACCCCCATGATCAACAGAAAATACTTAAGGACAAATACTTGTTCATGCCTAACATTATTTTTTAACTTTAATTACGTTTGGCCCAGCCATAGATTTTAAATGTGTACTGTATTTTGTTTAATGTTTATGCTTTTTGTGTATGAGATTTATTTTAATTGCTTTGTATTGTATTTGTTATTGCTTGTATTGTGGGCTCGGCCTCATGTAAGCCCCACCGAGTCCCATGGGGAGATGGTAGCGGGGTATAAATAAAGTATTATTAATAATATTATTATCCAGTCCAATTCCCTTCACCAAGGCAAGAAAATGCAAGCAAAGTCCTCCTGACAAAGAGCCATCTAGCCATAGATATAAATAGATATGATTCACACACACAAATAGATATAGTATGATATATTTGAAAGGGATCCCTAAAGAAGGACAATAATATGTTGGATGTTCCAGAGTAGGTAAACCAGATAATCTCTACTGACTAAGAAACAACAAGAAGTACTGTTTATCCACAAGCATCAAGACATTACATATATTAGAAACCATCACTTTCTCATTAGGTTCTTGTAGGTTTTTTCGGGCTATAGGGCCATGTTCTAGAGGCATTTCTCCTGACGTTTCGCCTGCATCTATGGCAAGCATCTTCAGAGGTAGTGAGGTCTGTTGGAAATAGGAAAATGGGTTTATATATCTGTGGAATGACTGGGATGGGGCAAAGAGCTCTCTGCTGGAGCTAGGTGTGAATGTTTCAGCTGACCACCTTCATTAGCATTTGAAGGCCTGGCTGAGCCTGGGAAAATGTTCTGTTGAGAGGTGTTAAGATGTGCCTGGTTGTTTCCTCTCTGCTGTTTTGCTGTAGTAATTTTAGAGTTTTTTTTAATACTGGTAGCCAGATTTTGTTCATTTTCATGGTCTCTTCCTTTCTGTTGAAATTGTCCACATGCTTGTGGAAATAGGAAAATGGAGGAGACCATGAAAATGAACAAAATCTGGCTACCAGTATTAAAAAAAACTCTAAAATTACTACAGCAAAACAGCAGAGAGGAAACAACCAGGCACATCTTAACACCTCTCAACAGAACATTTTCCCAGGCTCAGCCAGGCCTTCAAATGCTAATGAAGGTGGTCAGCTGAAACATTCACACCTAGCTTCAGCAGAGAGCTCTTTGCCCCACCCCGGTCATTCCACAGATATATAAACCCATTTTCCTATTTCCAACAGACCTCACTACCTCTGAGGATGCTTGCCATAGATGCAGGCGAAACGTCAGGAGAAATGCCTCTAGAACATGGCCCTATAGCCCGAAAAAACCTACAAGAACCTAGTGATTCCAGCCATGAAAGCCTTCGACAATACTTTCTCGTTACTTTATTTTCGAGATCACCAAACTGGGCCACAGCAACGCGTGGCAGGGGACGGCTAGTTTCAAATACTTTCATTGCATGACACAATAGGTGTATTGGGTGGTATGTTGAACAATTGCAGCTCTCTCATTTGTCCTTCCAAATTGGTACAATTATACTGGCAGTCCATTCCATGGGGTGATTTTTCTGTTATGATTTTGTTGAATAGTGATGCTAGAAAGGTAGCCCCACAGTCTTGGAGCATTTCCCAAATTTCAATTCCTTTTAAATACAAGGTGGGATAGATTACACTTGCAGATTCCAAAATAAATACAAGAGACGGATTCAGAGATTGCGAGACCCACTTGAGATGGGAGGGGGGCTTCCTTTCCTCAGGCCAAAATGACAGAAATAGCCTCCACTTGACAGGATCCCAGGCTGGCAGAAGCATCTTGAGGACAAGGAACTTGGCAGGCAAATGCTCGCAAGGCAGACGGCAAAGAGAATTATGGGAGGGAGAGTAGGAGGGAGGGAGGCAAAGGTACAGGAGGAACGCACAAAGAGACAAAAATAGCAAGGGGGCAGATGGGCGACGCGTTGACAAAGCTTGAGCATCCCATATATTTGCACCTTGAGACTATCACCTTTGGGGGACTTTAGCCATCCTTAAGAAGAGAGTCCAAGTAATCTAAGAACACAACACAAGGAGACGGCAAAGGCAGACACGCTTCTCTCCCGCATCCTCTGATGCCAACTCCGTTTCTATTTCTTTCCTTCCACTAGATCCCCCTTTCTCTTGAAATTGGATCCTTTGGCAGCTCACAAGAATCTTCAAATCATAGAATTCTAGAAGTGGAAAAGACCCCAGAGGCCATCCAGTCCAACCCACTTCTGACATGCAAGAAGGCACCATCTGCTCTCTCCCGACAGATGGCCATCCATCCTCTGCTTAAATTTCACTTAAATTGTTCCTGGGTTAGAAATGATGTTTCCTAATTGGTTCTCCCATTTAAAAACATCGGTAAAGTGTATTAAAAAGGTTAAAAATGGAATAAGAAAGCCATTTTCATATGGACTGGATGATATAGACTACGCTGAGGGGCGAGCTTTAGGACAGTGGGTTAAACTGCCAGCTGTAGAAAATCTTGCTAATCTAATCTCTATCACAAGTGAGGCTGGCGGGGATGAGGAGCAGGGCCTCTCGGTGGTGGCCCCTCACCTGTGGAATTCACTCCCCGGGGAAATTAGATCTGCAACATCGCTCCTTTCCTTCAGGAAAAAAACTGAAAACATGGATTTGGGACCAGGCATTCGGACTATCGGGCAGATGAAGAAAGAACTTTGATGATGATTAGGAAATGATTAATGGATTTGAACTATGGAACTCTGAAAGACGGAACGCTGAGCACGAGAATAGTTTTTATAAGATTTTTATATGATGTGTTATGTACTAGTTGTGGTCTGTATTAATTGTGATAACTGGTTTTAACTTTGGTTTGTATATTTTGTGTAAAATGTATAGGCATCGAATTGTGCCTTTTTTGTAAGCCGCCCTGAGTCCTCCCTCGGGGGTTGAGAAGGGCGGGGTAAAAGTACCTGTAATAAATAATAAATACAATAAAGGCTGGCAGTTGGGGTGAGCTCCTGCTGTCAGCCCAGATTCTGCTCACCGAGCATACTGATGTGAGTAGATAAATAGGTACCACTTTAAGCAGGGAGGTAATAAAAAGTGCCCATAAGGACATCCCGACAATTTGATTGGGAGGACGTCTACGGACAACAAAGCTCCTCTGCATGGAAGATGGAGTGACAGCACCTCCCTGCGGCCAGAATCGAGCACTGCCTCCAGATGCCGGAGATGGGAAAAGACGGGAAAGCCTATACCTATGTTTATGTACTGTCTGACTTTGTTAATTGTACAATGGGATTGTGTCGCAGCTCAGGATAGATTCACCTTGCTCAAAACACCACCACACACCAAGGCGGTAGATTTTGTAGTTTATTGAAGGAAAAGCAAAATCACAAACATAGAAATAAAGTTGCAAAAGTTCAATAGCCAAAACAGAGTCTTAAATGCAAAGGCAAAGTTTCCAAGGTCCAAAGGCAAATAACATGAAGTATAATCCAATAGCATTGGTCAAACAAGAATCCATGGCAGCATGACAAAGTCCCCAGTGGGAATATATTATGAGGCAAGTCAGTTGGCAAGATTATTAGGATTTGAATTGGGAGGGTCGAAAAGATGGGTGCAAATAGAAAAGGAAGCAAACAGTTGGCAAAGGGAGAGAAAAAAGACAGAAAAGACTTAAAAGTCGGCCCGTTTATCAACGTTGTTAATTTGGGAAAAATGGCAAAATAAATTACAAATAAACAAAAGCAACCCTTTCCCATGGGAAACCTTGGAAAATAAGGACTATGCATTTGGGAATCTAATTAGGGCACTTAAGGATATTGGAATCAAAAGGATTGGGGACCTCATGGAACCTAATGGAGAAATAATAAAGTGGAGTAATATAAAAGACACATGTGGTCATGGAAACTGAATAGCATGGTTAGACCTGTCCAATAAAGCTTAGGCCATGAAAAGAAGAGAAGTGGCACTTGACAGAATAATTAAAAAAGGAAAGTAGAAATAGAAAAAGGGATTATTGGGCTACTAAATGAGGAATTAATCATCTTAATTTACAAAACAAAAACAACCCTTGTAGAAAATTGGAAACAAGAGGAAAGCTTCAATGAGAAATTAATTGGGTCTTGGATTGACAATATTACTAAAATTAAACATTTGAGGATCAAAGAAGCCCAAAGGAAAATCATCTCCAAATGGTATAAAACTCCCACCCAATTTTCACACATTATGGGAAATGTCTCAAGCAAATGTTGGCACAACTGTGGGGGGATCGGTTCATTCTCCCACATGTGGTGGGATTGTATCAGAATTCAGAACTATTATGGTAAAATAAGGATGGTAATGGAAGACATAATAGGGAAAGAATTAATGTGGGATAAAGCCAGGTTCAAGTGCCTCACCATAAAGGTAAAAGATGATAACAATAATTGGACAGAAATCTTAAAATATATGACAGCCGCAATACAGGCCACAACAGCCCAGGAATGGAGAGATGATACAAAATGGGATTTGGAAACCTGGTGGACGTATCTATCAGAATATATAATTGATGATTTTATCAATCAAAGGAAAAACAAGTATATAAATAGACAAATAGAACAAGACTGGTTTAGGAAATGGTCTGTGTTAATTGGCAAAATAGACTATGACAGATACAGCATTATGAATCAGGCTTTCCACGCGGTTAAATTGATGCAATGACATGGTTTAGTATTTCTGTTCCAGGGGGGTGGGGGGAATGAGGGGAGGGGGGGTTGTTGGGCGATGCATAACTGAGGAATGTATAAAATGTCATTTAAGGAATATTACTTTTGGAATAATGTATATTGAAATAAGTCCTGTATGGCAAATTTTTGTTGATTAGGTTCTTGTGGGTTTTTTCGGGCTATAGAGCCATGTTCTAGAGGCATTTCTCCTGACGTTTCGCCTGCATCTATGGCAAGCATCCTCAGAGGTAGTGAGGTCTGTTGGAATTAGGACAATGGGTTTATATATGTGTGGAATGGCTGGGGTGGGGCAAGGAGCTCTTCCCTGCTGCAGTTAGGTGTGAATGTTTCAGCTGATCACCTTCATTAGCATTTGAAGGCCTGCCTGAGCCTGGGAAAATCTCTTGCTGGGAGGTGTTAATCTGTGCCTGGTTGTTTCCTCTCTGTTGTTTTGCTGTTGTAATTTTAGAATTTTTTTAATACTGGTAGCCAGATTTTGTTCATTTTCATGGTCTCTTCCTTTCTGTTGAAATTGTTCACATGCTTGTGGATTTCAATGGCTTCTCTGTGTAGTCTGACATGGTGGTTGTTGGTGTGGTCCAGCATTTCTGTGTTCTCAAATAATATGCTGTGTCCAGGCTGGTTCATCAGGTGCTCTGCTATGGCTGACTTCTCTGGTTGAAGTAGTCTGCAGTGCCTTTCATGTTCCTTGATGCGTGTCTGGGCAATGCTGCGTTTGGTGGTCCCTATGTAGACTTGTCCACAGCTGCATGGTATACGGTAGACTCCTGCAGAGGTGAGAGGATCCCTCTTGTCCTTTGCTGAACGTAGCATTTGTTGGATTTTCTTGGTGGGTTTGTAGATTGTTTGTATGTTGTGTTTCCTCATCAGCTTCCCTATGCGGTCAGTGGTTCCCTTGATGTATGGCAGGAACACTTTTCCTCTGGGTGGATCTTCGTCTTTATTCTCGTGGCTTGTTCTTGGTCTTGCAGCTCTTCTGATGTCTGAGGTGGAGTCTCCATTGGCCTGTAGAGCCCAGTTGAGGTGGTTCAGTTCATCTTGGAGGTGGTGGGGTTCGCAGATTCTTTTTGCACGGTCTGCCAAGGCTTTAATGGTGCTTCTTTTTTGACTTGGGTGATGGTTGGAGTTTTTATGTAGATATCTATCTGTGTGCGTGGGTTTTCTGTAGACGGTTTGTTGATTGTTGGGATGTATCAAATAAAAGGAAAAATGTTTGTTTGTTTTTTAAAAAAGACAAAGTCCCAAAGAGCCA
Organism: Anolis sagrei; assembly: GCF_037176765.1. Classification (NCBI taxonomy): domain Eukaryota; kingdom Metazoa; phylum Chordata; class Lepidosauria; order Squamata; family Anolidae; genus Anolis; species Anolis sagrei. Next base: position 57,925,391 of record NC_090034.1, on the reverse strand, counting down.
AAAGCCGGGGCAATTCCAAAGAAGTTAACAGGGTGTAAGCAAAGTTGCACTGACAAAAGATTGACTTCAATCAGATCGTTAAATATGTTTCCCTAGCATGAAAGCATTACGTTGACCTCGAAATTCCCATTTGTTGGCAAGCCGAGCACTTTGGCCTACCCTTAATTGCAAACGGTCCTCCCTAATCAAATCCCCATCACCTTCAAGGCCGGATAACTCATTATCCTGGGACTGGTCACCCTGGGAACCGAGAGGCACTTAGCTCACGGCCGACTCCTCTACCTGCAGCTGTGAAGTTTCACTTAAATCATGACCTTCATCTAAAACAGCATTCCTTTCTCTGGGAAATAGAAATGCCGTCTCTTCTTCAGAATCAACACTGTCTGCCTCAACAACAGGGACATGTTCAGAAATCTGTAACCCATCATCCTCCTTGTCCTGAGGACACTCAGGCTCAGAAAGCTCAGGCTCAAACTGAGCCACAACAGATTGAATGTTTGCTGTATATGTGTTGTGTAATCCACCCTGAGTCCCCTGAGGGAGACAGAGCGGCATAAAATAAAGTATATCATTATTATATTATTACTAGCTGTACCCTGCCACGCGTTGCTGTGGCCCTCAGATAACAGAGGAATTCTAGTTGAAGGAATAGACAGAAGGGAGAGATGTAAAATGAGGTAGCCAAGCTCCCAGCGGTGGCCGGGAGAGCTTTTGCACAGCTAAAACTTGTGCACCAGTTGCGCCCGTACCTTGGGATCTGGCCACAGTGGTCCACGCTCTTGTTACATCCCAAATAGACTACTGCAATGCACTCTACGTGGGGTTGCCCTTGAAGACTGTTCGGAAACTTCAACTGGTCCAGCGAGCAGCAGACAGATTGCTCACCGGAGCAACATACAGGGAGCACACCACCCCCCTGCTGTGTCAGCTCCACTGGCTGCCGGTTCAGTTCCGAGCACAATTCAAGGTGCTGGTTTTGAACCCTGTATGGTTCCGGTCCAGTGTATCTGTCCGAAAGTATCTCCCACTACGTCCCACCCTGGAATTTGAGATCATCTGGGGGGGGGCTGCTCTCGACCCCACCGCTATCACAAGTGAGGTTGGTGGGGACGAGGAGCAGGGCCTTCTCAGTGGTGGCCCCTCGCCTGTGGAACTCACTCCCGGGGGAAATCAGGGCATCAACATCCCTCCTCTCCTTCAGGAGGAAGGTAAAGACGTGGTTGTGGGACCAGGCCTTTGGGCAATCTGATAACTAACCAGACGAACAGGACTGACAGGACTGACAATCGTGGAATTGGAAATCGAACTATGAGATAGCGAACGCTGACCGTCAATGAGGAGAAATTGGTTTGTATTGGTTTTATTGGTTTTATGATTGTAACGCAAGAATTGTTGTTTAATTGTTAATTGATGTTATTTTGTTTTATTGCTGTTATGTGATGCGGGCATCGAATTGTGCCTTGCTTTTGTAAGCTGCCCTGAGTCCCCTTCGGGGTGAGAAGGGCAGGGTAGAAGTAACCGAAATAAATAAATAAATAAATAAATAAGCTTGTTTCAAAAATAAAAATGAAATAGAGGTAATTAGATAGCAATAGGTTCAATAGGGTTACACTCCCCCTGAAGTCACAGGTCCGCAGTTTGGGTGTCCTCCTGGACTCATCACTTACCCTTGAGGCTCAGGCATCGGCGGTGGCCGGGAGGGCTTTTGCACAATTGAGACTCGTGCACCAACTGCGACCATACCTCGTAAAGGCTGATCTGGCCGGGGTGGTCCATGCCTTGGTCACCTCTAGATTGGACTACTGCAATGCGCTCTACATGGGACTGCCCTTGAAAATGGCTCGGAAATTCCAACTGGTCCAATGGTTGGCCGCCAGGCTGTTAACTGGCGCACCTTACAGAGAGAGGTCAACCCTCCTGTTTAAGGAGCTCCATTGGCTGCCGTTCATCTTCCGGTCCCAATTCAAGGTGCAGGTGCTCATCTACAAAGCCCTAAACTGTTTGGGAGCCGCCTACCTGCATGACCGCATCTCCATATATGAACCCACACGTTCCCTACGATCATTTGGAGAGGCCCTGCTCACGATCCCACCTACGTCGCAAGCGTGTTTGGTGGGGACGAGGGACAGGGCCTTCTCTGTGGTGGCCCCCCGACTCTGCAACTCTCTCCCCAAGGACATCAGACAAGCCCCAACATTGGCAATCTTTAGGAAGAGCCTGAAGACCTGGCTGTTCCAGTGTGCCTTTCCAGATTAGGAAACTCCGGGCATCATGTCCCAAATGCACTTTATTAGAGACTAGGATTGTCCGCACATTGCACCTAACTCCAAAAACCTCTACGTACCTCCTGTCAAGTTCAGCACATTTAACCATTACACTTGGCCCGGCCTAAGGTTTTAAATGTGTCATGGTGTCATTGTTTTTAGAGTTTTATTGTTTTGCTTGATGTTTTATTATTTGCTTATGAGTTTTACTGTTATATTTGTATGTTGTTATATTTGTATTGTAAGCCACATCGAGTCCTTCGGGAGATTTTGAGGGGTATAAATAAAGATAATAATAATAATAATAATAATAATAATAATAAAAAATAGGATATAAAATAAATAAATAACAAGGAAGCCCCTCGGGTGCTGGACGAGTGCCTGGCCGCTGTAGCTATCTGGATGAGGATGAACAAGCTGAACTCCTACATTTGAAGTCTAAAACACCAGGAGGGCCAAAGTTTGCTCATGCCTGATCTACACTAGAATTAATGTAGTTTGATTACTACAAAATCCTGGGATTTGCAGTTTCCTATACTCCTCGGCAGGGAGCCCCCGGTGGCACAGTGGGTTAAAGCACTGAGCTGCTGAGCTTGTTGATCCCCAGGTTCGATTCCGGGGAGTGGTGCGAGCTTCCACTGTCAGCCCTAGCTTCTGCCAACCTAGCAAGTTCGAAAACATGCAAATGTGAGTAGATCAATAGGTACCGCTCCAGCGGGAAGGTAACGGTGCTCCATGCAGTCATGCCGGCCACATGACCTTGGAGGTGTCTACGGACAACGCTGGCTCTTCGGCTTAGAAATGGAGATGAACACCACACCCCAGAGTCAGACATGACTGGACTTAATGTCAGGGGACTACCTTTACCTTTACCTATACTCCTCGGCAAAGGAAGCTCAAGACAACAAATCCCATGATTTATTGAGCCGCGGAAGAGGTACTGAACTGCATTCATTGTAGAAGCAGCCCAAAGCCTTATCAAACTACAACTCCCTGGGATCCACAGCCTTGAACTAAGTTAAAATGCTACTGAACCACATTAATTTCCCAGTGCAGATGCACCCCCTAGTATCATCTCCCATCCTTTCTCAAAGGCATCTCCCATCATCCCCAGAGTGTTTTGGGGATGAAAGGAGTTGCAATCCATCACCTTTGGAAAGCTCAAGGAATCACTCTGCACATGCTCAGAGGCACCCAGCAATTCCAAGAATCTTTGCCCACTAAACTTCTCCTCTTGCAGGCCTCAGCCCCCAATCTCAGGCTCCTGCCTCTCACCTTTTCTCCTCCAAACAGGAGCCTCCTCTACAGTAACTCTTGCTGGCCCTGAAGAATGGTGGGTGGGGTAATCCTTAGCTCCCCCCCCCCCCCAGGAGCCATGTGACACAAACTTAAAGTTAGTATGAGGCTGGAAGCCTGCAGAGCCATAGCCAGGAATTCAGTGGATGCTGCAGAGAGAGAGAGAGAGAGAGAGAGAGAGGAGAGTCCCTCTCCCTTCCTGCTGCTCCTCCACCCCCACCCCCTCTCTCTCTGCCTCTTTTGCTGCTGCTTCCTCAGATATGTTGGAGCATGGAGAATCCAAAAAAGAAGGGCATTGCTGCAGAGTGAAGGCACAAAGTAAATCTAAAGTGTTGTTTACCTCTTTTTGTTTGTTCTTTCCCCTCATTTCCTAATGTGCCCCCCCCCCCCCATCCCTCCTTTCCTTCAGTTGCAAGTTTACTCCTTGGAAGAGGAGGAGGAGGGAGCCCGGCCTCCTCTGCACCTGCCAGAGTGCTGCTGCCTGGGGAAGCACTTCTGGGGGGTGGGGAGGGAGACTCACCCTTCTCCACACCCCATAGTTTGAGGATCCCTGATGTAAAGGATAGTGACAGGATAGCAAGCCTGCGGGGATGAGGGCTTTTCCTCCAGCTCCTGAAGGGAGGTCCTCCATGTGAGCCTGGTGGGCATGCGCACTCGCTGCTGGCCATGCACGTGCACTCCTTCCCTACCCCTCCCTCCCTGAGGCTTACAGTTGAACATCTTTCTAAGGGGGGTGGGGGGGAGGGAGGGGGAAGTGTTTTTTTGGGGGGGGAGGGGGTTGAGTGGAGAACATACATTGGGTTGTTAGGTGTCTTGTGTCCAAATTTGGTGTCAATTCCCCCAGTGGTTTTTGAGTTCTGATGGTATCACAAACGAACATCACTTTTTTATTTATATAGATACTACCATATAATCCAGATTTGTTTGTGTGTCAGGAGTGACTTGAGAAACTGCAACTCGCTTCTGGTGTGAGAGAATTGGCCATCTGCAAGGATATGGCTCAGGCAGGCATGTAGCCGGGGGGGGGGGCTTCAGGGGCTTCAGCCCCCCCCCCCCCGAAATTCTCATGGTGGTTCGCGAAAAGGCCTTACTGGTGCATTATTTAAACTGTTATGTTTATGCATATCATGATCTGATCACCATACTCAATATATCCCATATGCATGGGGGTATTGGGGTAACAATACAAAAGGTTTGCTAGGCTAGACCCTCTTTCACTCAGACTCAGCCCCCCCCCCCCCAAACGAAATCCTGGCTACGGGCCTGGGCTCAGGGGACACTCAGATGTGTTACCATTTTGTGGGAGGCTTCTCTCATGTCTCCACATGGGAAGCTGGAGCTGATAGACGGGAGCTCACTACACTCTCTGGATTTGAACCACTGACCAGCTGGCACAAGTGTTTCACCCATTGCGCCACCAGGGGCTCCCTCAAAGCAGATAATTTACATTATCTGCTTTTAACTGGATGATATGAGTCTACACTGCCATATAATCCAGGTGATCAAATCAGATAATCCACTTGATCTGTTTTGAACTGGATGATATGAGTCCAGTTCACTCTTAATTAAATATGAAAGGGTGACAAAGACAAGGAAAATCAGACTAAGATATAGTTTTTATCCTAGATTTTCTACTTTTCCTCCACCACAAACATCCCAGTGTTTCTGACTCTCTCCATTGGTGTAGAATTTGCATGACCCCGCCCACTGCCTCTCCCTTAACCCTTTCCTATCCTTTCCTATGACACACAGCAAACAGAGAAATTGATCAGCAACTGAACATACTAGAGAGGTTTGGGGAGAATTCACCATGATTTATAGGAGTTGTAAGTACTGGGATTTATAGTTCACCTGCAAGCTAAGAACTGCACTATGAACTCCAACAATAATGGACCTGGAACTAACTTGGTACACAGAAGCCCCATGACCAACAAAAAATACTAGAAGTCTTTGAGGAAAATTCACTTTGATTTGGGGGAGATGTAGTTCACCTACATCCAGAGAGCACTGTGAACCCAAATACCAAACAGTATTTTGGCGCGCCACCCCCCCCCCCCCCCACAACCAATCATTGATATATATATTCTGCTCATCTTGGGGCTCTGTGTGCCGTATTTGGTTCATTTCCATCACTGGTGGAGTTCAGAATGCTCTTTGATTTTAGGTGAGCTATACATCCCAGTAACTACAACTTGCATATGTCAAGGTGTATTTTCCCCCAAGAGCGCCTCAACAGCGCCCCTGGGCAAAATCAACTATACTGCGAATGCTTACTTTGCGTGATGGGTTGAGCCACCCCTGCCTCCACTGATGATGGACTTGGACCAAACTTGGAACACAGAACCTACTGAAGGGGCTTGAGGGGATGGACTCACTATAGTGGGAGTTGTAGTTTACCCTACAGCCAGAGAGTACACTGAACCCATCGATGATGCATCCAGAGCAAACTTGCCCAACATAACAAACTTTAAGTACAGATGGAGTTGCAGGGGGTTAACCTGGCATGATGGGAGTTGTAGTTCACCCACAACCTTATGCATTTTGTACAATTAAAACACCGACTTTCTCAAATAACCCGGGCAACGCTGGGCACCCAAGGTGGTAATTTAAAAAAAGAATATGCTGGGTGAGATAGATCCCCAAGAATGCTCTGATGTTTCTTAAGGCTGTAGGAATTATAAAGTTGTTCCAAAGAGAGGAGAAAGATTCTCTGCAGAAGTGGTGACTCTTTGTAAAACCTTCCTATCTGCCATGGTGCAGTTACCAAAGCACACACAGATGCTGTAGGTTAGGAAACTCCCTAGAGCAGTGTTTCTCAACCTGGGGGGTCGGAAAGCTGGGGGGGGGGGTTCGTGAGGGGGTTTCAGCTGCCAAAGACCATCAGAAAACAGTATTTCTGATGGTCTTAGGAACCCTTTCGGCAGAGAAAACGGAAGATCTCTCCACCTGTCCTACTCTTCCTTTTTGGTGTTGGTGAACTACAACTCCCAGCATTCAGAAACAGCCCCCCTCCAACCCCACCAGTGTTCAATGTTGGCTATGTAAATAGTGTGCCAAGTTTGGTGCAGATCTATTGTGGGCTGGGTTCAGAGAGCTTTTTGACTGTAGCTTAACTAAAAATCCCAGCAACTAAAACTCAAGATCAATGCCCACCATATCATTTCAGTATTTTCTGTTGGTCATGGGAATTCTGTGTGCCAAGATAGGTTCAATTCTATCATTGGTGGGATTCAGAATGCTCTTTGCTTGTAGGTGAACTATAAATCTCAGAAACTACAACTCCCAAATGTCAAGGTCTAAGGCCGTGATGGTGAACCTATGACACGCGTGTCAGCACACACGTGGCTATTTTTGATGACACGCAGACACATATGGCCACATACAGAGAAATACACCTTACAAGAGCCAATATAATTCCATCCTTAAATTTGTAAAAGGCTCTACAAATCTATATAAATAAAAATGTAATGTTTGTTTGTGGGACTAACAGAACTCCAAAACCATTGGATGAATTGACACCACATTTGGGCACAAGATACCTCTCAGGCCAACGAGTGACCATCACTCAGAAAAACACATCGGAAGGGACTTAAAAAGCCAAAAAACCAAATATATACACAGACACATATATATACACACATATATGCATATACACACACAAATCATACACAGAAAGGGAGGGAGGGAGGGAGGGAGGGAGGGAAAGGGTAGAGAAGGAAGGAAGAAGGGAGAGAAGGGAAAGAAGGAGGGAAGGAGCGAAAGAAGGAAAGAGAAAGGTAGAGAAGGAAGGAGGAAGAGAAAGAGGGAGAGAAGAAGGAGGGAAGGAGAGAAGGAAGGAAAAAGAAGGATAGAGAAGGAAGGAAGGAGAGAAGGAGGGAGAGGAAGAGAGAAGAAGAGAATGAAGGAAAGAAAGAAGGGTAGAGAAGGAAGGAGGGAAAGAAGGAGGGAAGGAGCGAAAGAAGGAAAGAGAAAGGTAGAGAAGGAAGGAGGAAGAGAAAGAGGAAGAGAAGAAGGAGGGAAGAAGAGAAGGAAGGAAAAAGAAGGATAGAGAAGGAAGGAAGGAGAGAAGGAGGGAGAGGAAGAGAGAAGAAGAGAATGAAGGAAAGAAAGAAGGGTAGAGAAGGAAGGAGGGAAAGAAGGAGGGAAGGAGCGAAAGAAGGAAAGAGAAAGGTAGAGAAGGAAGGAGGAAGAGAAAGAGGGAGAGAAGAAGGAGGGAAGGAGAGAAGGAAGGAAAAAGAAGGATAGAGAAGGAAGGAAGGAGAGAAGGAGGGAGAGGAAGAGAGAAGAAGAGAATGAAGGAAAGAAAGAAGGGTAGAGAAGGAAGGAGGGAAAGAAGGAGGGAAGGAGCGAAAGAAGGAAAGAGAAAGGTAGAGAAGGAAGGAGGAAGAGAAAGAGGGAGAGAAGAAGGAGGGAAGGAGAGAAGGAAGGAAAAAGAAGGATAGAGAAGGAAGGAAGGAGAGAAGGAGGGAGAGGAAGAGAGAAGAAGAGAATGAAGGAAAGAAAGAAGGGTAGAGAAGGAAGGAGGGAAAGAAGGAGGGAAGGAGCGAAAGAAGGAAAGAGAAAGGTAGAGAAGGAAGGAGGAAGAGAAAGAGGGAGAGAAGAAGGAGGGAAGGAGAGAAGGAAGGAAAAAGAAGGATAGAGAAGGAAGCAAGGAGAGAAGGCGGGAGAGGAAGAGAGAAGAAGAGAATGAAGGAAAGAAAGAAGGGTAGAGAAGGAAGGAGGGAAAGAAGGAGGGAAGGAGCGAAAGTAGGAAAGAGAAAGGTAAAGAAGGAAGGAGGAAGAGAAAGAGGGAGAGAAGAAGGAGAGAAGGAAGGAAAAAGAAGGATAGAGAAGGAAGGAAGGAGAGAAGGAGGGAGAGGAAGAGAGAAGAAGAGAATGAAGGAAAGAAAGAAGGGTAGAGAAGGAAGGAGAGAAAGAAGGAGGAAAGGAGCGAAAGAAGGAAAGAGAAAGGTAGAGAAGGAAGGAGGAAGAAAAAGAGGGAGAGAAGAAGGAGGGAAGGAAAGAAAGAAGGGTAGAGAAGGAAGGAGGGAAAGAAGGAGGGAAGGAGCGAAAGTAGGAAAGAGAAAGGTAAAGAAGGAAGGAGGAAGAGAAAGAGGGAGAGAAGAAGGAGAGAAGGAAGGAAAAAGAAGGATAGAGAAGGAAGGAAGGAGAGAAGGAGGGAGAGGAAGAGAGAAGAAGAGAATGAAGGAAAGAAAGAAGGGTAGAGAAGGAAGGAGAGAAAGAAGGAGGAAAGGAGCGAAAGAAGGAAAGAGAAAGGTAGAGAAGGAAGGAGGAAGAAAAAGAGGGAGAGAAGAAGGAGGGAAGGAAAGAAAGAAGGGTAGAGAAGGAAGGAGGGAAAGAAGGAGGGAAGGAGCGAAAGAAGGAAAGAGAAAGGTAGAGAAGGAAGGAGGAAGAGAAAGAGGGAGAGAAGAAGGAGGGAAGGAGAGAAGGAAGGAAAAAGAAGGATAGAGAAGGAAGGAAGGAGAGAAGGAGGGAGAGGAAGAGAGAAGATGAGAATGAAGGAAAAAAAGAAGGGTAGAGAAGGAAGGAGGGAAAGAAGGAGGGAAGGGAGCGAAAGAAGGAAAGAGAAAGGTAGAGAAGGAAGGAGGGAGAGAAAGAGGGAGAGAAGAAGGAGAGAAGGAAGGAAAAAGAAGGATAGAGAAGGAAGGAAGGAGAGAAGGAGGGAGAGTAAGAGAGAAGAAGAGAATGAAGGAGGGAAAGAAGGAGGGAAGGAGCGAAAGAAGGAAAGAGAAAGGTAGAGAAGGAAGGAGGAAGAGAAAGAGGGAGAGAAGAAGGAGGGAAGGAGAGAAGGAAGGAAAAAGAAGGATAGAGAAGGAAGGAAGGAGAGAAGGAGGGAGAGGAAGAGAGAAGAAGAGAATGAAGGAAAGAAAGAAGGGTAGAGAAGGAAGGAGAGAAAGAAGGAGGGAAGGAGCGAAAGAAGGAAAGAGAAAGGTAGAGAAGGAAGGAGGAAGAAAAAGAGGGAGAGAAGAAGGAGGGAAGGAAAGAAAGAAGGGTAGAGAAGGAAGGAGGGAAAGAAGGAGGGAAGGAGCGAAAGAAGGAAAGAGAAAGGTAGAGAAGGAAGGAGGAAGAGAAAGAGGGAGAGAAGAAGGAGGGAAGGAGAGAAGGAAGGAAAAAGAAGGATAGAGAAGGAAGGAAGGAGAGAAGGAGGGAGAGGAAGAGAGAAGATGAGAATGAAGGAAAAAAAGAAGGGTAGAGAAGGAAGGAGGGAAAGAAGGAGGGAAGGAGCGAAAGAAGGAAAGAGAAAGGTAGAGAAGGAAGGAGGAAGAGAAAGAGGGAGAGAAGAAGGAGAGAAGGAAGGAAAAAGAAGGATAGAGAAGGAAGGAAGGAGAGAAGGAGGGAGAGTAAGAGAGAAGAAGAGAATGAAGGAAAGAAAGAAGGGTAGAGAAGGAAGGAGAGAAAGAAGGAGGGAAGGAGCGAAAGAAGGAAAGAGAAAGGTAGAGAAGGAAGGAGGAAGAAAAAGAGGGAGAGAAGAAGGAGGGAAGGAGAGAAGGAAGGAAAAAGAAGGATAGAGAAGGAAGGAAGGAGAGAAGGAGGGAGAGGAAGAGAGAAGAAGAGAATGAAGGAGAGAAAGAAGGGTAGAGAAGGAAGGAGGGAAAGAAGGAGGGAAGGAGCGAAAGAAGGAAAGAGAAAGGTAGAGAAGGAAGGAGGAAGAAAAAGAGGGAGAGAAGAAGGAGGGAAGGAGAGAAGGAAGGAAAAAGAAGGATAGAGAAGGAAGGAAGGAGAGAAGGAGGGAGAGGAAGAGAGAAGAAGAGAATGAAGGAAAGAAAGAAGGGTAGAGAAGGAAGGAGGGAAAGAAGGAGGGAAGGAGATAAAGAAGGAAAGAAAGAAGGGTAGAGAAGGAAGGAAGGAGAGAAGGAGGGAGAGAATGAAATAAAAAAGGGAAAGAGGGAAGGAAGGAGAGAAGGAACGAAAGAGAGAAAGAGGGAAGGAAGGAAAGAAAGAGACAAGGAGGGATGGAATCAAAGAGCAAAGGAAGCGAGAAAGGAAACCGGTAGAGAAGGAATAAAGAAGAAGGGAAAGAAAAAGAGGGAAGGAAGGAAAGAGGGAGGGAAGGAAGGAAGGAGGGAGAGAAGGGAAAGGAGGAGGGAAGGAGCGAAAGAAGGAAAGAGAAAGGTAGGGAAGGAAGGAGGAAGAGAAAGAGGGAGGGAAGAAGGAGGGAAGGAGAGAAGGAAGGAAAAAGAAGGATAGAGAAGGAAGGAAGGAGAGAAGGAGGGAGAGGAAGAGAGAAGAAGATAAAGAAGGAAAGAAAGAAGGGTAGAGAAGGAAGGAGAGAAGGAGGGAGAGAATGAAATAAAAAAGTGAAAGAGGGAAGGAAGGAGAGAAGGAACGAAAGAGAGAAAGAGGGAAGGAAGGAAAGAGAGAGACAAGGAGGGATGGAACCAAAGAGCAAAGGAAGCGAGAAAGGAAACCGGTAGAGAAGGAATAAAGAAGAAGGGAAAGAAAAAGAGGGAAGGAAGGAAAAAGGGAGGGAAGGAAGGAAGGAGAGAAAGAAAGGAGAGAAAAAGAGAGGGAAGGTTGGCCACAACACGTGGCGGGTACAGCTAGTTTAACATCTGCACGTTTGAGCATTGTTCACTCCATAACTCAGCATGGATTATACATTTTTCTTATTTAAACTATAAATATTGCAAAAGTATGTTTTTTTTTCTCAAAGTGACACTCCACCCAAGTTATGGTCAGGTTTTTGGCAAATTTTGACACACCAAGCTCAAAAGGTTGCCCATCACTGGTCTAAGGTATAAAACCTACAACAACCCAGTCAAGGTCTATTTTCCCCAAACTCCACCAGTGTTCACATTTGGGCAAATTGGGTATCTGTGCCAGGTTTGGACCAGACCCATCATTGTTTGAGTCCACACTGCTCTCTGGATGTAGACGAACTACAAGTCCCAAAATCAAGGTAATTGCCCACCAAACCCTTCCAGTATTTTCTTTCAGTCATGGGAGTTGTGTGTGCCAAGTATGGTTCAATTACATCATGGGTGGAGTTCGGAATACACGAGGAACTGTATTAAAACATGCTGGACGTCTTTGGGGGATTTATAGGAGTTGTAGTTCACTTACATCCAGAGCACATTATGAACCCAAACAATGATGGATCTGGACCAAACTTGGCATGCATACCTGATATGCCCAAATTTGAATACTGGTGGGTTTTGAGGGGAATTGGCCTGGACATTTTGGGGTTGGGATTTATAGTTCACCTGCAATCAATGAGCACTCTGAACTCCACCAAAGATGGTATTGGACCAAACTTGGCAAACAGAGCTCCCATGACCAGCAAAAAAATACTGAGGGAAATTCACCTTGATTTGGGGGAGTTGTAGTTCACCTACATCCAGACAGCACTGTGAACCCAAACACCAGTGGATCTGGATCAAACTTGGCACGCAGACCTGATATGCCGAAATTTGATTACTGGAGGGGTTTGGGGAAAACTGACCTTCCTTTCTGGGAGTTGTAGTTCACCCACAACCAGAGAAATTGTGACCTCCACCAATGATGGACCTGGACCAAACTTGGCACACAGAACTGCAGTGACTAACACAGCCTACTGGAGGGCTTTACCAACAAGTAACACTAACTACATATAAACTCAATTATAAAATACCAAGCCATGCAATCTTAAAATGACTACATGAACTAGCTTTTGCACAGTTGGAAACTATAGCTGCACATCTCAGAATGGCAGTGGTTGTTTTTTGTGCCATCAAGTCATTTCCAACCTAAGGGAGGGTTTTCTTAGCCAGATTTCCCAGAGAGTGGGACTCACTCGGGGAATCCTATTCTCCGTCATGGTCAGAACAATGGTTGCTTTAATTAACATTGCTTTTTTGAAAAGTAATGTTTCCAAGTTTTCAAGCTTTCTGTCCTCTGAAATGACAGTGTTTCTAAACCTGGGAATTGGGACCCATGGGAGGGGGTCGTGAAGGGGATATCAGAGGAGTCACTGAAGACTATCAGAATACACATATTTCTGATGGTCTTAGGAACACAGCACTCTCCAGAGGTAGGTGAACTACATCTCTCCTAAATCACCATCAATTCCTCCCAAATCCCTCCAGTATTTTCCATTGGTCATGGGGGTTCTGTGTGGGAAGTTTGGCTCAATTCTATCATTGGTGGGCTCTTTGATTGTAGGTGAACTATAAATCCCAGTGACTACAACTCCCAAATGTCAATGTCTATTTTCCTCAAACTCCACCAATGTTCAAATTTGGGCATTTTGTGTATTCCTGTCAAGTTTGGTGCAGATCCATTATTGTTTGAGTCCACAGTGCTCTCTGGATGTAGGCGAACTACAACTCCCAAACTCAAGGTGAATGCCTACCAAACCCTGTTGGTCATGGGAGTTCTGTGTGCCAAGTTTGGTTCAATTACATTGTTGGTGTTCAGAATGCTCTTTGATTGTAGGTGAACTATACATCCCAGCAACTACAATTTCCAAATGACAAAATCAACCTCACCAGTGTTCAAATTTGGGCAAATTGGATATTTGTGCCAAATTTGGTCCAGTGAATGAAAATACATCCTGCCTATCAGATATTTACATTACAATTTATAACAGTAGCAAAATTACTGTTGCAAAAGTATGGTTTTTTTCTCAAAGTGACACTCCACCCAAGTTATGCTCAGGTTTTTGGCAAATTTTGGCACACCAAGCTCAAAAGGTTGCCCATCACTGGTCTAAGGTATAAAACCTACAAGAACCCAGTCAAGGTCTATTTTCCCCAAACTCCACCAGTGTTCACATTTGGGCAAATTGGGTATCTGTGCCAGGTTTGGTCCAGACCCATCATTGTTTGAGTCCACACTGCTCTCTGGATGTAGACAAACTACAAGTCCCAAAGTCAAGGTAATTTCCCACCAAACCCTTCCAGTATTTTCTTTTAGTCATGGGAGTTGTGTTGTGAAGTAGCAACAAAAATAATGTTATGGTTGGGGGTCACAACAACACGAAGGACTGTATGAAAACATGCTGGATGTCTTTGGGGGGATTTATAGGAGTTGTAGTTCACTTACATCCAGAGCACATTATGAACCCAAACAATGATGGATCTGGACCAAACTTGGCATGCATACCTGATATGCCCAAATTTGAATACTGGTGGGTTTTGAGGGGAATTGGCCTGGACATTTTGGGGTTGGGATTTATAGTTCACCTGCAATCAATGAGCACTCTGTGCCAGGTTTGGTCCAGACCCATCATTGTTTGAGTCCACACTGCTCTCTGGATGTAGACGAACTACAAGTCCCAAAGTCAAGGTAATTGCCCACCATACCCTTCCAGTATTTTCTTTTAGTCATGGGAGTTGTGTTGTGAAGTAGCAACAAAAATAATGTTATGGTTGGGGGTCACCACAACACGAGGGACTGTATGAAAACATGCTGGATGTCTTTGGGGGGATTTATAGGAGTTGTAGTTCACTTACTTCCAGAGCACATTATGAACACAAACAATGATAGGTCTGAACCAAATTTGGCACGCATTCCTGATAAGCTAAAATTTGAATGCTGGTGAGTTTTGAAGGGAATTGGCCTGGACCTTTTGGGGATGGGATTTATAGTTCACCAAATGACAAAATCCCCTCAGCCCCTCCAGGATTCAAATTTGGGCATATTGAGTATTTGTTCCAAATTTGATCCAGTGAATGAAAATACATCCTGTATATCAGATACTGTATTTACATGATGATTCAGAACAGTAGCAAAATGACACTTATGAAGTAGCAACTAAAATAATGCTATGGTTGGGGGTCACCGCAACTCGAGGAACTGTATTAAGGGGTCGCATCATTAGGAAGGTTAAGAAACGCTGCTCTAGAGAACAGCGGGAGAAAGTCACCAGCAGTTTTCCATTCAATTGTTGTTTCCTTAGAAGTCTCAGGTAGTACAGTCTCTGAACTAACGCTTTGATAATCTGAATTAGACAGCAGTCGCTTCCCCTTCTCCTCCCCCCTTTTCCCCACTTACCGGCGGAGGGCCGAAGAGGGCCAGGAACGGCGGGGGCTGCGCAGGACCGGACGAGGGGTGTCACGGCGCTCGGTGTCAGAGTGGTATCGCCGTGGGATGCGGATGCGGGTGCGTGGCTGGCGCCAGAGATGCTTAGGCACCTTGGAGCCCCGTGCCCTCTCCATCTCCAGCCAGATTTGAAGAGAGAGCCAGCCCTGGCCAGCTTATATAGTTCCTTGGCCAGGGGAGGGAGGGGAGAAGAGCAGAAAGGGGACGGCACAGCTTTCGCAGCCTTGATTTGAGCAGAAAAGGCTTCCAGAGTTAAGCAAAAAAAGCTTCCAAGGCAGCCCGGCACACTGCTTTGATTGGCACACAACTATCAAATGAGCAACGCAGGCATACACACACACACACACACACAAGGAAAGGAAGTCACGCATAAAAAAAAGGAAAGCCTCATTCAGTTATTCATCTCAAGAATAACCCTGGAGACAGTCTCACAAAAGGATGCATCAGAGTTGTTCGGACAGAATAGAATTGCACAGACCACATCTTTTCCCGATATCTCTATTCTGAATCATGTTTACAATTTTTGGAGTTTCTGTAAAATGTTTACATTGACTTTGCCACTTTTTATCCCACCCCCTGCCATATCCCCTGTTTGGATATCAGCCAGCATGCCAAAGCCTTAAATCAAGAAATAGTTCTACAGATCTGAGGAACACCTCAGCAAGCGAGAGTCCAAAAGTGGCGGGCAAAAACCCGGAACCTCAATCCATGGCTGATACCAAATGAGAGACTCCTTTCTGGGCAGACAGAAGACTGGGCGACTTGGAAGGCATTAAACAGACTACACTCTAGTACCACGTTTTTTTTGGGGGGGGGGGCTAATTTTTTTCAAGGGGGGGTTTCGGGGGGGCTGAGTTTCGGGGGGGGGGCTGAGTCTGAGTGAAATAGGGTCTACCCTAGCAAACCTTTTTGTATTGTTACCCCAATACCCTCATGCATATGGGATATATTGAGTATGGTGATCAGATCATGATATGAATAAACATAACAGCTTAAATAATGCACCAGTAACGCCTTTTTGCTTTCTGGGTGTAGGTGAACTACAGCTCCCTAACTCAAGGTCAATGCCCACCAAACCCTTCTAGTATTTTCTGTTGGTCATGGGAGTTCTGTGTGCCAAGTTTGGTTCAATTCCATCATTGGTGCACTTCAGAGTGTTCTTTGATGGTAGGTAAACTACAAATCCCAACAACTGCAACTCCCAAATGTTAAAGTCTATTTTATCCAAACTCCACCAGTGTTAGCATTTGGGCATATTGGATATTCATGCCAATTTTGGTCCAGATCCATTGCTGAGTCCACAGCGCTCTGTGGATATAGGTGAACTACAACTTCACAACTCAAGGTCAATGCCCAGAAAATCATTCGAGTATTTTCTGTTGCTCATGGGAGTTTGGTATGCCAAGTTTGGTTCCATTCCATCGTTGGTGGAGTTCAGAGTGCTCTTTGATGGTAGGTGAACTATAAATCCCAGCAACTACCACTCCCAAGTGACAAGATCAATGCCCCTCCAACCCCATCTGTATTCAAATTAGAGCTTATTAGGTATTTGATCCAGTGAATGAAAATATATCTTGCATTATCAGATATTTACATTACAATTCATAACAGGAGCAAAATGACAGTTATGAAGTAGCAACAAAACATAATGTTATGGTTGGGGTCACCACAACAGGAGGAACTGTAATAAGGGGTCGCAGCATTAGGAAGGTTGAGAAACACTGTTCTAGAAGCATTCTCACCTGGCGTTTCACCTGCATCTATGGCAAGCATCCTCAGAGGATGCTTGCTATAGATGCAGGCAAAATGTCAGGAGAGAATGCTTCTAGAACATGGCCATATAGCCCAAAAAACCTACAACAACCCAGTGATTTCAGCCATGAAAGCCTTCAACAGTAGCAAGATTACTGTTATGAAGTGATAACAAAAATAATTTTATGGTTGGGGGTCACCACAACATGAGGAACTGTCTTAAGGAGTCACAGCATTAGGAAGGTTGAGAACCCCTGGTCTAGAATCATAAGACTCTAGAACAGTGTTTCTCAACCTGGGGGTCGGGACCCCTGGAGGGGTCGCGAGGGGGTGTCAGAGGGGTCACCAAAGACCACCAGAAAACACAGTATTTTCTGTTGGTCATGGAGGATCTGTGTGGGAAGTTTGGCCCAATTCAATCCTTGGTAGGGTTCGAATGCTCTTTGATTGTAGGTAAACTATAAATCCCAGCAACTACAACTCCCAAATGTCAAGGTCTATTTCCCTCAAACTCTACTAGTGTTTACATTTGGGCATACTGAGAATTCGTGCCAAGTTTGATTCAGATCCATCATTGTTTGAGTCTACAGTTCTATCTGCTTGTAGGTAAACTACAACTCCCAAAACTCAAGGTCAGTGCCCACCAAACTCTTCCAGTATTTTCTGTTGGTCATGGGAATTCTGTGTGTCAAGTTTGATTCAGTTCCATTATTGGTGGAGTTCAGAATGCTCTTTGATTGTAGGTGAACTATAAATCCCAGCAACTACAACTCCGACAGGATAAAATCATTACCCTCCCCCAATCTGTTACTATTCATAACAGCAGCAAAATGAGTTATGAAGTAGCAACGAAACTAATTTTATGGTTGGGGGTCATCATAACATGAGGAAGCGTATTAAGGAGTCGTGGCATTAGGAAGGTTGAGAACCACTGCTCTAGAACCTTGACTGGATGGCCCTTGGGGTCTCCTCCAACTCTATGAGTCGATGTTTTCTCCCAGGCTTCTTCCCTGAGACACAAAACAACCTTATCAGCCTCCTGTGCCATCCCTCCATAAGTCTCACAGTCCAGGGGAGAGCTAGTTCTCCAAAGTCCCAGTACACTAAGAACTATATCACATTGAGTTGTGGGGCTGTGGAAAGACAGCCCTTGCCTTCCCAAACAACAGCCCCTGAACTAACGGACCTCCAACATGCGGTCAACGCTTTCTGTGTTGCTTCTTGAGAAAGGAAGGAAGGAAGGTGGGTTGCATCATGTCCCTTCTGCCTCGAACTGCTTTCACCCACACTATTGAAAACAATACTTTCCAGCAAAAGGGCAAGGTTACTGAAGCGATACAACAGCTGCAGCTTGCGATTATTTATATTTATTTATTTACTGTATTTGTATACCGCCTTTCTCAGCCTATCGGCAACTCAAGGCGGTTTCCAACAAAACAATTTGAAAACATTACAATTACATAAACCACAACAGCAATAAAAACATCATTGGCGTCTCCTTATTATTGGGTGCATTGAACCAAATACAGTGATACCTTGAGTTAAAGGTTTAAATTGTTTCCTGATTGAGCTCTTAACTCAAATCGCTCTTATCTCAAAGTTAATTTTGCTACTGAAATGCTATTAATCCGTTCTAAACCCCTGAAACCATGTTTGTTGGTTCTCTTGGACATCTCAGTGGCTTTTGATGCCATCAACCATGGTAGCCTTCTGGGTCGACTCTTGGGAATGGGTCTCGGGGGCACTGCACTCCAGTGGCTCCGTTCCTTCCTTGAGGGCCGTACTCAGTTGATGAAGCTGGGGGATACCTGCTCGGACCCCTGGCCATGGACCTGTGGGGTCCCACAAGGTTCCATTCTTTCCCCCATGCTATTCAATATCTACATGAAACCGCTGGGCAAGATCATCCAAAGTTTTGGAGCTCGATGCCATCTCTATGCAGATGACACTCAACTCTGTTACTCCAAGGAAGCCCCTTGAGTCCTTGACCAGTGCCTTGCAGCTGTGATGGGCTGGATGAGGGCTAACAAGCTGAAGCTTAATCCTGACAAAACAGAGGTCCTCCTGGCCAGTCGTGGGACTGATCGGGGCATAGGGTGGCTACCTGTGCTCAATGGGGTCACACTCCCTCTGAGGACACAGGTCCACAGCTTGGGGGTCCTTCTGGACACTTGATGCTCAGGTGTCGGCGCTGGCTGAGAAGGCCTTTGCACAACTAAAACTTGTGCGCCAGCTGCACCCGTACTTCGTGAAAAGTGATCTGGCCATGGTGGTCCATGCCCTAGTCACCTCTAGGTTGGATTACTGCAATGCGTTCTATGTGGGGTTGCCCTTGAAGACGGCCTGGAAACTAAAATTGGTTCAAAGATCAGCAGCCAGACTACTCACGGAAGCTGGTTACAGAGAGCGGTCAACCCTCCTGTTTAAACAGCTCCACTGGCTTCCAATAAGTTTCCGGTCCCAATTCAAGGTGCAGGTCGTCACCTATAAAGCCCTAAATGGTTCGGGACCTCTTATCTCCGTGATTGCCTCTTCCCCTATGAACCAGCGCGTACTTTGAGATCATCTGGAGAGGCCCTGCTTTTTCTCCCCCCATCATCGCAAGCACAGTTAGTGGAGACGAGAGAGAGAGCCTTCCTGGTGGTGGCCCCTCGGGTCTAGAACTCCCTCCCTAGCTCCCACTTTGTCCTCATTCCAAAGTCAACTAAAAACCTGGATGTTCCAGTGTGCTTTCGATTAAGCAGCTCACATAATTTTTCCTGTCCCCATTGATTATAGCACTTTATTCTGGCCCTCATGTGGTCTACCTCAACATGTTTTATGACAGTATTTCCTGCGCAATCTATGGGTTTGTCGCACTTTTCTTGCACTCCTGTAAAACGTATCGCACTCATTGAATTTGTACCTCAGCTATGTTCCTTCTTTTCAGCCATATTGCTCTTATGTTGTGTATAATTATGTTGTATTGTTTTTATCGGATGTTTTTAATTGGTAAGTGTTTTACTTGTGTGTTTTAATTGTTTTTGGGCTTGTCCCTTGTAAGCTGCCCTTGGTTGGCGGGGTATAAAAATAAAGTTGTTGTTGTTGTTGTTGTTGTTGTTGTTATGTATTGTTATTGTTAATCAATTAATTAATTTAGAACTTTTATATACCGGTCTTCTCACCTCCAACCGGTTTACAACAAAGGAATTCATACACAATAGTTTAAAAACATCACATCCAATAATACACTAATATTATACTAATATACACTAATAATACACTAATATACACACATTGAAATACTATCATATAATTATATAAGGCCAAATCGTTAACATAAAATCACTATTCATCCCCATCCGTCCATGTGGACAAGAGTTATTGCCTCACTCATCAAATACCAAATTCCAGAGCCAGGTTTTCACCAACTTTCTAAAGGTCAATAGGGAAGGGGCAGTTCTAATCTCCAATGGGAGAGAGTTCCAGAGCCGAGGTGCCACCACCGAGAAGGCCCTGTCCCTCGTCCCCACCAGACGCAATTGCGAGGATGGTAAGACCGAGAGCAGGGCCCCTCCATACGATCTTAACAACCTTGATGGTTCATAGGGGAGAATCCGTTCGGACAGGTAAACTGGGCCGGAGTCGTTTAGGGATTTATAGGTCAACACCATTAAATAAATAAGAAAATATACTGTTAAATAAGAAAATATACTCCATAAATAACAAATAATGTATAAATGCACAATCACATCTATCTATACACCAAAGTGAAAATATGTATGCATGTATGGGCATAAGGTGTCCATTTACACAGACTAGCTCTTGCCTACACAAATAGCTATAGTTCCCACTACTCAAAATACACCAATTGCCCTCCCTCCAATAACATTGCAAGTTATAGCGAGTGCCATGAACATGGCCAAGAGCCCGGCCAATGTCGTCCATAAACACCATACTGCCCACCACACCATACTGTATGAAGGTTTTCATACAGAGACAATTCCATCCTAGATTTTATGTGTTTCCTCCACCACAGACATCCCAGTATTTCTGACCCTCTCCATTGGTGTGGAATTTGCATGACCCTGTCCATTGCCTCTTCCTTAACCCTTTCCTACTCTTTTCTATGGCACACAGAAAACAGAGGAATTGATCAGCAACTGAACATCCTAGACAGGTTTGCGGAGAATTCACCGTGATTTATAAGAGTTGTACATTCTGGGATGTATAGTTCACCTGTAATCTAAGACCACTCTGAACTCCACCAATGATGGACCTGGAACCCCCATGACCAACAAAACATACTGGAAGTCTTTGGGGGAATTTATAGGAGTTGTAGTTCACCTACAGCCAAATGAACCCAAACAATGATGGACCTGGACCAAACTTGGCATGCATACCCAATATGCCCAAATTTGAATCCTGGTGGGTTTTGAGGTGAATTGGCCTGGACATTTTGGAGTTGTAGGTACTGGGATTTATAGTTCACCTGTAATCAATGAGCACTCTGAACTCCACCAAAGATAAAATTGGACCAAATTTGGCACGCAGAGCCCCCATGACCAGCAACAAATACTAGAGCTCTGTAAGGGGAAATTCATCTTGATTTGGGGGAGTTGTAGTACCCCTATATCCAGAGAGCATTGTGAACCCAAACACCGATGGATCTGGACCAAATTTAGCACACATAGACCTGATATGACCAAATTTGATTACTGGAGGGTATTCGGGGTAACTGACCTTCCTTTCTGGGAGTTGCAGTTCACACACAATCAGAGAAACTGCGACCTTCACTGATTATGGATCCTGACAAAACTTGGAACACAGAAACCCCATGAGTAACTCAACCTAGGAGGGGTTGGAGGGGACTGAGTTACCATAGTGGGAGTTGTAGTTTACCCTGCCACCAGGGAGTACACTGAACCCCACCGATGATGCATCCAGAGCAAACTTGCCCAACATGACAAACTTTAACTTCTGATGGAGTTTCAGGGGGTTAACTTGGCAGGACGTGAGTTGTCGTTCACCCACAACCTTATGCATTTTGTGCAATCATAAACTGACTTTTTCAAACAACGTGGGAAATACCGGGTACCCAAACTAGTAATAAATAATGTATAAATGCACATTCAATTAAACAATTAAAATCAACTTTAAAAAGGTAGAAACACAAAGTTGTGGCAAGGAAGCACAAAGCGAAGAAGAGGCAGAAGCATCCTTGTTTTCATACTGTTCTCCTTCCAGCCTCCCATTGCCTCTTGCTCTCTTTCCCTCTCTCTCCCTTCAAGAAGTCAAACATACCAGGAATAAAAACAATACAAAATTAACTAACTCAATGTGGAAGAGTGCACAGCTGACAACATTCTCCCAAAGTGGAAAGGGGCACGAGGCCCATAGGCTGCTCCTTTGAAGCTCTAAAGCCCTTTACTCTCGTACTAGCACTCGCTCTTAACTCAGAATGTTGCTCTTATGTCAAAGCAAAACCACTACCAAGTGATGGCTCTTAACTCAAAATGCTCTTAAGTTGGGTCACTCTTAAGTCAAGGTTCCCCTGTGAACTAAAGCTAAAGAATAGACAAGAGAAGATGTTAAGGACAACTAAATCTCAAAAGGGAGCATTATTGAACTCTTTCACGCAATACAGTCAGAGCACCCTCTTTGTGCACCTTTAGCTGCCGAGTCCACGTTGACCAACTGAGACACTTATGAGCTTAGGAAGATGAGAACTTAGGAAGATGAAGAAGACGGAGAAGAGGTTTAAATATAGAAAAGAGGTCACATTGAGGAGGCGAGAAGCCTGTTTTCTGTTGCTCCCACTTCATAGGAAATCTGCTACAAAACAGGAGCTTTT
This sequence comes from Anolis sagrei, assembly GCF_037176765.1. Classification (NCBI taxonomy): domain Eukaryota; kingdom Metazoa; phylum Chordata; class Lepidosauria; order Squamata; family Anolidae; genus Anolis; species Anolis sagrei. Next base: position 57,903,224 of record NC_090034.1, on the reverse strand, counting down.
TTGTTGAGTTTCGGCCTGCCTCAGGGGAGTATGCTTGCTCCATTAATGTTTAACATTTACAGAAATGATCAGCCACTGCCAGAAGGGGCAGAGAGTTTCATCTATACTGACGATCATGCCATCACCGCTCAAGCAGGGAGCTTTGAAATGGTTGAACAGAAGCTCTCTGAAGCTTTAGGCACTTTTACTGCATGTTACAAGGAAAACCAGCTGATTCCTAATCCATCTGAAATACAAACGTGTGCTTTTTATCTCAAGAATAGACAAGCATCTCAAGGTCTGAGGATGGCCTCGGAAGGAATCCCACTGGAGCATTGCAACATACCCAATATCTGGAGGCTATTCCGGACCATGCTCTGACTTACAAGAAGCACTGCTAGACTATCAAGCAAGAAGTGGGTGCCAGAAATAATGTTGTATGAAAGCTGACTAGCACAACCTGGGGGTCACAACCAGACACAGTGAAGACATCTGCACTCCAAGTGGCCAGCTTCTGGTGAAAGGACATTTAGTACAATCCCAAGTTTTTGTCATTTTTCTATACATTATAACTGCTGGAGCATGTAAGAAATCAGTTAGTGTGTGTGTCAACTGTAAAATAAGATGGATGAAGCTCATTATTATTATTATTATTATTATTATTATTATTATTATTAAACTTTATTTGTACCCCGCTAGCATCTCCCGAAGGACTTGATGCGGCTTACAAAGGCCAAGGCCTCAATACACAACATAACAATACACTTAAAGCAAATTAAAAACAATTAAAACATTATTAAACAACAAGAACCACAAGCAATAAACAATACATCAAACAAGATCAAAACTGGGCCGGGCCAGAGTGAGGGGTACAAGATTAAAAAGTGCTGATGTGGCAGGTGATATGTAAGAATTATAGGGCAAGTGCAGTGTGCAGTGTGCGGCAGTCTTAATTCTAATAAAGTGCGTCTGGGACTTGGTATTGGAGATTTCCTAATTGGGAAAGGCACATCGGAACAGCCAGGTCTTCAAGTTCTTTCTGAAGACTGCCAATGTAGGGGCCTGTCTAAGATCCTTGGGGAGAGTGTTCCAGAGACGGGGGGCCACCACGGAAAAGGCCCTGTCTCATGTCCCCACCAAACGTGCTTGTGACGCCGGCAGGATCACGAGCAGGGCCTCTCCAGATGAGCGTAGTGAACGCGTGGGTTCGTAGACGGAGATGCGGTCACGCAGGTAGGCTGGTCCCAAACCGTTCAGGGCTTTGTAGGTAAGCACCTGCACCTTAAATTGGGCTCGGAAGATAAACGGCAGCCAGTGGAGCTCCTTGAACAGGAGGGTTGACCTCTCTCTGTAAGGAGCACCAGTTAACATCCTGGCCGCTGCTCGTTGGACAAGTTGGAATTTCCGAGCCGTTTTCAAGGGCAGCCCCACGTAGAGCGCATTACAGTAATCCAACCTAGAAGTGACCAAGGCATGGACCACTCTGGCCAGATCAGCCTTCGCGAGGTACGGTCGCAGTTGGCGCACGAGTCTTAGTTGTGCAAAGGCCCTCCCAGACACCACCGACGCCTGAGCCTCAAATTGGTTGGGCTATGCTCAGGGAGCTGGCTGAGCCTGGGACTTTTGGTTACTGTTACATTTTTCAGGCTTGCAGAGAAACAGAGAGAGACAGTTTGGAGTGTGCTCTTGCTTCATGAGTTGCTAGAAGGAATTTCTCCACACGGACAAAGAAAGACAATTTTAAATCTCTCTAAAAGGACATTATGTGAGTCGATGCAACTGATGACATGATTGAAAATATGTTGTTCCGAACTACAAAGAGAAAAATACTTGTTCTTTATTGATAATCTATGTGGCATATTTTTCTTTCTCTGGCAAGACGGTGTGTGGACTGATCAAACGTGAACTACATGTGGTTTATTTATTTCGTATATTTCTGTCTCACCCTTCTCCCCACAAGGGGGACTCAGAGCAGCCTTAATTACACCACAATAACTTTATTCTCAATTCACTTCTGCCAAAATGCTGCTCTGGAGAGCAGGACGCAATGGAGCAACGGATTCAAACTCCAGGCCAAGAGATTCCGACATTAAAGAAATGCTTCTGATGGCCAGAGCTGTTCAAGAGTTGTGGCTGTGTCCTAGCCTCACAGATGGTTGGAAAGATGGCTAACATAAATGAGAGCGATTTAAAATATTGTGTTGGTGCGTTTCCCTCTTGACTTGCTTTCCTTTCTGTTTTTCTCAGACTGAGTTTTATTTTCCAGACGGAGCCTTTTCCTGCGCTCTCCCCCTTCAGTGCCCTGCATCCCTGCCTCCGTATTTGGTGTTTTATGTCTCCAATCTCTTTTCTAATAAATAATAACCGCCATTTAATTTGTTTCTTTCATGGCCACAGCAGGCCCCGAGGGGAACATCCTGTTGTGGCTGGCTTACGAGAGCCCATTTGCATCTGCATTCGTCTCCTTGTGCCATGGCGGCTGCATTTGCGAGGGGCTTTGTGCGTGGGTGTAAATCCGCTCTGGGTTTTAGTCCGGGCTGCTGTACTTCATCACGTTTACTAAATTCCACTGAGTCCTACGCTTCAGAAGTGGTAACCCTCTGTGTTCATCATATGAGGTTGGGTTCAAGTGTAGCATAGAGCATTCTTTCCATGTCTAAAGCGTTGGGAACAGCTATCTTTTCATACGTTTCGAGAGCTGGTTGGGAAGTGGATTTTTAGGGAGTGATCCAGATGTAGATAGGCAAAAGGGTCATAGAATCATAGAATCAAAGACAAGAAACAATTAGGGACAGTTAATCACCTCTCAACAAAGGATTCCAACAGGCAGTAAGGAGCGACATCTTGAAACTGCTAGGCCATCAAATGCTAATCAAGGTGGCCAATCAAAACATTCACACCAACCGCAAACAGACAAGAGTTCTTTCTCCCACCCTGGACATAGAATCATTGAATCGCAGAGTTGGAAGAGACCTCATGGGCCATCCAGTCCAACCCCCTGCCAAGAAGCAGGAATATTGCATTCAAATCACCCCTGACAGATGGCCATCCAGCCTCTGTTTAAAAGCTTCCAAAGAAGGAGCCTCCACCACACTCCGAGGCAGAGAGTTCCACTGCTGAACGGCTCTCACAGTCAGGAAGTTCTTCCTCATGTTCAGATGGAATCTCCTCTCTTGTAGTTTGAAGCCATTGTTTCGCGTCCTAGTCTCCAGGGAAGCAGAAAACAAGCTTGCTCCCTCCTCCCTGTGGCTTCCTCTCACATATTTGTACATGGCTATCATATCCCCTCTCAGCCTTCTCTTCTTCAGGCTAAACATGCCCAGCTCCTTAAGCCGCTCCTCATAGGGCTTGTTCTCCAGACCTTTTATCATTTTACTCACCCTCCTCTGGACACATTCCAGCTTGTCAATATCTCTCTTGAATTGTGGTGCCCAGAATTGGACACAATATTCCAGGTGTGGTCTAACCAAAGCGGAATAGAGCATGGGGAGCATGACTTCCCTAGATCTAGACATTATGCTCCTATTGATGCAGGCCAAAATCCCATTGGCTTTTTTTGCCGCCACATCACATTCTTGGCTCATGTTTAACTTGTGGTCTAACCAAAGCAGAATAGAGGGGTAGCATTACTTCCCTATCTAAAACACAGACATGTGCTTTTCATCTCAAGAACAGACAAGCATCCCGAGCTCTGAGAATCACCTGGGAAGGAATCCCACTGGAGCATTGCAACACACCCAAATACCTGGGAGTCACTTTGGACCGTGCTCTGACCTACAAGAAGCACTGCCTGAACATCAAGCAAAAAGTGGGTGCTAGAAACAATATCGTTCGAAAGCTGACTGGCACAACCTAGGGATCACAACCAGACACAGTGAAGACATCTGCCCTTGCGCTATGCTACTCTGCTGCTGAGTACGCATGCCCAGTGTGGAACACATCTCACCACACTAAAACAGTAGATGTGGCTCTTAATGAGACATGCCGCATTATTACGGGGTGTCTGTGACCACACCACTGGAGAAATTACACTGCTTAGCCAGTATTGCACCACCTGACTTCCGCCGGGAAGTAGCAACCAATACTGAAAGAACCAAGGCAGAGACATCTCCAGCTCATCCCCTGTTTGAGTATCAGCCAGCACGTCAACGACTTAAATCTAGAAATAGTTTTCTAAGATCTACAGAGACACTCGCTGGAACACCTCAGCAAGCGAGAGTCCAAAGGTGGCAGGCTGAAACCCAGAACCTCAACCAATGGCTGATACCAAATGAGGGACTCCCCCCTGGGCACACAGAAGACTGGGCAACTTGGAAGGCGCTGAACAGACTGCGCTCTGGCACCATGAGATGCAGAGCCAACCTTCAGAAATGGGGCTGCAATGCAACCTGAGCCCTGCCACATGCACCATGGAGGACCTTCTTGCAGCAACACCAGAAGCACTCCAAGTGGCCAGCTACTGGTCAAAGGACATTTAATCAACTACCAAACTCGCAAATTTTGTATTTTGTCTGTTTGTTTGTTTTGTTCTGTTAGAAATGTAATACAATTGACTGGTTGCCCTGACACGACAAATAAAATTACTTCCCTAGATCTAGACACTATGCTCCTATTGATGCAGGCCAAAATCCCATTGGCTTTTTTTGCCGCCACATCACATTCTTGGCTCATGTTTAACTTGTTGTCCACGAGGACTCCAAGATCTTTTTCACACGTACTGCTCTCGAGCCAGGCATTGTCTCCCATTCTGTATCTTCGCATTTCGTTTTTTCTGCCAAAGTGGAGTATCTTGCATTTGTCACTGTTGAACTTCATTTTGTTAGTTTTGGCCATTCATCTCTCTAATCTGTCAAGATGGTTTTGAATCCTGCTCCTGTCCTCTGGAGTATTGGCTATCCCTCCCAATTTGGTGTCATCTGCAAACTTGATGATCCTGCCTTCTAGTCCTTCATCTAAGTCATTAATAAAGATGTTGAACAGGACCAGGCCCAGGCCCAGGAGGGAACCCTGCTTGTGGCACTCCACTCATCACTTCTTTCCAGGATGAAGAGGAAGCATTGGGGAGAATCACCCTCTGGGTTCGTCCATTTAAACAATTACTGATCCACCTCACTGTAGTTTTGCCGAGCCCACATTGGATTAGTTTTCTAGCCAGAAGGTCATGGGGAACCTTGTCGAAGGCCTTCCTGAAATCCAGGTACGCTACATCCACGGCATTCCCCGCATCTACCCATCTTGTAATTCTATCGAAGAAAGAGATCAGATTAGTCAGGCATGACTAATGCACTTGACTTCAGCAGAACACTGCGACCCCTACGAATGACTAACCTGGACTAAAAATGGCACAGAGAAGCCCCTTGACCAACTAGACATACTGCAGGGGTTTGGGGAGAACTGACCATGATTTTTGGGAGTTGTTGTTCACCTGCATCCAGAGATACTGAGAACCCCACCAACAATGGCACAGGATCAAACTTGGCACAAAGAAGCCCCATGACCCATTGCAGAGGTTTGGGAGAAACTGACCTTGATTTTTGAGAGTTGTAGTTTATTTATTTATTTATTTATTTACTTACTTACTTACTTACTTACTATATTTGTATACCGCCCTTCTCAGCCCACAGGCAACTCTAGAGATACTGCATCTAGAGATTCTGTGACCCCCACCAACAATGGACCAGGACCAAAATAGGCACAGAGAAGTCTCATAACCCACTGAGCATACTGCAGGGGTTTGGGGTGAATAGACTTTGATTTTTGGGTGTTGTAGTTCACCCACATCCAGAGAGCACTGAATCCAACCAATGTTGGATCTTGACTAAATTTGGAGCACAGACCCAACATGACAAACTGTGAATACAGGCAGGATTTGGGGGCGATTGACCTTGGAATATAGGAGTTGTAGTTCACCCTAATCCAGAGAGCCCTCTGAATTCCACCAATAACAGATCTGGACTACATTTGGCACACATAGAATCATAGAATCAAAGAGTTGGAAGAGACCTCATGGGCCATCCAGTCCAACCCCCTGCCAAGAAGCAGGAATATTGCATTCAAATCACCCCTGACAGATGGCCATCCAGCCTCTGTTTAAAAGCTTCCAAAGAAGGAGCCTCCACCACACTCCGGGGCAGAGAGTTCCACTGCTGAATGGCTCTCACAGTCAGGAAGTTCTTCCTCATGTTCAGATGGAATCTCCTCTCTTGTAGTTTGAAGCCATTGTTCCGCGTCCTAGTCTCCAAGGAAGCAGAAAACAAGCTTGCTCCCTCCTCCCTGTGGCTTCTTCTCACATATTTATACATGGCTATCATATCCCCTCTCAGCCTTCTCTTCTTCAGGCTAAACATGCCCAGCTCCTTAAGCCGCTCCTCATAGGGCTTGTTCTCCAGACCTTTTATCATTTTAGTCGCTCTCCTCGGGACACATTCCAGCTTGTCAATATCTCTCTTGAATTGTGGTGCCCAGAATTGGACACAATATTCCAGGTGTGGTCTAACCAAAGCAGAATAGAGGGGTAGCATTACTTCCTTACATCTAGACACTATGCTCCTATTGACACAGTCCCAACAAGGCCAAGTTTGAATACTGGCAGAGTTTGGGGGTGAGTGACCCACGCTTTTGGAAGTTGTAATGCCACTAATTGACTTTGCAGCTGAAATACTACACAATGCTAATCAAGCCTGCCAATTACAACATTCACACTTGCCTCCAATAGACAAGAGTTCGTTCTCCCACCCTGGACATCATTCCACAGGTATGTAAACCTCACTTGCCTAGTTTCCAACAGACCTCACAACATCTGAGGGTGCCTACAATAGATGGGCAAAACGTCAGGAGAGAATGCTGCTGGAATATGTCCAGACAGCTCAGAAATCTCGCAGCAACCCAGTGATTCTGGCCACGAAAGCTTTCGATAACATAAGCAGTCCATGGGTTGGTAGATTTCTCGCACTGCTACTAGACAGTTGATCCTGTGGAACTGCCCTCTGCATGAATTGACAGGAGACTCTTTCAATGCCTTGGTATTTCTGGCATTGGAGAGGGATTGGCTGGTGACTGCTGGAAGAGCACTTTGGTTTTCTCAATGTTCAATGACAGGCTGAGCTTCTCATAAGCTTCCGCAAAGGTGTTTAGAGTGGCTTGTAGGTCTTCTTCTGAATGCACATAGATGACGTTGTCATCAGCATATTGGAGTTTTATAACAGATGTTGTTGTAACCTTGGTTTTGGGTTTCACTCTGCTGAGGTTATATAGCTTGCCATCTGTCTGATAGACGATTTCCACTCAGGTGGGAAACTTTCCAACAACAAGATTATGTATCATAGCAATGAAGATGAAGAATAAGATTGGGGCAATAACACATCCCTGTTTGACACCTGATTCCACCCTAAATGGGTCACTTTGGGATCACAGCGAAGCTGGCACGGGGGCAGGGGGGGGGCACATGGGAACTTTGAATCTGAAAGCTATGTATTCCATAAATCCCTGCTCAGGGGTATGTCTATTCGTTGACAGATTACTATGACCATCATCCTTTCCAGCTGGAATAGAAAATAAATCTCGGTGGCCTTTGCTTCAACTTGGTGAGACTTATTGGGAAATAGGGAAAGTTTTTACTGGTGCTTATTGTCTCGCCAGCTGTTCCGGATCCTCTTTTTTGGATCTTGCTGGCCTCTGCCTCGGCAGGCCCCCCCCCCCCTAAATTCACGTTTGACATCAGTGGGATTTGGGGGGTAGGACTGACTCAACATGATGGTAATTGTATTGTCGAAGGCTTTCATGGCCGGAATCACTGGGTTGTTGTAGGTTTTTTCGGGCTGTATGGCCATGGTCTAGAGGCATTCTCTCCTGACGTTTTGCCTGCATCTATGGCAAACATCGTCAGAGGTAGTGAGGCCTCTCAGGCGCATCTGGTGGGGACGAGGGACAGGGCCTTCTCGGTGGTGGCCCCTTGACTCTGGAACTCTCTCCCACTGGAGATCAAAACTGCCCCCTCCATTCTGTCATTCAGAAAACGGGTGAAAACCTGGCTATGGGGTTTGGCTTTCGACGAGTGAATCAATATTTCTGTGATCGGATAGATGATGATGAATGATGGACTACGAATTCATTATGACGACTGACCATTGTTATTATGTGATTGCATTTTGCTGTTATAATGTTTTACTTGAATATGTTATATTATGTTTTTAATGATTGTTTTGTGATTTTATTGTTGGAAACCGGCCCGAGTCCCCTGATAGAGGGGAGAAGAAGAGGGGAGAAGACCGGTATACAAAATTGCTAAATAATAAATAAATAAATAAACTAGGAAAAAGGGTTTATATATCTGTGGAATGACCAGGGTGAGACAAAGGACTCTTTTCTGCTGGAGCTAGGTGTGAATGTTTCAACTGACCACTTTGATTAGCATACAATGAGCTGACTGTGCCTGGAGCAAACGTTTGTTGAGAGGTGATTAGATGTCCTTGTTTGTTTCCTCTCTGTTGTTGTGCTGTTGCAATTTTAGAGTTTTTTTAATACTGGTAGCCAGATTTTCTTCATTTTCATGGTTTCCTCCTTTCTGTTGAAATTGTCCACATGCTTGTGTGGTAATTGTAGTTCTCCCACCATCCAGAGCCCTGTGACCCCCCACTGATGATGGATCTGAACCAAACTGGGCACACAGACCCAATGTGGCCAGCTGGAAAAGAGGCGGGATTTGAGGGTGATTGGCCTTGACATATGGGAATTGTAGTTCACCCACATCCAAAGAGCACTGAACCCAGCTGACGACAGATCTGAACTAAACTTGGCACACTGATCCAACATGGCCAACTGTGAATACTGGTGGGATTTGGGGAGGGTTGACTACAATTTTGGGAGTTGTAGTTCACTAACATCTTGCTATGCGCCGAGCAGGCCTCTCTCCCCTTCCCACCTGGAGTCTCAGAAACAGCCCTCCCTTGGCTGAGAGGCCAGCTGAGAGCCCGGCCTTCTCTGCTAAAGAGGTTGTTATGACCATCACAAATATGTGTTTTCTGACAGTCTTTGGTGACCCCTCTGAAACCCCCCTTGCGACCCCCCCAGGGGTCCCGATCTCCAGGTTGAGAAACTCTAAAACAAATGACATTTCAGTTCGGTTTTCAGACAAATTGCTCCAAAAGACTGGCCTCTAATACCTGCCATCATGCTTCAGATTTCTCCCTCCATCCCACCCAGCTTGGCAAATGTATCATTCCTAGTTTATTCCTCTATTAATTGCATTTACTTCACATATTGATAGTCACCTTTCCCCCCCCCCCCCTTTTCGAGTGGGGAGAGGCCACCCCCTTTCCCCCTCCATCCTTGATATGTGTCAGGAATTTCCCCTTCCATGTTGCCTTCCTTTTGAGCCAGACATTGGATAAACACCATCAACAGCCACGGGAATAATAATTACAATAAAAGCAGGTTATTTGTCTCCCCGCTTGGGAGCAGACAGGCTTCAGACTGGCACCGCAGGGCGGGAAAAGCAAACGGGGAAATTGGGGAGGGGAGGGGGTTGAAAAGCAGGAGAGAACGGCACATTAATCCCCATCCTGTGTAATGACAGAAATCCTAGAATCAGAAGGGACCCCAAGGGCCATCTAGTCCAACGCCATTTTACCAGCCACATTTACTAAATTCCACTGAGTGCTACACTTAAAATGTGCTAAGCCACTGTAGTTTACCCTACAGCCAAAGAGCGTACTGAACCCCACTAATGATGCATCTAGTGCAAACTTGCTCAACATAACAAACTTTAAGGACTGATGGATGCCAGAAAGTGGGTGCCAGAAACAATATCATATGAAAGCTGACTGGCACAACCTGGGGATCACAACCAGATACAGTGAAGACATCTGCCCTTGCGCTGTGCTACTCTGCTGCTGAGTATGCATGCCCAGTGTGGAACACATCTCACCACACTAAAACAGTGGATGTGGCTCTGAATGAGACATGCCGCATTATCAAGGGGTGTCTGCGCCCTACACCACTGGAGCAATTACACTGCTTAGCCGGTATTGCACTACCTGACATCCACCGGGAAGTAGCAGCCAATAGTGAAAGGACCAAGGCAGAGACATCTCCAGCTCATCCCCTGTTTGGGTACCAGCCAGCACGTCAATGACTTAAATCTAGAAATAGTTTTCTAAGATCTACAGAGACACTCGCTGGAACACCCCAGCAAGCGAGAGTCCAAAAGTGGCAGGCTCAAACCCAGAACCTCAACCAATGGCTGATACCAAATGAGAGACTCCCTCCTGGGCACACAGAAGACTGGGCAACTTGGAAGGCACTGAACAGACTGCGCTCTGGCACCACGAGATGCAGAGCCAACCTTCAGAAATGGGGCTACAAAGTGGAATCCTTGACATGCGAGTGTGGAGAGGAGCAAACCACTGACCACCTGCTGCAATGCAACCTGAGCCCAGCCACATGCACAATGGAGGACCTTCTTGCAGCAACACCGGAAGCACTCCAAGTGGCCAGATACTGGTCAAAGGACATTTAACCAACTACCAAACTCACAAGTTTTGTATTTGTCTGTTTGTTTGCTTTGTTCTGTTAGAAATGTAAGATAATGGACTGGTTGCTCTGACACGACAAATAAAATAAGGACTGATGGAGTTTCTCAGGATTAACCTGGCATGCTGTGAATTGTAGTTCACCCACAACCTTAGGCATTTTGTACAATTCAAAAGCTGACTTTTTCAAATAACCTGGGCAATGTCAGAGACCCAAGCTAGTGGAACAATAAAGTAAGAAAGATCAACTTTAAAATGGTAGAAGAACAAAGTTGTGGCAAGAAAGCACACAGAGAAGAAGAGGCAGAAGCATCATTGCCTTTATACTGTATTCATTCTGGCTTCCCTCCCTCTCTTGCTCCCTCTCCCTCCCTCTCCCTTCAAGAAGCCAAACATACTGGGAATAAAAACGACACAAAACCAACTAACTCAAAGCGGGTGAAAGCAAAGCGGATGAGAGCAAAGCAGACAGCAATCTCTCAAAGTGGACAAGAGCACGAGGCCTGAAAGCTGCTCCCTTGAAGCCCTAAAGCCCTTCACGCTAGGGCTCCCTCTGGCTCTCACTTGTAACTCAAAATGCTGCTCGTATGTAAAAGCAATGGCTCTTAACTCAAGACACCCTTACGTTTGGGGTGCTCTTAAGTCGAGGTTCTACTGTATTATTATTATTATTATTATTATGGGGAGCCCCCGGTGGCGCAGTGGGTTAAAGCACTGAGCTGCTGAGCTTGTTGATCGAAAGGTCGCAGGTTTGATTCCGGGGAGCGGCGTGAGCTTCCGCTGTCAGCCCTAGCTTCTGCCAACCTAGCAGTTCGAAAACATTCAAATGTGAGTAGATCAATAGGTACCGCTCTGGCGGGAAGGTAGCGGTGCTCCATGCAGTCATGCCGGCCACATGACCTTGGAGGTGTCTACGGACAACGCTGGCTCTTCGGCTTAGAAATGGAGATGAGCACCACACCCCAGTCAGACATGACTGGACTTAATGTCAGGGGACTACCTTTACCTATTATTATTATTATGTTTATTTTTACCCTACTTTTCTCTCCACAAGGAGACTCGAAGCACCTGTACCTGACAACTGTGGGTCCTTCAACATCGGCGGGTGCAGATTCCTCGATGGTGAAAACGACCCGGCCTCCTCTGTCTGCACCGGGAAGGCGCCCAAAGTCCACCAGTGTGGCCTGACGGGAGATGAGGGGCGGAAGGAGGGGTGTCCCCGAGAAACGGCGCTTGATGGCGCTGCTGCTAGGGCCTCCCAGGCAAGGCCCCCAGTCAAGGAGCTCTCGGGATCTCTGGGTGAAGAGAAAGAGGGACACATCAGAGTGAAGGTTCCCATTAGGAAAGAAACACAACCTCCACATTCAGGGACATTCTGCCTAGATAAGGCTGTCCCTGAGTTACAAGCAACTGATATACAAGTGACTCCTAGGTTAGAACCAGGGTGAGACAACAAGAAGGGAGAGGAATGTACACTTTGGAAGGGATATTAACTCCTGAAACCTAAAAGAGTCATTATCATAGGAAAAAGGGGTCTCCGCTGAAGTTTTCTCCAGTCTTGGTTTCCACAACATGTCCATTTTTCCAAAATCCAATTCTCACAGGGACGGAAAGTGAAGTGAAGTCTTCTGAACAGGGGCACAGGCAGCAAAGGAAACACCACGGGGGTGTTCACTTTTCCCTATGCCATCCAAAGCTTGCTTATTTATTTATTTAGAATATTTATATTCCGCCCATCTCACTCCGAAGGGAACTCAGAGCAGATCACAGAAATTCATTGCCCGACTTACCGGGCAAGGCCTGTTGCGGTGGGGGGTGCCCTCCCTCTGGCCATGTTGTTAGCAGGGACTTCTCTTTCCCAAAAGCCCCTGCGTGGTGGGAAGTTTCCCGCCACTGGATCAGCTGGCCAACCAGAGGCCAGCTCCACCCAGCTCCTGGCATTGGCCAGGGGCTGGTTGCACCCTGTGCCCAGCAGCCTTAAATAGGCTGCGCTGGGCCCAGCAGGCACCAGACCTGCTTCGGGTTGTTCTCCCACCCACCCTGCATGTTCATGATTTTGTTCATTGTTGCAGTTGTTGTTCATTATCTGTTCGTCACAACTCCAGTTGGCATGTGGCATGGGCCCTGGATCTGGTTCTGCCCCTCCCCTATTGGCGGGGAGGGAGCATCCGGCGGTTTCCAGGGGTGCCGTGTCATGTGGCCCGGTATTGTGCCAGTGGGCCCCCTGTTGGACCCATCAGGTATCGGTCAGCAGCGGGCTGATCGATCTTGATCCAGAACCCATGCCTAGCAGCCAACCCTGTGTTCATGTAATTAATAAATTAAGTTGTGGCCATTTTTACTCCATCTATGTGTCTGTGTCATCTCTGGTTCTGTGGGAGGGAGGAGTGTCGCCCATCCACACGCAACAGATATCTGGCAAACATTCAATGCCATTATAGACCTGCCAGCAGCTTATGACACTGTAAACTATTGCCTTCTTCTGAGAAAAATGTATAATATCACAAAGAACTACCACCTCACCCACTTCATAGGAAATCTGCTACAAAACAGGAGCTTTTTTGTTGAGTTCCAGGACCAGAGAAGCAGATGGCGGAAACAGAAGAACGGCCTGCCTCAGGGGAGCGTGCTTGCACCACCCATGTTTAACATTGACATGAATGATCAGCCACTGCCAGAAGGGACAGAGTTTAATCTATGCTGACAATCGTGCCATCAACGCCCAAACACAGAGCTTTGAAATGGTTGAACAGAAACTCTCTGAAGCTTTAGGTGCTCTTACTGCCCATTACAAGGAAAACCAGCTGATTCCTAATCCATCTAAAACACAGACGTGTGCTTTTCATCTTAAGAAAAGATAAGAATCTTGAGGTCTGAGGATTGGGAAGTCGGATCTGGCCACAGTGGTCCACGCTCTTGTCACATCCCGAATAGATTACTGCAATGCACTCTACGTGGGGTTGCCTTTGAAGACTGTTCGGAAACTTCAATTAGTCCAGCGGGCGGCAGCCAGATTACTCACCGGAGCGTCATACAGGGAACATACCACCCCTCTGTTATGTCAGCTCCACTGGCTGCTGATCCAGTTCCGAGCACAATTCAAAGTGCTGGTTTTGACCTACAAAACCCTATACAGCTCCGGCCCAGCGTACCTGTCCGAACGTATCTCCTTCTACGTCCCGCCTCGGAGTTTAAGATCTTCTGGGGAGGCCCTGCTCTCGGCCCCACCTCTATCACAAGTGAGGTTGGTGGGGACGAGGAGCAGGGCCTTCTTGGTGGTGGCCCTTCGCCTGTGGAATTCGCTTCCCAGGGAAATTAGGTCATCGACATCCCTCCTCTCTTTTAGACGAAAATTGAAAACATGGATATGGGACCAGGCCTTTGGGTAATCTGGTGGATAGACAAAGGACAATGACGACTAGAATTGATAAGATTTGACAATATGGAATGAACTACGGATTCTGAGCTTGGCGAACGTTGAATATTAGATTGGTTTTTATTAATTGTGATGTATAATGGGATTGTTTTTAATTGTTTTGTAATTGCTGTTGATACATGTTTATTTTATTATCTGTTTGTTGGCATTGAATTGTGCCTTTTTTTGTAAGCCGCTCTGAGTCCCCCCTCGGGGGTTGAGAAGGGCGGGGTAGAAGTGCACGAAATAAATATAAATAAATAATAAATTATCTGGGAAGGAATCCCACTGGAGCATTGCAGCACACGCAAATACCTGGGAGTTATCGTGGACTGTGCTCTGACTTACAAGAAGCACTGCTTGAATATCAAGCAAAAAGTGGCCGCTACAAACAATATCATACAAAAGCTGGCTGGCACAACCTGGGGATCACAACCAGACACAGTTAAGACATCTGCCGTTGAGCTTTGCTACTCTGCTGCTGAGTACCCATGTCCAGTGTGGAATACATCTCACCACACTGAAACAGTGGATGTGGCTCTTAATTGAGACATGCCACATTATCACAGGATGTCTACGCCCCACACCACTGGAGAAATTATACTGATTAGTTGACATCCATCGGAAAGTAGCAGCCAAGAATGAAAGGACCAGGGCAGTGACATCTCCAGCCCATCCTCTGTTCGGATATCAGCTAGCTCGCCAGTGCTTAAATCAAGAAATAGTTTTCTAAGATCTACAGAGATACTCGCAAAAACTGTCCAAAAGTGGCAGGCTAAAACACAGAACCTCAGCCCATGGCTGATACCAGATGAGAGATTCCCTCCTGAGCACACAGAAGATTGGGCGACTTAGAAGGTGCTAAACAGACATCATGAGATGCAGAGCCAACCTTAAAAAGAGGGGCCACAAAGTGGAGTCTACAACATGTGAGTACTTACTTACTTACTTAGGCGATCCCTCGTTGGACGAGTAGGATAGTCTTCCATGATCAGTATTCTTGTGGATCCGTAGGTGGCTGTGGAGCTCTATTCTTGACCTGCATCTTTTCCCACAGTGAAGGCATTGGTTTACAGGTGAAAGGCGGTCTCAGTCGGGGTTGGCTTGACGTGCCTTCCTCCTGGCATGTTTCTCTCTTTCACCCTCCATTCGTGCCTCTTCAAATTCTGCACCACTGCTGGTCACAGCTGACCTCCAGCTGGAGCGCTCAAAGGCCAGGGTTTCCCAGTTCTCACTGTCTATGCCAGAGATTTTAAGGTTGGCTTTGAGCCCATCTTTAAATCTCTTTTCCTGTCCACCAACATTCAGTTTTCCATTCTTGACTTCAGAGTAGAGCAACTGCTTTGGGAGACGGTGGTCGGGCATCCGGACAACGTGGCCGGTCCAGCAGAGTTGATGGCGGAGGACCATCACTTCAATGCTGCTAGTCTTTGCTTCTTCTTCTGGTGGTCAACATTTTCTAATGTTATACCATTAAGCTGTTGGCTGGTGACTGCTGGAACAGCACCTTGGTTTTCTTGATGTTCAATGACAGGCTGAGCTTCTTGTATGCTTCTACGAAGGTGTTTAGAGTTGATTTTAGATCTTCTTCTGAATGCGCACAGATGACATTGTCATCAGCATACTGGAGTTCCATAACAGATGTTGTTGTAACCTTGGTTTTGGCCTTCAGTCTGCTGAGGTTAAACAGCTTGCCATCTGTCCGATAGATGATTTCCACTCTGGTGGGAAGCTTCCCATCAACAAGGTGAAGTATCATAGCGATGAAGATAGAAAATAAAGTTGGGGCAATAACACCACCTTAAATGGGTCACTTTGGGAGCCATTGCTGTCCAAGACTGTTGCCATCATGGAGGAGCCGCAGGATGTTTACAAATTTGTTAGGGCACCCAATTTTTTGGAGGATGGTCCAGAGAGCACTGCGATTCACTGTGTCGAATGCCTTTGCAAGGCCGATGAATGCCATGTACAGAGGTTGATTTTGTTCCCTGCATTTTTCTTGGAGCTGTTGTGCAGTGAAGATCATGTCCACGGTTCCTCTGGAGGGGCGGAAGCCGTTCTGGGATTCTGGGAGGGTGTCTTCTGAGAGGGGTAGAAGGCAGTTTGCAAGGATTCTTGCGAGGATTTTCCCAGCTAAGCTTAGAAGGGAGATACCTCGATCGTTTCCGCAGTCTGTTCTGTCCCCTTTTTTGAAGAGGGTGATGATGGTGGCATTCTTGAAATCTGCTGGGATTTTCTCGGTCACCCACACTTTTTCTATGAGCTGGTGGAGTTGTTGTGTCAGCTCAGGTCCTCCCCCTTTAATGATTTCAGCAGGGATCCCATCAGGTCTGCTGGCTTTGTTATTTTTTTGTTGGCTGATGGTATTGCTGACTTCTTCCAAATTAGGCAGTGCTGCAACCTCACCCCTGGTTTGTTGTTGCGGGATTTGTGAGAGAACCTCTTCGGCCACATTGGAGCTGCAGTTCAGGAGGCTTTGGTAGTGTTCTTTCCAACGTAGTGCAATTGATTTTTGGTCCTTCGGGTGTTTGGTTCCGTCTGATGAGCGTAGAGGCTGTATGCCATGGTTTCTTGGTCCATAGATGACCTTTGTGGCTTTGAAAAATCCCTGAGCATCATGGGTATCTGCCAAGTGTTGGATTTCTTCAGCCTTCTTTGTCCATCAGATGTTCTTGAGTTCTCTTGTCCTTGTTTGGACCTCAGCTTTTGCACTGGCGTAGATCTTTTTCTTAGCAGCACAGTTGATGTCTCTGCCATGTTCGGCAGGCTTTCCTTTTCTTGTCAATTAGCTGTTGGATCTCGTCATTTTCGTCAAACCAATCTTGATGTTTCTTGGTTTGATATCCAATAGTTTCGTCGTAGGCTGTGATGATGGAGGTCTTCAGTTTGTCCCAATGTTCCTCAACGTTTTTGGGGTGTTCTGTAGGCAGATGGTCCTTAAGTGCTGTTTGGAGAAGGGCTCGTCTGGAGGGCTCCTGAAGGGCTTGGGTGTTCATTTTGCGCCTTGCCTTTCTTCCTTGGAGTCTGCGCTTGGGGACGATCTTGATAGCCATCATGGATCGGATTAGCCTGTGGTCTGTCCAGCAGTCATCAGCACCTGTCATGGCTCTTGTGAGGAGCATGTCATGGTGGTCTCTGGCACGATTATGTAGTCTAAGAGGTGCCAATGTTTTGACCGGGGGTGCTTCCATGATGTCTTGAGCTTGTTTTTCTGGCGGAAGAGTGTGTTGGTGATGACAAGGTTGTGTTCCGCACATTTGGTGAGAATCAGTATGCCATTCGAGTTGCTGTTTTCAACCCCGTCTTTTCCTATGGTCCCTGGCCACAGGTCGAAGTCTCGCTCAACTCTTGCATCAAAGTTCCCCAGGAGGATGATTTTGTCCTCCTATCTCCGATAGGATGGTGTCCAGCTGACAGTAAAAAAATTCCTTGACGTCTTCATCAGCATCTAGTGTTGGTGCACAGGCACTTATGATGGTTGCCTGTTGGTTTTTGGCAAGATCAATTTGGGGGGTTGAGAGTCGTTCGTTGATGCCAGTGGGTGCTTTGGTCAGATGTTTCACCAGATCATTTCTGATGGCAAAGCCAACTCCGTGCATTCTTTGGTCTTCTTCGGGCAGTCCCTTCCAGAAGAAGGTGTAGCCTCCTTTTTCTTCCTTCAGCTGTCCCTCTCCTGCTCTCCGGATCTCCTGAAGGGCTGCTATGTCGATGTTAAAGCACCCCAGCTCTCTTGCAATGATAGCAGTTCTGCATTCAGGGCGTTCACTGTCAGTGTTGTCCATCAGTGTCCGTACGTTCCATGTACCGAAGTTCATTTTTCTTTTTTGGCCGCAGGGTGGTGACCCCACTGGACGCGGCAGTCCAGTCAGGGATAAGAGAGGCAGACTATGTTTAGGGCACCTTTTCTAGCCCCTTCCCCATGTGGGGTGAGCAGAGTGGGTCCTAAAAAGGGCTGCTCAGTCATGGATACAGTTGCCAAACTACTCAACTGTCTCGGACCTTGAGGTAGAACGACTGAGTCCATATCCACCGCCCATGTGCCAGTCTGTGAATAGGAGCTTCCAGATTTCACAGTCGTGCCCCCGTCACCACTTGCTAATCGCCATGGGAATTTTGTTGGTTTGTTTTTATTTTCTTTGGAAGATGCCTATATGTGAGTTTTTTTTAATGTGTGGAGGTCAGTGCACAACTGATCAACACACAGTCTTCACAGAGTGAGGTTCCATTGGTGGTGTAGTTTAACACAATGACTGTGGCTTCTCAATCTGTTGCAGCCTTCTTCCGCCTTCACAGCTGTTGTAACATGTACCATGTTATCCTCCGCCTGCTCCACCGTTAAGGTCTTTGGGTCTTCGGACTGTGCTTGGTCTGGAACCTCCCCCGCGGCCACTCCAGGGAGTACACGACTCCAGTTGTTGTGCCCGCAGGTTCATTGGAACACGCAAGCCCCCTCACCACGACAAGGTGACAGTCCATCGAGGGGGACTGTCACCTTGAGCAAACCACAGACCACCTATTACAATGCAGTCTGAGCCCTGACACATGCGCAGTAGAGGAACTTCTTACAACGACACCAGAGGCACTCCAAGTGGCCAGCGACTGGTCAAAGGACATTTAGTACATTGGCAAGTTTTTAAACTTTGTGTTTTTTGATTACAGTACAACTGCACCCTTGGTTCACTTCTAATAGTAGTAGTAGTACTTCTAATATGATAAATGCACCAAGAGAAGGGTATGGACCTTGGAAAACTATGACTCCTAGGACTGCACAGCATGGAGACATAGCAAACAACAACGGTAATAGAAGTGTTATAATTTGACCCTGTTGTGTGTGGGCATATCTGGTGGATGAAAAGGTTCATTCACTAGGTATCACCTAGCACTCCTTATCGGCCATTCTCCCTGAACTACAAGGCAGAATGACAGGTGATTTTGGATTCCTCCTTTGCTTTGCTTTCTCTGTTTCATCCATCACTCTGACATCGTCAGACTCGGTGCTTTAAAAAATTACATAAGCCAAAAGAACAGATTGTCCCGCTCCCTCCTTTGCAACTGCTCTAGAATTACAAAACATTTTTTGTTCAGAGCTCGATTGTTCCTTTTCACTATCCATTTCATAGAAACTCAATTCTTTAGTTTGCCCTTTGTAGAATTATCTTTGCAAGGACTGTGACTTCTTATCCGACTACGCAGAGAAGCCACTGAAATCCACAAGTAGGTGGACAACATCTGGTTCCTAGTATTAAAAAACACCATAATCAAGACAGTAAATAAAAAAAAACAGGGGAACTCCAGGGGAACTCCAAATGGCAATCAATCAAGTGCCAATTCTTTGGTTTGCCCTTTGTAGAATTATCTTTGCAAGGACTGTGACTTCTTATCCGACTACGCAGAGAAGCCACTGAAATCCACAAGTAGGTGGACAACATCTGGCTCCTAGTATTAAAAAACACCATAATCAAGACAGTAAATAAAAAAAGGGGGAACTCCAGAGGAACTCCAAATGGCAACCAATCAAGTCCCAGTGAAAACAGAAGGTGCCTCCTGGCAACAACAGCCAGGCTACCTCTATGCAGAAACCCTTGATTGAGCATTTATTATATTTAGTATTATTTTTATTTTTATATTTATTATTCTTATATTTATTCTTATATTTACTCTTATTGTTGGAGCTCAGACACCTTAAAGAGCCAGACTCAAAAAGTATGTCCAAAAGTACAGTTTATTTAAATAAAGCAAAAGGGACTCAAAGACACTTAACTTAGTGCCTCTGGTCAAAACTCAAAAGTAGCAACCAGTTCTGGTTCAAAAGATAAACTGCAGCAATAATCCGGATTATCCGGAGAAAAGATCCGGATTAAAACAAAGCGCTTCAAAAGTCACACAAAATAACACAGCAAGTAAAGGGTTAACAAACAAAGATCCGCAAGGAAGAAGACGTAGTCAAATGAAGTCCAAGGTCATAGTAAGCCAAGTCCAAAGTTGCGAGGTTCCAAAATCCATGTAGGCAGCGTCGTAGTCTAAACCGGTCCGAAGTCAAAGAAGGGGAAATCTGCACTCACGAGAATCCAAGCCGAGTTGAAACACATACAAACGGAAGCAGCAACCTGCAGATCCAGGACCCAATACCAACACGAAATAGGCAGCGACTAAACCCAAGGCACGAAACCAACACTTTGCCTTCTGCAAAGATTCCCCATTTCAAAGCCTACTTTTATCTTCCACCTCATCATCCAAAGACGAGCTGACCTCCGCCCCGTCATCATCTCTTACAGCTGTCCTTGATTCCACACGTGAACTCTGACGCCCATCCCTCCAACTTCTCCATCTTCTGTCAAGACTTAGATCCCCCAAGACTCAGAAGTATCTCCCGACTGCCAATCCCCACCACCAGAAAACCCCACAAACGTGTCACTAGATGTTGGCTCTAAACATACCTCTTGTACCTTAGTCCAGTCCAGTGTGTCATCCCCATCCTCATCACTCCCAGACCCATCACTCCTAGAGAAACCCATGAATGACTCTTCATCTGTGGGAGCAGTAAGTATATCCCAGATCTTCTTCCTTTGTTGCTCCTCATCCGATTCCTGCTCCCGAGTAACCCTCTTAGTTCCCCTATTCACATCCACTGTATCTCCTTCCTCACTCATTGACCCTTCGCTATCAGAAAACCCTTCAAATGAGTCTTCATCGGTAGGTGGCATAAGTATATCCCGGATCCTTTTCCTTTGTTGTTCTTCATCTAATTCTTGCTCATGAGCACTCCTTTCCCCCCTTCTGACACCCATACTACCACTTGCAACGTTACTTACATGCTCTACTACAACACTTATATTTATTATTATATTATTTATTATATTATTATATATTTATTATATTTAGTATCATATTCAGTATTATATATTTATTATTATATTAAGTATTGTATTTATATGGAGCCCCCGGTGGTTCAGTGGGTTAAACCGCTGAGCTGCTGAACTTGCTGGTTGAAAGGTTGCAGGTTCGAATCTGGGGAGCAGCGTGAGTTCCCACTGTTAGTCCCAGCTTCTGCCAACCTAGCAGTTCGAAAACATGCAAATGTGAATAGATCAAGAGATACCGCTCTGGAGGGAAGGTAACGGCACTCCAGGTAGTCATGCTGGCTACATGACCTTGGAGGTGTCTATGGACAATGCTGGCTCTTCAGCTTAGAAACAGAGATGAGCACCAAACCCCAGAATCGGACACGACCGGACTTAGTGTCAGGTAAATCCTTTACCTTAGTATTATTATTATTATTATTATAGTATTTATGATTTTCATTATAATATTTAATATATTTAATATTATATTTATTTTTATTATATTTCATTTTTATATTTTAAATAATAATATAATTTATTATTATTATTATTATTATTATTATTATTCCCTTGCTTTTTCCTCTGGCTTGAGACCCAATGTAGCTGTCAACCTTTAAACCAGTGTTTCTCAACCTTCCTAATGCTGTGACCCCTTATTACAGTTCCTCCTGTTGTGGTGACCCGAACCATAACATTATTTTTGTTGTTACTTCATAACTGTCATTTTGCTCCTGTTATGAATTGTAATGTAAATATCTGATAATGCAGGATATATTTTCATTCACTGGATCAAATACCTAATAAGCTCTAATTTGAATACAGATGGGGTTGGAGGGGCATTGATTTTGTCACTTGGGAGTAGTAGTTGCTGGGATTTATAGTCCACCTACCATCAAAGAGCACTCTGAACTCCACCAACGATGGAATGGAACCAAACTTGGCATACCAAACTCCCATGACCAACAGAAAATACTGGAAGGGTTTTCTGGGCATTGACCTTGAGTTGTGAAGTTGTAGTTCACCTATATCCACAGAGCACTGTGGACTCAGTGATGGATCTGGACCAAAACTGGCACGAATACCCAATATGCCCAAATGCGAACACTGATGGAGTTTGGATAAAATAGACTTTAACATTTGGGAGTTGCAGTTGCTGGGATTTATAGTTCACCTACCATCAAAGAGCACTCTGAAGTGCACCAATGATGGAATTGAACCAAACTTGGCACACAGAACTTCCATGACCAACAGAAAATACTAGAAGGGTTTGGTGGGCATTGACCTTGATTTCGGGAGCTGTAGTTCACCTACATCCAGAAAGCACTGTGGACACACTACCCTATGACCAACAGAAAATATTGAGTTTTCTGATGGTCTTTGGCGACCCCTCTGACACTCGCTCGCGACCTCCCCAGGGGTCCCGACCCCCAGGTTGAGAAACACTGCTTTAAACAATATAATTTACATACAACTTGTGAGGGAGTGGAATTAGGGGTTAACAGGCAGGAAAAGGACCCTTTGTCGTTGATTATGTTATATTTGATGGAAATATATAAATAAACAACAACAACAACAACGCTTCCTTGGAGGAAAAGACAAGAGTCAGAATTGAACAAACAGCAAAGAGAGGCATTAAACTGCATACAGCATTGATTGGATATGGCCTCAGAGGACTGATGCATTGTGGTTTTTTCCTAACTTGCCACCCCCAGATCTCTGGTGAAGACCCTGAAATCTCAGGGAAGAATCTCTGGGCAAAAGCATAGTCTTGAAAGTCATTCTTAAAAAAAAAAGAAGAAGAAGAATTGTGGGACAAACGGGTATAAGCCTTAAGTTGAAGTTAGGTGTTGCTTCTGCATCAGTGAGGAAGAGCAGTGGAGGGGAAACTCCATTTGTACCCGAGTTACCAAGGAACTGTGTAGAATTATGGGCCTCATTAACACTTGTTTATGCAGCAAATGGCCCTTGAGGCCCAAGTCGGTAAATCATTCTGTTGTCGTGCCTAACAGCCGCCCTCCTTAATGGATGCAAACCTGAGGAGCAGAAAAAGCAAGGCACAAATAAACATAATAATAATAATAATAATAATAATAATAATAACAATAATAATAACAATAACAACAACCGTCTGTCAGGAGGGTTTGGATTGCACCTTCCTCAATAACAGAATGGGTCTGGACAAGACTTATTATTATTATTATTATTATTATTATTATTATTATTATTATTAGATACACACTGAGTTTACTACACAGCAAACAAGATCACTTTGCTGGCTTTTGTATTGGATCACACGTCGGACACTTCCCAAATGTCTAGGATTGTGTGATTTATCGGTGAAAAATGTGTGCAGATCCAAGTAGGCTGGCCTTTCACAGCTGACAGATAGTAATTTTGTCAGTGCCAATTGTTTGTAAGTGCAGGCCAAGATCTTTAGGCACTGCACCCAGTGTGTCGATCACCACTGGGACCACATTGACTGGCTTGTGCCAGATTCTTTGCAGTTCGATCTTTAAATCCTCGTATCATGTCAGCTTTTTCAATCGCTTTTCGTCCGTTCTGCTATCGCCTGGGATTGCAACATCAACGATCCATGCTTTGTTTTTCCCCACAATTGTGAGGTCAGGAGTCTTGTGCTCCAAAACTCTGTTCATCTGAATTTGGAAGTCCCAGAATAGTTTGACGTGTTCATTTTCCGTAACTGTTTCAGGCTTGTGATGACACCAGTTCTTCGTAGCGGGCAGGTGGTATTTGTGGCACAAGTTCCAATGGATCATCTGAGCAACTGTGTTGTGCCTCTGCTTGTAATCCATCTGTGCGATCTTCTTGCAGCAGCTGAGGATATGAACCATTGTTCCATCTGCTTCCTTGCAGAGTCTACACTTGGGATCTGTCATCGACTTTTCAAGTTCCAGCTTGGATGGCATTGGTTCTAATGGCTGGTATTTAGGCTGCCAGAATCAGGCCCTCCGTCTCCTTTTTCAAAGTTCTGTTTGTGAGCTTCATCCATATTTTTTCCTTGTCTATTTTGCTCTCAGTTTTTCCCAGGAACTATCCACGGAGAGCCTCCTTTTGCTAGTTTTCTCTTCTGCTCTGCATTGTATTTCCACAGTATTCACTCTTTGTCTTTTGCGCTTTAAAGGGCATATGATGCCGCAATAAAGACCACAAAGAAATATTTCTTTGCGGCCAATACTGCGTCTGCAAAGAACCGTCCGGCAGAGCTGTTTTGAGTTGTCAGAGGCCTATTAAATCCCATCTCCCTAGATGGGAGCCCTGACAACTCAGCAGCCCGCTGTGAAGCATTTGCTTGGTTCTTTGCGGACAAAGTCGCTTTGATCCATTCTGGTCTGGACACCATGTTAACGGCAGTCTCTGAGGATGTAACACGAGCACCTGCTTGTCCGGTTTTGATGGATTCATTTCAATGGGTGAAACCCGAGGATGTGGACAAGATACTTGGAGGAATGAGGCCAACCACATGCATCCTAGACCCCTGCCCACCCTGGCTTCTAAAGGAGGCCAGAGGGGGATTGGCCAAGTGGATAAAGGTGGTGGTTAATGCCTCCCTTAGCGAAGACAATATTCCAGCGAACTTAAAACAAGCTAGAATAAAACCGCTGTTGAAAAGGCCATCACTGGACCCCACTCAATTCGTCAACTATCGGCCTGTTTCCAATCTCCCCTTTTTGGGCAAAGTCTTGGAATGTGTGGTGGCCTCACAACTCTAGCTTTCTTGGAGGACACGGATTATCTGGATCTGGCACAGTCTGGTTTTAGACCAGGACATGGAACTGAGACAGCCTTGGTCACCTTAATTGATTATCTACGCCAGGAGCTAGACAGGGGGAGTGTGTCCCTGATGGTTCTGCTGTACCTCTCAGCGGCCTTCGATACAGTCGACCATGGTATTCTTCTGGGACACCTCGCCAGAATGGACCTGGGGGGCACTGTTTTACAGTGGCTCCGGTCCTTTCTGGAGGGTCGCACCCAGAAGGTGTTGTTGGGGGACACCTGTTCAACTCCACAACCTTTGTCTTGTGGGGTTCCTCAGGACTCAATACTGTCTTCCATGTTGTTCAACAAATACATGAAGACATTGGGGGAGATCATCCGGGGTGCGGAGTCATCTGTATGCAGATGATTTCCAACTCTGTCACTCCTTCCCACCTGCTACTCAAGAGGCTGTTCAAGTCCTGAACCGGTGCTTGGCCGCTGTGACGGTCTGGATGAGGGCGAACAAATTGAAATTGAATCCAGACAAGACAGAGGTACTCCTGGTTAGTCGCAAGGCCGAACAGGGCATAGGATTACAGCCTGTGTTGGATGGGGTTACACTCCCCCTGAAGATGCAGGTTCGCAGCTTGGGTGTGATCCTGGATTCATCACTGAGGCTGGAACCCCAGGTTTTGGCAGTGACCAGGGGAGCATTTGCACAGTTAAAACTTGTGCGCCAGCTGCGCCCATACCTTGGGAAGTCTGACTTGGCCACGGTGGTCCACGCTCTGGTTACATGAGATTGGATGGTTGTGATGGTAAATAGAAAGTGTAGGTAAAGTTTGGAGAATGTGTGAGATGATGAGAGAAGGTTAAGGATAAAGTTTGAGGAGTGGCTGATTGGTAATTGGTAAGTTAGAGAAGAATTGTGAAGAACGTGAAGTGTAGAAGGAAGGTTTTGGGTGCTTACTAGAAGAAGGACTTAGAGACGTTAGAAATGGCAGGACTAGAATTTTATAGGAAGAATGACTTATCCTATCTGTGTGACCTCTTGGGGAAATCGTTCAATCTTTTATCACACCAACTTGAAACATTGAACGAAAAAATGGACCACCTCTTTAAAGGAATTGCCCTCATTATTAAAACCCTTGTGCAATATGACCCCCCGGGGGTCATATTTCACAATGGAGGACGCTTGCATGATAGGAGAAAGAGGGCCACTGGACTTTGAGTTGGAAGAAAGGGTAGAATGTGTGACGACTGAGGGCCTTCTTGTACTCATAGAAATCACGATGGCCTTCTTGTACTCATAGAAATCATGATGGCCTTCTTGTACTCATAGAAATCACGATGGCCTTGACTGGCAGGAGATAGTTACAGACTTTCAGAGGACAACTGTTAATTTAACGTCAGACTCTATTGCTCATCCCACCGCAGTTTGTGGCCAAAATCAACATCTTCTGGAAACGAACAATTTTGCAGTGGAAATTTCTGACTTAATGGTCAATAGAGGCAGATGGACCTCAAGGAGGGCATTCTGCAAGTCTCTGGCTCAAATCCTATCAAAGAGACCATCAGAAGTCAGAGTGAAGGCTATAACATGGTTACATAGAGACTATCAATCATATGATGGCTCTACTTGTCTTCTAATTACACCAGAAGACAATTTGTGGCTCGGTGAGCTATTAGCAATTCAATCTTGCTTAAAAGAATGGGGCATTACCATCAGAAAGGTTTTTTGTGGACCCACATGTTTGCCCCTTTGTTGACACCTTCTCATCATGTTCCATCTGGTTAATCCACAAATAGCTCCCTGGTTAGGACCTCCTCCCCATCTGCACAGTACCAGTTTGAAACCCCATCTGCATCTGTTGTCCCCACTCAATTGGCCACACTCTCTCGCCCAAGGACACTCCCTCTTTTCAGTCCTCTCAGTTCCCTTGATGGTTCCCGTGATGGTTCTCTTCCTACTATGACATCGGAAACATCCTCACATGACCCTCAAAGTAAACCACGTCCTAGCTCCCCTTTGTGGAGAGTTGACTGAATCCACTGAAGCCACTAATTCCAACCTTCGGGGGAGGGAGGGGTCCCGAAGGAGATAGGCACCATTCAGGTTATGTGGGGGAGGAAATTTGTTGGTCACCAATACACCAGGGAGAAGCGCAACAGAGTTTTTGCGACCCTGCAGAAGGTAGGATGCGGTAGACCCCATGACAGACCCCCCCCCCCCCCCCGGACTTAAGGTCCTGCTGGTAAACACCAGATCCATCAATGGAAAGACAGCTGCCATCCTGGATCTGATCCTGGATGAGGGGGCGGACCTGGCTTGCATCACTGAGACCTGGCTGGACGAGCTGGGTGGGGTAAATCTCACCCAGCTGTGCCCACCTGGTTTTGATAAATTTCTTGTCGTTTGGTAGCCCAGGTTTGTTTTCTGTAGAATTACTGACAGTGGGATCATTGCAATGATGAACAACGGTGACAGTGAGTAGCCCTGGAAAATTCCTCTCTTGATGTTAACAGTTCCATAGCTTTCGTTGTCCACAAACAACTCAGTTTTCCATTGTTTCATTGCATTTTCAGTGAACTTGCTAATATTTTCACAAACCTCAATGATATCCAGACATTTGATAATCCAACTATGTGGCATTGTTGTTGTTGTTATATATTGACAAGGATAGCCAATGTGGTAGCATCAACACAAGGTTATGGCAATCCAGGTGTCCCAGGACTTGGACTCTTTGGACTTCAATTCCCAGACAAAGGAACTTTTCTAGATTTGGTGTGGCCCCGGGGCCCTTCTACACTGGCATATAAAATCCAGATTATCTGCTTTGAATTGGATTATATGGCAGTGTAGACTAGAGGCCCCTTCTACACTGCCATATAATCCAGATTATCAAAGCAGATAGGGCCTCTCCTCAATGTGCTTTTAAGGATTGTATTTTAGTCTAATGCAGCGTTTCTCAACCTGGGGGTTGGGACCCCTGGGGGGGGGGTCGCGAGGGGGTGTCAAAGGGGTCGCCAAAGACCATCAGAAAAACATAGTATTTTCTGTTGGTTATGGGGTTCTGTGTGCCAAGTTTGGTTTAATTCCATCACTGGTGGAGTTCAGAATGCTCTTTGATTGTAGGTGAACTATAAATCCCAGCAAATACAACTCCCAAATGCCACAGTCTATTTTCCCCAAACTCCACCAGTGTCCACATTTGGGCATAATGAGTCTTTGTGCCAAGTTTGGTCCAGATCCATCCTAGCTTGACTCTCTGGAGGCAGGTGAACTACAGCTCCCAAACTCAAGGTCAGTACCCACCAAAGTCTTCCAGTATTTTCTGTTGGTCATGGGAGTTCTGTGTGCCAAGTTTGGTTTAATTCCATCACTGGTGGAGTTCAGAAGTTTCTTTGATTGTAGGTGAACTATAAATCCAAGCATCTACAACTCCCAAATGACAAACTCAACCCCCCCCCCCCCCCAAAACCCCTCACCAGTATTCAAATGTGGGCATATTGGGTATTTGTGGCATAGGCCTGCCCATACAATGCAGGTGAACATAGCATTGAATGAAACATGCAGAATAATCACAGGATGTCTTAAACCTACACCTTTTGATAAACTCTACAGGCTAGCTGGCATTGCCCCCCCCCCCCCGATGTGCGACGGGAAGTGGCTGCTAAATGTGAGAGAAATAAGGTTGAACACTGTGAAAGCCACCCACTACATGGCTACCAGTCTCCTCCCAGTAGACTCAAATCAAGGAAAAGCTTTATGAGAACTACCACTCCTCTTGGTGTCCCCCCAGCAACAGCAAGGGTATCCCTCTGGGCAGCTAGACCAGAAAATCCCAACTGGATGGCCCCCACGAGGGTCTTCCTCCAGGAGCAAACCAAGAATGGGCAACTTGGAAGTCCCTGAATAGACTCAGAAGTGGAGTGGGCAGATCAAAAGACAACCTGGCAAAATGGCACTACCTAAAAGAATCCCACGCCTTATGTGACTGTGGAGCACAACAGACAACCCCACATCTGTATGCTTGCCCACTATGCCCTGCTTCATGTACAGAAGAAGAATTGTTGGAGGCTACAGACAATGCCATTGCTGTTGCCTGTTTTTGGTCAAAAGATATTTAGCCACCTGCGCTCCTTCTACTTTTTTATCGGTTTTATACTAATTTATGCAATGCTTTTGATATGAAATAAATAAATGTGCTTTCAAGGAATGTATTTAAGTACATTTTAAGTATGTCATGCCCCGTCTTGAGTCGTAAAAAGAGGCAGGCAATAAATTATTATTATTATTATTATTATTATTATTATTATTATTACAGCAAAGGTTGTGCCTATTCAACACGGCCATAGGAAACAACAAAGCCACTGGCTTTACTGGATGTTGGATTGTGAGAGGCTGCTAAAGAATGCGGATGCCGCACCAAACTACAAATCTCAGCATTGCACAGCATTGAGCCATAGCAATGCAATTAGAGATAGGATCTCCAGTTGCTATCTCCAGATACTCAGCAGTACAATTACCATATATTGTCGAAGGCTTTCATGGCTGGAATCACTAGGTTCTTGTGGGTTTTTTCGGGCTATAGGGCCATGTTCTAGAGGCATTTCTCCTGACGTTTCGCCTGCATCTATGGCAAGCATCCTCAGAGGTAGTGAGGTCTGTTGGAATTAGGACAATGGGTTTATATATCTGTGGAATGGCTGGGGTGGGGCAAAGAGCTTTTCTCTGCTGGAGCTAGGTGTGAATGTTTCAACTGACCACCTTCATTAGCATTTGAAGGCCTGGCTGAGCCTGGGAAAATCCTTTGTTGAGAGGTGTTAAGATGTGCCTGGTTGTTTCCTCTCTGCTGTTACAATTACAACAGCAAAACAGTAGAGAGGAAACAACCAGGCCGCGACCCCTTAATACAGTTCCTCATGTTGTGGTGACCCCCAACCATAACCCTAACATTATGAATCACCATGTAAATAATGATCTGCAGGATGTATTTCCATTCACTGGAGCAAATTTGGCACAAATACCCTGGTAGGCCCAATTTTGAATACTGGTGGGGTTGGCAGGGGATTGATTTTGTCATTTGGGAGTTGTAGTTGCTGGGATTTACAATTAACCTGCAAACAAAGAGCATTCTGAATCCCACCAACAATGGAATTGAACCAAAGTTGGCACAGAGAACTCCCATGACCAACAGAAAATACTGGAAGCGTTTGGTGGCCATTGACCTTGAGTTTGGGAGTTGTAGCGACCATCACTCAAAAAATTGATTTCGTCATTTGGGAGTTGTAGTCGCTGGGATTTATAATTAACCTATAATCAAAGAGCATTCTGAACTCCCACCAACAATGGAATTGAACCAAAGTTGGCACACAGAACTCCCATGAGTTTGGTAGCCATTGACTTTGAGTTTGGGAGTTGTAGTTCGCTTATATGCAGAGAGCACTGTGGGCTCAAACAATGGTGGATCTGGACCAAACTTGGCACAGATACTCAATATGCCCAAATGTGAAAACTGATGGGATTTGGGGAAAATAGACTTTGACATTTGGGAGTTGTCCTGGCTGGGATTTATAGTTCACCTACAATCAAAGAGTGTTCTGAACCCCACTAATGATAGAATTGGGCCAAAGTTCCCACACAGAACCCCCATGACCAACAGAAAATACTGTGTTTTCTGATGGTCTTTGGCAACCCCTCTGGCACACCTTTGCGACCCCCCCCCCCCCATGGGTCCCGACCCCCAGGTTGAGAAACACTGACATAGAACAAATCACATAATCACTGAAAATGTGCATAATTCCCAAATTACTTTATCTTTTCCAAACTTTATCAATGAAAATAGAATAGAAACTATTAAAAGAATGGGATAACACTTTGAGAGAATGGATATATGGGAAAAAGAGAAACAGAATAATGAAAAAGATTCAATATACCCTAAGGAGATGGATGGGGGTTTCCAAATCTACAATATTATTATGAGGCTTTCCAATTAAGAGCATTACTAGAAATGAGTTTAAAGGGAGAATATAAATGGATAAAAGTAGAGAACGAAATAAATGTAGGATGGGGAAAATACGGGTTGTACGCCAGAGATATTAACAAAATAAAGGAAAAACTAACAGGACCGAGAAAGGTAGCATATGACTGCTGGCAAAAATGGCAAAAGTTATGGGCATATAAAATATCAGGAAAGACCCCAATTAAGAGCATGGGGCTCCCCGAAAGGTTAGCAAATAACTAAGAACAGTGGTTCTCAACCTTCCTAATGCCATGACCCCTTAATACAGTCCCTCATGTTGTGGTGACCCCTAACCATAATATTGTTTTCATTGCTACTTCATAACAGTCATTTTACTACTGTTATAAATCATAATGTAAATACCTGATATGCAGGATGCATTTTCATTCACTGGACCAAACTGGGCACAAATACCCAATACACCCACATGTGAATGCTAGTGGGGTTGGGAGAGGATTGATTTTGTAATTTGGGAGTTGTAGTTGCTGGGATTTATAGTTCACTTATAATCAAAGAGCATTCTTAACTCCACCAGCGATGGATTTGAACCAAACTTGGCTCCCATGACCAATGGAAAACACTGGAAGGGTTTGATGGGCATTGACCTTGAGTTTGGGAGTTGTAGTTCACCTATATCCAGAGAGCACTGTGGACTCATGCAATGGTGGATCTGGACCAAACTTGGCACGAATACTCAATATGCCCAAATGTGAACACTGGTGGAGTCTGGGGAAAATAGATCTTGACATTTGGTAGTTGTAGTTGCTGGGATTTATAGTTCATTACAATCAAATAACATTCTGAACTCCACCAATGATAGAATTGGCTCAAACTTCCCACATGGAATCCCCATGACCATCAGAAAATACTGTGTTTTCTTATGGTCTTTGGTGACCCCTCTGACACCCCCTCGCGACCCCCACAGGGGTCCCGACCCCCAGGTTGAGAAACACTGACTTAGAAGAAAAGGGATTAAGGTGGGTAAAAGATATGTGGAAACAAGATGGAGAGATAATTAATTGGCCAGAGTTTTTGGAAAAGGGGGGGGGGAGAAAATTGGTTAATATTAAGAGGGATATGGGAAGAAGAAAAAAAAGAGGGTGCACAGCCCACTGAAGAACTAAAGATAGATAAATTGCTAAATGTAAGAGAGAAAAACAAGTAAAAGAACAGTGGCAAAATATATAATTTAATGGTAGAAGATAACGTGTTTATGATTAGAGCAATATGTAACAAATGGAATGGGGTTAAATCATTACGGACACAAGAAGTAGAGGAAATAATCAGGAAAATGAATAAAATAAAAACAGAAAAAATATAATTAATTAGAAAAAAAAAGATGATATTAAGATGGTATAGAACTCCTGAACAACTGGCTTATATGGTAAAAGGAAAGAATTTGAAGTGTTGGCGTTGTAATAAAGAAAATGTGGTGGGAGTGTTCTGAAATAAAAAAAAACCTGGCAAATGATACAAGGAAAAATTCAGGAGATATTCCAGATAAAAATTCAAATTAAGAATGATTTGCTACTATGGGGAGTGCTGGGTCATCTAAGTATAAAAACCAATTGCCAGGAGTTATTTAAGGTAACAATAAGAGCAGCGCATGCGGTGATCGCTAGAGGATGGAAAGACAAATTGAAATGGATGTTAAGTAATTGAAATGATTATATGTATGATCAAGAGCTGTTAGATATTACGGGAATTGTAACTAAGCAAGCACCAAGAATGGACAAAGGTCATTACAAATAGATGGAAGGTCTACTTCAACTGGGTGAAAAATGGAAGAGCCAACAATCACATCAAAGAGAAAATACAAAGACTTCGCCAGTGGCTGGATTTGCAAGATTAGAAGAAATATACTGTGGTTGAAGAGGGAGGGTGGGAAAAATATAAACTACACCAGTGTAAATTAGCATAATGTATTTAATATTTGTTGAATTACTCGGGATTTATACTTGTAACACTTGGAATTTGGATTGCTGCTTTGTGTTTATAACATAATAAAATATGGTTATTTTTTTTTTAAAAAAAAAGAGTGAGAGTTTTAGGCCTGTTGTATTCCTTTCCCAATCTTGAACCAGTCTGTTGTTCCGTAGTCTGTT
Source organism: Anolis sagrei (assembly GCF_037176765.1). Taxonomy (NCBI): domain Eukaryota; kingdom Metazoa; phylum Chordata; class Lepidosauria; order Squamata; family Anolidae; genus Anolis; species Anolis sagrei. The sequence goes on along the minus strand of NC_090034.1, from coordinate 57,870,611 downwards.
CTTACTGTTGCTACTTGGTCATTATACAGATTCCTCAGGAGACAGACAAGGTGGCTTGGGATCTCCAGACCACCAAGAACTTGCCACCGTTTATTATGATCCACACAGTCAAACAGAAATAGATTTTTTTTAAACTCCCTGCCTTCCTCCATTATCCAGAGAATATTGGCAATTTGGTCCTTTTCTAAACCCAAATTGTACATCCGGCAACTCTCTCCATTTCTGGGCAAGGTGCTGGAGCTGGTGGTCACCTCTCAGCTCCAGGGATTTCTGGATGACATCAACTACCTGGACCAGTCACAGTCTGGTTTCAGGCCTGGCCATGGTATCGAGACAGCTTTGGTCGCCTTGGTGGATGATCTCCGCAGAGAACTGGACAGGGGGAGTGTGACCCTGTTGGTTCTCCTGGACATCTCAGCGGCTTTCGATACCATCGATCATGGTATCCTTCTGGGACGACTTTCCAAGATGGGCCTTGGGGGCACGGTTTTATCGTGGCTCCGTTCCTTCCTGGAGGGTCGGTCCCAGTTGGTGAAGTTGGGAGACCCTTGCTCGGACCCCTGGCCTTTGACCTGTGGGGTCCCGCAAGGTTCCATTCTGTCTCCCATGCTTTTTAACATCTACATGAAACCGCTGGGTGAGATCATGCGGAGTTTTGGAGTTGGGTGCTATCTCTACGCAGATGACACACAACTCTACTACTCTTTTCCACCAAACTCCAAGGAAATCCCTCAGGTGCTGGGCGAGTGTCTGACTGCTGTTGCTGTCTGGATGAGGAAGAACAAGCTGAAGATCAATCCCGACAAGACTGAGGTCCTCCTGGTCGATCGTAAACTGGATCGGGGTATAGGGTGGCAACTGGTGCTGGATGGGGTTACACTCCCCCTGAAATCACAGGTTCGCAGTTTGGGTGTCCTCCTGGATTCAACGCTGTCGTTGGAAGCTCAGGTGTCGGCGGTGGCCGGGAGGGCCTTTGCACAATTAAGACTCGTGCGCCAACTGCAACCATACCTCGTGAAGGCAGATCTGGCCAGGGTGGTCCACGCCTTAGTCACTTCCAGATTGGACCACTGTAATGCGCTCTACGTGGACCACTGTAATGCGCTCTGCGCTCTTGAAAACGGCCCGGAAATTCCAATTGGTCCAACGGGCGGCAGCTAGGTTGTTAACTGGTGCTCCATACAGAGAGAGGTCATCCCTCCTGTTTAAGGAGCTCCACTGGCTACCATTCATTTTCTGGTCCCAATTCAAGGTGCAGGTGCCTACCTACAAAGCCCTAAACGGTTTGGGACCCTCCTACCTATGTGACCGCATCTCTGAGTACGAACCTACACGATCTCTTCGTTCATCTGGAGAGGCCCTGCTCACAGTCCCACCTGCGTCGCAGGTGCGATTGGTGGGGATGAGGGATAGGGCTTTCTCGGTGGTGGCCCCTCGACTCTGGAACTCTCTTCCTAAAGACATCAGGCAGGCCCCGTCGCTAGCAATTTTTAGGAGGAGCTTGAAGACATGGTTGTTCCAGTGTGCCTTTCCAGAAAAAGGAAAGTCCTAGCATTATGTCCCAACACACTTTATCAGAGATCTAGGATACATATATGCCCACCCGCCTCCAAACACCCCACCTGGTCACGCCCAGCACTTTTTAACTTTTCATTACATTTGGCCCTGCCATTGTTTTTAATTGAGTCATTGTGTGCTTTTTGAATTACTTTGCTGTTGTTGTTAATGTTATTGCCTTGTCTTTTTGAGTTATTGCTGTTGTTATTGTTTTACTATTGTATTTGGGCTCGGCCTCTTGTAAGCCGCACCGAGTCCTTTGGGAGATGGTAGCGCAGTACAAATAAAGGTTTAGTATTATTATTATTATTATTATTATTATTATTATTATTATTATATGTATTGCTGGAGTCTACCTTGCAGGATCTTGAGCATTACCTTACTGGCATGAGAAATAAGTGCCACTGTATGAAAGTTTGAGCATTCTTTCACATTTCCCTTTTTTGGTATGGGGATAGAAGTGGATTTTTTCCAATCAGGTGGCCATTCTTATGTTTTCCATATTTGCCGGCATATGGCATGCATCACCTTAACAGCATCCTCTTTCAAGATTATCTTTCAAGATTACCATATTACGCTACTCCAATGCACACCCTAATTTTGTCCAAAAAGGTGAGCATTAGATTTGAGTAAATACAGTATTTCTATACGGCATTCCTCTCACTGCTTGCTGGCTGAAAGAAAGGGAGCCAGCGGAGCATGGTGCATTGCCAAGAAACAGGGGGCTGCAAACAGAGAAACAGGTTGGGACTTGCCTCTCCGAATGCTGCAGGTGAAAGGAGAAGCTGCAAACAGCCACATTCGGATTTCTTTGTATCTTCTTGACTCCTTCTTATGGGAGCGGGCCCCCATAACCACATGGCCCCCATGGTCCTCACAGCCCTTGCAACAAGGCTTCCTTCTTCCCTTCTTCCTTCCTTCCTGCACCCCCAAACATGACCCTAAAACCCTATACAGTTCCAGCTCGGTGTATCTCCCTCTACTTTCCACCTCGAAATTTAATATCTTCTGGGGAGGCCCTGCTTTCAGCCCCGCCTCTGTCGCAAACATGCCTGACAGGGACGAGGGACAGGGCCTTCTCAGTGGTGGCTCCCCACCTGTGGAATTGACTCCCCGGGGAAATTAGGTCATCTTCATCCCTCCTCTCCTTCATAAAAAGGCTGAAAACGTGGATGTGGGACCAGGCCTTCGGGTAACAATGCTGACATGGATAATGAGGACAAATTACTATGGCAATGGACTATGGACAAGCTTGATGGAGTCTCCGATCTCAGAATCTCGGCTAGATAAGGCCATATGGCTGTTATATTTAAGCATATTTTAATTGAATGGATTTCATGTTTTTAATTGTATGCAATTATTGGTTTTATTATGTATTGTTATTATGTATTGTTATGTACTCATGTAGGCATTGAATCATGCCAGTTGGAAGCCGCCCTGAGTCCCCCCCATCCCCCCCAAGAGGTTTGAGAAGGGCGAGGTATAAATATTTGAAATAAATAATAAGTAAATGAGCCCTTTCACCCCATTCACTCCTGTGGATACCCAGGCCTCTGGAATCTTTGAGTTCCCCTCAATATTCAGCCCTCACACAGCCTTCCACGGCCCTCACAATGGGGCTATCCTCTCCTTTATCCCCGTTCTAACCACTCTCCCATCTCCCCAAGCCTCTATTGCCAATCTTCAGCCCCCATGAATGCCCAGGCTCTCTGCAGTCACCGGGCTCCCTTCGGTGTCCATGAATCACCTGTGTATGTGCCTCCCTCACCCTGCGGATACTGAGCTTCCATGGCCATCAGGTTCCCCTGGTATTCGAGGGCCCCAAGTGTGTGTTTGTTGATGTGCTTTGTCATCAAGCAAAAAGTGGGTGCTAGAAATAATATCATACGAAAGCTGACTGGCACAACCTGGGGATCACAACCAGATACAGTGAAGACATCTGCCCTTGCACTGTGCTACTCTGCTGCTGAGTATGCATGCCCAGTGTGGAACACATCTCACCACACTAAAACAGTGGATGTGGCTCTTAATGAGACATGCCGCATTATCACGGGTTGTCTGCGCCCTACACCACTGGAGAAATTACACTGCTTAGCCGGTATTGCACCACCTGACATCCGCCGGGAAGTAGCAGCCAATAGTGAAAGGACCAAGGCAGAGACATCTCCAGCTCATCCCCTGTTTGGGTATCAGCCAGCACGTCAATGACTTAAATCTAGAAATAGTTTTCTTAGATCTACAGAGACACTTGCCTGGAACACCTCAGCAAGCGAGAGTTCAAAAGTGGCAGGCTCAAACCCAGCACCTCAATCCGTGGGTGATACCAGATGAGAGACTCCCCCCTGGGCACACAGAAGACTGGGCGACTTGGAAGGCGCTGAACAGACTGCGCTCTGGCACCACGAGATGCAGAGCCAGTCTTAAGAAATGGGGCTACAAAGTTGAATCCACGACATGCGAGTGTGGAGAAGAGCAAACCACTGACCACCTGCTGCAATGCAACCTGAGCCCTGCCACATGCACAATGGAGGACCTTCTTGCGGCAACACCAGAGGCACTCCAAGTGGCCAGATACTGGTCAAAGGACATCTAATCAACTACCAAGTTTGCAAAATTTGTGTTTTTTTATCTGTCGGTTTGTTTTGTTCTGTTAGAAATGTAATACAATGGTCTGGTTGCTGATGACACAATAAATAAATAACCTGTGTATGTGCCTCTCTCACCCTGCGGATAATGAGCCTCCGTGACCATCAGGTTCCCCTGGTATTCGAGGGCCCCGCATGTGTGCTTTGTTTAATATTTCTATATTTTATGTCCCGATATAAAACTTTGGAGAACAAAGCCACTCAGCATGACCTTGGTGACCTTTCGTCAACACCCCTTGACCTGAGAATTCCCTCCAGCCATTTTCCCAGTCATCACCTACTTACGAAGGACTCTATCACCCATCATCATATTTGACCCATACAACTGGTTGTGCAAGAGACAACAGGCCTTGGAGTTGGACCACTCGTTCTTTGTACAGCCACATGGACATGTGGAAGGACATTTATCACCTGGCATTTTCTTCCCTGATGTTGGGATGACTTGCCCTGCTCTCCACAATGACATTTCCCCTTTTCCCAGCAATGGATCCTGTAATCCCATCACTTTGGATTACACTGGTGCAGAGCCATGCGTTCGCGGCTCATAAAGATAATCATCACAATGATTAAACTCATGGGACCCGAGGGCTCCTCTTTCTTCATCCCAGAGTTGGAGCACTCTATCCATTCAGAAAATTATGTTTTCTTTGTTTGGTGCCATCTCCCGGCCCCTTGCCAGCCATTGGAGAGCGGAAATCTACACTGGAAGTGAGAACACACTCCGATTGGCTGGCTGGGCCATCGCCTTGCCTCCAGGAGGAAATCCCTCCCTGCTGTTCATGACATCAGGCTGGCTCCACCAATCAGGACAAATACAGCCCTGGCAAGGCGGGCGTGGGAAAAACAAAAGGGTAAACTGTATAAAAAATGTATGTTTCTGCTATATATGGCATGTCAGCTTCCTTCTGCGGCTTACCGCAAACTGGCATCCAAATCAGCTGATTTGAATAAACTATCTCAATGGCTTCTTCTGCAACTTGGTGAGATTTCTTAATCTCATCAAGCGCACAGATCCACAGGCAAACTCGGTATCCGCGCTTTGGGGTTTCACTATCCACGGCTCAGATGTCACTATCCATGGCTGGTTCAAATTGTTCGTTTTCATTACCATATGACCCAGGATCTGATCCCAGATTATCTGCTTATCCCAGATTGTCTGGCAGTGTGGACTCATATAATCCAGTTCAAAGCAGATCATCTGGGATCAGATCCTGGGATACAGGGCAGCGTAGATCCAACCCAGATCGGCTTCAAACTGGATTACATTGCAGTGTGGGCTCATATAATCCAGTTCAAAGCAGATCATCTGGATCAAGAAACTGGGGATGTGATCTACACTGCCATATAATCCATCTTAATCCACCTTGATCTGCATTGAACAGGATTATATGAAGCCACTTCTACAATGCCATATAAAATCCACATTATCTGCTTTGAACTGGATTATATGGCAGCGTAGACTCATGTAATCCAGTTCAAAGCAGGTAATATTGTGGGTGATCTTTGATCACCTGGATTATATGGCAGTACAGAAGGGGGCCTGAGACCCCATCTACACTGTCATATAATCCGGTTTCTGAATCCAGGTGATCAGCTTTGAACAGGATTACATGGCAGTGTAGACTCGTATACAGGGGTGGCTCGTCCATTACGCGAAGTAAGCGGTCGCATAACACTTCTTTTTGCCAGGGGCGCAGAGGCACCTCTGTAAATGCCCCTCGACTGCCACTTGAGGAGCGCCCCCTCAGCTCAAAAGAGCCCTAGCAGTCCGGGGGGAGCCTCTGCTTTCTTGCCTTGCTGCCGGGCGATCCTCTTCCCAAAGGGGCCGGGCCCTTGAGCCTCGCCTAGCCCCTCTCGTTCCTGCTCCACCCGGCCACCGGGTGCGCGAGCAGAGCCGGTGCTCAATCGTTCTCCGCGTTCGAACCCTTCCCCATGTAGGGCTCCCTTTCGCGATCCCCCGGCACTCCACCCGCCTCCTCTCCTCTCCCCAATCCGCGGGTGGGCCAAGGGGTGGAGCCGGCGCCCCTGGCCCGCTTCGGGTCCGGAGGCGTGTCTGAAGACTCTAGCGTGCACACCAAAAGTCGCCTCTTCTTCTGACTTTCTCTTCAGCCATTGGGACCAAGCGAGAGAGAGAGAGAGAGAGAGAGAGAGAGACCCTCCGGCTGGAGGTATCTCCCACCTCCGCTCCCTCCTTTGTTTTTGTGCCTACCTTCAGGAAAGGTGGGCATCTCCACCTCTCTCTCTCTCTCTCTCTCTCTCTCTCTCTCTCGGTCCCAATGGCTGAGGAGAAAGTCAGGAGAAGAGGTGACTTTTGGTGCACACGGTCTTCAGGCACGCCTCCGGACCCAAAGCGGGCCAGGCAAGGGAGCAAATGCGGCAAGGTGAACTATTACTGGGATGTATAGTTCACCTACAATCAAAGAGCATTCTCAACTCCACCAATGATGGAATTGAACCAAATATGGCACACAGAACTCCCACGACAAACAGAAAATATATATCAATGATTGGTTGGGGGGGGGGGGGGCAAAATACTGTTTGCTTACCGTTGAAAATTGCCTAGGGCCGTCTCTGCTCGTATAATCCAGTTCAAAGCAGATCACCTGGATTCGGAAACTGGAGGCCCTTCTATGCTGCCATATAATCCAGATTATCAAAGCAGATCATCCACATTGATCTGTTTATATTATGAGTCTAAACTGCCATATAATCCAGTTCAAAGCAGATAACTCGGATTTTATCTGGCAGTGTAGAAGGGGCCAGAGTATTTTATCTCTTGTTTTAATGATGCTGTATCCCACCTTGAGTTATTTATTATTACTACTATTACTACTACTACTACTACTATTAAATGGCAGTGAAGTTCCATCCTCTGGCCCCGTTGACACTGCCATGCAGTTCAGCTACAGAATGCTGTTTACCTCAATTGAGCTGCATTATATGGCACAGTACACTCCTATAATCCAGTTCAATGCAGTCCAACTGCATCCTGAATCCATATTGTATGGCAGTGCTCGGGCATTAGCGTCCCAACTGCCATATTGGAAGAGTGTTGTATATAGACTCACCTCCATGCTCAGGAATGACATGGCGGTCCGGCTGCGTCGCATGGTGGTCGACAGTCGGTGTGTTTTCCCTGTAAAAGAAGAGAGCTCATCAGAACAGTGTGACACATTTAGCTGGATCTGTGCCGGATTATATGTCAGTATGGACAGATTGCTGCCAAGCACACACACACACACACCTGCCGGTCAAAATATTAAATTAAGAACTTGGAACCCAAGCACAGAGTTCCACAAGTAGCAAGAGCCTGGAATCAATGAATTGGCTTGTGGAGGTGGGGAGAAGCCCTTTACTATTAGTTATATTGTCTTTAACCCCACAATAAACATGGCTGGGTTGTTGTAGGTTTTTTTCGGGCTATATGACCATGGTCTAGAGGCATTCTCTCCTGACGTTTCGCCTGCATCTATGGCAAGCATCCTCAGAGGTAGTGAGGTCCTCAGATGCCATAGGTGCAGGCGAAACGTCAGGAGAGAATGCCTCTAGATCATGGCCATATAGCTCGAAAAAACCTACAACAACCCAGTGATTCCGGCCATGAAAGCCTTCGACAATACATTAAACATGGCTATCCTAAACTTTTGCTCTTTTGTATCTCTTTCCTCTCGCTTCTACCTCCCACAGATGGCCCAGTGGCAGGCTGGGCCACATGGCCCTCACATGGCCTTCCATGACCCTTGTAACTGGGCCATCTTATCCTTGGTGTCCATGGATCACCTATGTATGTGCCTACCTCACCCCCTGGATACTGGGCCTCCGCAACCATCGGGTTCCCCAGTATCCACAGGCCCCTCATGAGTGTTTTTGTCCAATATTTCATGTTTTATGTCATAATATAAAACTTTGAAAAATGAAGTCGCCCAGGTCAAGGGCTGTGACCTTTTGTCACAGCCCTTGACCTGGGAATTCCCTCCAGCCATTTTCCCGGTCATCACCTACTTACAAAGGACTCGATCACCCATTATCTGTGACCCATACTCACTCTGCAGACTCAACAGGCTTCAGAGTTGGACCACCTGTTCTTTGTGCAGCCACATGGATATATGAAAAGACATTTATTACCTGGCATTTCCATCCCTGATGTTGGCATGCCTTGCCCTGCTTGCCCATGAGTTCTATTTTTGCAGTGTTTCTCAACCTTCCTAATGCCGTGACCCCTTAATACAGTTTCTCATGTTGTGGTGACCCCTAAGCATAGCATTAACTTGCTACTTCATAACTGTAATTTTGCTACTGTTATGAATTGTAATGTAAATATCCAATACGCAGGATGTGTTTTCATTCATTGGACCAAATTTGGCACAAATAGCCAATACGCCCAAATTTGAATACTGATGGGGTTGAGAGGGGATTGGTTTTGTCATTTGGGAGTTCTAGTTTGCTAGTTCACCTACAATAAAAGAGCATTCCAAAATCCACCAATGATGGAATTGAACCAAACTTGGCATACAGAACTCCCCCCATGAGCAACAGAAAACACTAGAAGGGTTTGGTTGGCATTGATCTTGAGTTTTGGAGTTGTAGTTCACCTACATCGAGAGAGCAGTGTGGAGTCAAATGATGATGGATCTCGACCAAACTTGGCACAAATACTCAATATGCCAAAATGTGAACACCGGTGGAGTTTGGGGAAAATAGACCTTGACATTTGGGAGTTGTAGCTGCTGAGATTTATAGTTCACCTACAAAAACCATTCGGAATCCCACCAATGAGAGAATTGGGCCAAACTTTCCATACAGAACCCCCATAACCAACAGAAAATACTATGTTTTCTGATGGTCTTTGATGACCCCTCTGACACCCCCTCGATACCACCCCCAGGGGTCCCGGACCACCAGGTTGAGAAACATTGTCTTAAGAAGATGTATGTATGTAAAAATTACATAAGGTATTCAAAGATGGCTTCATTGTACAACATTGATCATCATCATCATCATCATCATCATCATCATCTTGCTCTGCTTTCTTACAATGTATTTTTAACCACTCAGTGCTATTATGGACCAGTCTATTATTATTATTATTATTATTATTATTATTATTATTATTACACGGGTTGTTCTCTCCAAAAGGAGACTATTTATTTATTTATTTATTTACTTTATTTCTATACCGCTTTTCTCAGCCCGTAGGCGACTCAAAGCGGTTTACACAGTGCAAATCACAAAACAATGTCAAAGGCAATTAAAACACTTTATACATAACAGTCAATATCATAAACAATCATTATCACAACGCCTCAGCACCAAATCAGAACCATTCTCATAATCCTTGTTCCATGTTCCTATGTTCAATTGCACCGTATTCCTATAATCAATTGCACTGATTTAGCCAAACGCTTGTTCGAAGAGCCAGGTCTTCACCTTCCTCTGGAACGTCAACAGTGACGGGGCCTGTCTGATGTCTACAGGTAGGGCATTCCACAGCCGAGGGGCCACCACCGAGAAGGCCCTGTCTCTTGTCCCCGCCAGGCGCGCCTGTGATGCAGGCGGGATCGAGAGCAGGTCCTCCCCAGACGACCTTAACGTCCTAGTCGGTTCATAGGTGGAGATGCGTTCGGAGACTTAAGTAGGGCCGGAACCGTTTAGGGCTTTATAGGCTAAAGCCAGCACTTTGAATTGTGCCTGGTAGCAGATTGGCAGCCAGTGGAGCTGGTGCAACAGAGGAGTGGTATGCTCCCTGAGTGCCGCTCCTGTTAGCAACCTGGCTGCCGAGCGCTGGACCATTTGAAGCTTCCGAGCAGTCTTCAAGGGCAACCTCACGTAGAGAGCGTTGCAGTAGTCTAGTCGGGATGTAACCAGAGCGTGGACCACCGTGGCCAAGTCAGACTTCCCAAGGTACGGGCGCAGCTGGTGCACAAGTTTTAATTGTGCAAAAGCTCCCCTGACTACCGCCGAAACCTGGGGATCCAGGCTCAGCGATGAGTCCAGAGTCACTCCCAAGCTGCGAACCTGCGTCTTCAGGGGGAGTGTAACCCCGTCCAACACAGGCTGTAACCCTATGCCCTGTTCGGCCTTACGACTGACCAGGAGTACCTCTGTCTTGTCTGGATTCAATTTCAATTTGTTCGCCCTCATCCAGACCGTAACAGCGGCCAAGCACCAGTTCAGGACCTCAACAGCCTCCTTAGTAGCAGGTGGAAAGGAGTGACAGAGTTGGACATTATCCGCGTACAGATGGCATCGTACCCCGAAACTCCGGATGATCTCCCCCAACGGCTTCATGTAGATGTTAAACAACATAGGGGACAATATTGATCCCTGAGGGACCCCACAAGACAATGGTTGTGGGGCCGAACAGGTGTCCCCTAACAACACCTTCTGAGAACGACCCCCTAGGAAGGACCGGAGCCATTGCAAAGCAGTGCCTCCAAGGCCCATCCCCGCGAGGCGTCCCAGAAGGATACCGTGGTCGACGGTATCGAAGGCCGCTGAGAGGTCCAGCAGAACCAACAGAGACACACTCCCTCTGTCTAGCTCCCGGCGTAGATCATCCTAGACTAAAAGCAGCTATGTATGTCTTATTGGTATTAGAATGTATTATTGTTATTGCCCTGCCTGTTCTCAAAGCAGCTATGTATCTCTTATTAGTATTCGAATGTATTATTATTATTATTATTATTATTATTATGTATATTCATATGCCCCTTTTTCTCTCCTATATATTCTGCAAAAGGCTTCCAATTTTTTTGAAAACATTGTAATGTTTTATTTCTCCTCTGGTTACTTTGTATAATGTATATTGCCTTTTAGTCAAGTGCCTGTTTTTAAATCTGCGTCTGCTCAAAGTTTTGCAAACTGCCTTGACTCTAGTTTGAGAAGAAAGACCAGGTCAGGGGTATACACACAAATAGTAGTAATAATAATACACATATATCCTTTATTCTTCCCTGAATCTCTGTATATGACTTACTTACGGCTTTGGAGGCACGGAGGAGACGCACACCTTTGCACACCTTTGCAAGCCCTGCTGTAAGTGCACTCCTTGGGACACCTGTCCTCTTTTCCTCCCTCTCTCAGCTCCTGGTTTGTAACCCTTCCCTGTCCAGGTTCAGGTGCAAACCTGCCAACTAGAAGTTTGTGAGTACAGTTAATTCAAAACCATGTCCTTGTCAATGCGTCCTGCTCAGGTTTATAAGTGTCTAAGCACCCTCTTCCCTTTCCTCCCCAGCGAGGAAGAGTTTTCTTGGCTGAATTCCCAGCAAAGGCTTCCGGGTGGCATTACTGGTTGAACTGGAAGGACACACAGATTAGCTGGGTTCTTATGTGAGCCCATTGTCTTCCCAGGCCCCTTCCACACTGCCATAGAAAATCCAAATTTTCTGCTTTGAACTTAATGATGTGACTGTGTTGCTGAACACAGGTCAAAATATTTGTATTGCAGCAGAGAGTTCCCCAGGTAACGGGAACCCTTTTGCCTTCAAAATCCACTTTTGCAGATGATGGACAGTCTGGAGGAGCTCAGTAGCAGCTACGAGCACCTGGGAGATTTTCAGAGGCAGCCCTAGGTAATTTTCAACGGTAAGCAAACAGTATTTTGGCGCGCCCCCTCCCAACCAATCATTGATATATATTTTCTGTTTGTCATGGGAGTTCTGTGTGCCATATTTGGGTATAGGGTTACAGCCTGTGTTAGACGGGGTTACACTCCCCCTGAAGACGCAGGTTCGCAGCTTGGGAGTGATCCTGGACTCATCGCTGAGCCTGGAGCCCCAGGTCTCAGCGGTGGCCGGGAAAGCTTTTGCACAATTAAAACTTGTGCGCCAGCTGCGCCCGTACCTTGGGAAGTCGGATCTGGCCACGGTGGTCCATGCTCTTGTCACATCCCGACTGGATTACTGCAACGCACTCTACATGGGGTTGCCTTTGAAGACTGCTCGGAAACTCCAACTAGTCCAGCGGGAGGCAGCCAGATTGCTCACCGGAGCGGCATACAGGGAGCATACCACCCCCCTGTTATGCCAGCTCCACTGGCTGCCGATCCAATTCCGAGCACAATTCAAGGTGCTGGTTTTGACCTACAAAACCCTATATGGTTCTGGCCCAGTGTATCTGTCTGAACGGATCTCCCTCTACATCCCACCTCGGAGTCTAAGATCTTCTGGGGAGGCCCTGCTCTCGATCCCGCCTTTATCACAAGTGAGACTGGCGGGGACGAGGAGCAGGGCCTTCTCGGTAGTGGCCCCCCACCTGTGGAACTCACTCCCCGGGGAGATCAGATCAGCAACTTCCCTTCTCTCATTCAGGAAAAAACTGAAAACTTGGATGTGGGACCAGGCTTTTGGAAACTCTGGCAGCTAAAAAGAAAGACCATAATGATGGGCAAATAATGACGAAACCTATTGGACCTATGGAACTCGAAACACTGACCATGATACTGTTTATTGTTGTGCTATTGTGTTATATATTGATGTTTTTAATCTGTTAATTGTTTAATTATAGTAATTGTTTTATATTTGTATGTATTTGGATAAGGGCATCGAATTGTGCCTTCTTTTTGTAAGCCGTCCTGAGTCCCCCCTCGGGGGTGAGAAGGGCGGGGTATAAGTAGCAGAAATAAATAAATAAATAAATAAATAAATAAATTTGGTTCAATTCCATCATTGGTGGAGTTCAGAATGCTCTTTGATTGTAGGTGAACTATACATCCCAGTAATAGTTCACCTTGCCACATTTGCTCCCTTGCATGGCCCGCTTTGGGTCCGGAGGTGTGCCTGAAGACCGTGTGCACCAAAAGTCACCTCTTCTCCTGACTTTCTCCTCAGCCGTTGGGACCGAGAGAGAGACAGAGAAAGAGAGAGAGAGAGAGAGAGAGAGAGAGGTGGAGATGCCCACCTTTCCTGAAGGTAGGCGCAAAAACAAAGGAGGGAGCGGAGGTGGGAGATATCTCCAGCCGGAGGGGCTCTCTCTCTCTCTCTCTCTCTCGCTTGGTCCCAAGGGCTGAAGAGAAAGTCAGGAGAAGAGGCGACTTTTGGTGTGCACGCTGGGGTCTTCAGACATGCCTCTGGACCCGAAGCAGGCCAGGGGCAGCGGCTCCGCCCCTTGGCTCACCCGCGGATTGGGGAGAGGAGGTGGGTGGAGCGCCAGGGGATCGGGAAAGGGAGCCGATCATGGGGAAGGGATCAAACGTGGAGAACGATTGAGCGCCGGCTCTGCTTGCGCACCCGGTGGCCAGGTGGAGCAGGAACGAGAGGGGCTAGGTGAGGCTCAATGGCCTGGCCCCTTTGGGAAGAGAATCACCCGGCAGCAAGGCAAGAAAGCAGAGGCTCCCCCCGGACTGCTAGGGCTGTTGTGAGCTGAGGGGGCACTCCTCAAGTGGCAGTCGAGGGGCATTTATAGAGGCGCCTCTGCGCCCCTGGCAAAAAAAGTGTTCTGCGACCGCTTACTTCGCGTAATGGACGAGCCGCCCCTGCAGGTATAAATATGTGAGAGGAAGCCACAGGGAGGAGGGAGCAAGCTTCTGTTCTGCTTCCCTGGAGACTAGGATGCGAAATAATGGCTTCAAACTACAAGAAAGGAGATTCCATCTGAACATGAGGAAGAACTTCCTGACTGTGAGAGCCGTTCAGCAGTGGAACTCTCTGCCCGGAGTGTGGTGGAGGCTCCTTCTTTGGAAGCTTTATATATATATATATATATATATATATATATATATATAGTGAATTTTTAAGTATATAAAAAGTGGTGGAACAATTGGGTTGGGATAGGAAAGTGCAGAAGAAAGAAAAGATAGGGAGGCCCGTAGAGTAGGGCTTCCCTACAAACAAACAAAAATGGGGAAAGGAAGGGAGGGAATATACCTCACTCTCTCACCCTCACACACACTCATTCGCTCGACACATTCACCCGAAGGGGATTCTGTCCGTTTTGTAAGGCACTTCCAAGTTGTCCAGGGGTGGTTCATATTCTTCACCTTCTTGAGACTATTGTCTTTTCTTCTTGTGGAGAGAATGAAGTCCGATTATTATTTAAGTTTTGCCTTATTTTATTAAGCCAACAATTTTCTTTTCTTCGCCGGGAAGTTTGTCTAATAGTATTATCGTTGATGTTGCTATTATTATTCTTATTAGTATTTTACGTTTTTATTTATTTATTTGTTTATTTATTTATATTATTTATTTTTTAATTGTTATTGTTATTACCAGTTATTCCTTTTTAACCTCCTCTAAGTATTGGAGGAAGTTACTCCAGTTTGTTGTTTTAGTCGTGTTACTCTTTTGGGATCTTCTTTGAGTGTAGCTACATACATTAAAGAAAGTTTAATATCCAGTCTAGCCTTTAAAGGTGACGATGGGAGAATACTAGGAGTTTGGGTTAATATGAACGGTCTTAAATTTTTAATCTGCAATATATATGCACCCAATGGGGGCAAAGGAAAATTTATCCAGAAATTGAAAGGGTATATCTTTGGAAGCTTTTAAACAGAGGCTGGATGGCCATCTGTCAGGGGTGCTTTGAATGCAATATTCCTGCGTCTTGGCATAATGGGGTTGGACTGGATGGCCCATGAGGTCTCTTCCAACTCTGTGATTCTATGATTCTATGATTCTTGGGAATTGCCCCAGCTTTTGGGGAAAGCTTTTGGCTCTTTGGGACTTTGGTTTTGATCTTGGTTTGAGCCTGAGCTTTCTGAGCCTGAATTTCCTCAGGACAAGGAGGAGGATGGGTTACAGATTTCTGAACATGTGCCTTTCCAGAATAGGAAACTCCAGCATTATGTCCCAGAAGCCCTTTATTAGAGTTTTAAGATTCTCTGCACATTGCACTTGCCCTGAAATTCGACATTCCACCTGTCACACGCAGCACTTTTTAATCTGTACCCATTATTTGGCCCGGACCTAGTTTCATTGTGCTATGGTGTATTGTTTTGTTGTTTTATTGTTTTGCTTTAATGTTTTTGATATTGCTTTTGGTTGTATTTGCTATGCTACTGTTGTTGGGGTCCTGGCCTTTGTAAGCTGCATCGAGTCCTTTGGGAGATGCTCGCGGGGTACAAATAAAGATAATAATAATAATAATAATAATAATAATAATAATACTTTATCCCAGATTAATTCTTTCCCTATTATGTCTTCCATTACTGTCCTTATTTTACCATAATAGTTCTGAATTTTGATACAATCCCAAGAGATGTGGGAGAATGAGCCGACCCCCCCCACAGTTGTGCCAACATTTGTTTGAGACATTTCCCATAATGTGTGCTAATTGGGTGGGAGATGATTTGGGCTTCTTGGATCCTCAAATGTTTAATTTTAGTAATATTGTCAATGCAAGACCCAATTAATTTCTCATTGAAGCTTTCCTCTTGTTTCCAATTTCCTACAAGGGTTGTTCTTGTTTTGTAAGTTAAGTGATTGATTCCTCATAGAGTAGCCCAATAATCCCTTTGTCTATTTCTACTTTCCTTTTTTAATTATTCTGTCAAGTGGTGTTTCTGCTACTTCTCTTCTTTTCATGGCATGAGCTTTTCTGGACAGGTCTAGCCACGCTATTCAGTTTCCATGCCCACATTTGTCTTTTATCTTACCCCACCTTTTATTTCTCCATTGGGTCCCATGAGGTCCCCTATCCTTTTGATTCCAATGTCCTTAAGTGCCCTAATTATATCCCTGAATGTCTTGTCCTTATTTTCCAAGGTTTCCCATGGGAAAGGGTTGCTTTTGTTTATTTGTAATTTATTGTGCCATTTTCCCCAAATTAACAACGTTGATAAACAGGGGCCGACTTTTAAGTTCTTTAAGTCTTTTCTGTCTATTCTCTCTCATTTACGTTCCCCTTTGCCAACTGTTTGCCGGGTGGAGCAGGAACGAGAGGGGCGAGGCGAGGCTCAAGGGCCCGGCCCCTTTGGGAAGAGGATCGCCCGGCAGCGAGACAAGAAAGCAGAGGCTCCCCCCGGACTGCGCCCCTGGCAAAAAAAAAAAGTGTTCTGCAACCGCTTACTTCGCGTAATGGACAAGCCGCCCCTGGAGATTTTTGATACTTTTTAGCAACCATCTCCCCTTTTCAGCTAGTTATATTGCCTCTAACCCCTAAATAAACATGGTTATCCTTAACTGAATTCCGAGGCCAGAGAAGCAGATGTCGAAAACAGAACAGCTTGCCTTCGGTGAGCGTTCTTGCTCCATATATGTTTAACATTTTCACAAATGATCAGCCACTGCCGGAAGGGACAGAGAGTTTCATCTATGCTGACGATCCTGCCATCACCACACAAGCAGAGACCTTTGAAATGGCCAAACAGAAGCTCTCCAAAGCTATAGGTGCTCTTACTGCCTATTACAAGGGAAACCAGCTAATTCCTAATCCATCTAAAATGCAGGTGTGTGCTTTTCATCTTAAGAACAGACAAGCGTCTCGAGGTCTGAGGATTACCTGGGAAATAATATCATACAATAGCTGACTGACACAACCTGGGTATTACAACCAGACACAGTGAAAACATCTGCCCTTGCACTTGGCTACTCTGCTGCTGAGTACGCATGCCAAGTGTGGAACACATTTCACCATGTTAAAACAGTGGATGTGGCTCTTAATGAGAAATGCCGCATTATCACAGGACCTCTACACTCTACACCACTGGAGAATTTATACTGTTTAGTTGGTATTGCACCAACTGACATCCACAGGGAAGTAGCTGCCAGCAATGAAAGGACTAAGGCAGTGATCTCTCCAGCCCAATCTCTGTTCAGATATCAGCCAGCACGGCAACGTCTTAAATCAAGAAATAGCTTCCAAAGATCTACAGAGATACTCACAGGAACACCTCAGCAAGAGAGAGGCCAAAAGTGGCAGGTTGAAACCCAGCACCTTAAACCATGGCTGATACCAAATGAGAGACTCCCTCCTGGGCACACAGAAGACTGGGCGACTTGGAAGGCTCTGAACAGGCAGCGCTCTGACACCACGAGGTACAGAGCCAATCTTAACAAATGGAGCTACAAAATGGAGTCCACGACGCCAGCCCTGGCCCACTGACTCTAACAGGCTTCGGCCTACTCACTCTCCTCAGAGTGACACAAGCCCTGGCCCACTGACTCTAACAAGCTTCAGCCTACTAACTCTCCTCAGGGTGATGCCAGCCCTGGCCTGCTAACTCTGACAGGCTTCGGCCTACTCATTCCCTTCAGGGCGATGCCAGCCCTGGCCCATTAACTCTAACAGGTTTGGCCTAATCACTCTCCTCAGGGCGACATCAGCACTGGCCCACTGACACAAACTTTGGTCTACTCACTCTCGTCAGGGCGACACCAGCCCTGGTCCACTAACTCTAACAGGCTTCTGCCTACTCATTATCTTCAGGGGTACGCTGGCCCTGGCTCAGTAACTGTAACAGGCTTCGGCCTACTCATTCTCTTCAGGGCAACACCAGCCCTGGCCTGCTAACTGTAACAGGCTTCGGCCTATGCACTCTCCTCCGGGCGACGCCTCGGCATGAACATTGAAATCTCCCAGGACCAAAAGCCGTTAGGAGTTCAAAGCCATGTCCGAGACCACCCCTGCTAGCTCAGGTAGGGATACTGCCGTGCAGCGGGGTGGTCGGTACACTAACAGAATCCCTATCCTGTCCCGGTCACCAATCCTAATGCCGATACACTCAAAGGAGGATGACTGTGGGATGGGGCACCTGATCAGGGAGATAAAATCCTTATAGACCACTGCGACTCCGCCTCCCCGCCCTCCAGGTCTTGGTTGATGCTGCACAGAGTAATCTGACGGACAGAGTTGAGTGAGTAATTGTAACCTTTTCCTCGCTATAATGTTACTTTGTGAACTTTACTGCCTCCAAACCATTCTCTGCATGAACATTCTCTCTCCTGAGCTGCAGATGGCTTCCGGCCCACCCGGAATGCTAGTCCAGCATCCTGGGGAGGCCGAAACTGCATTCCTCTGAACTGTGGATACTGAAACCTGTCGGGTCCCCATATCCACGGGTCAACGGATTGCCCCAAAATCGGTGCCATTCTTCTTCTGGGCAGATTCTAAGACTAATGGCTATCTCGCTTTTACTCCGCTAACCTCTCCACCCCAGGAATAACCTTCTTCGCCCTCAAAAACTCAACATGGAGCCCAGCTGGCTCCTCGATGCCACCACGTCATTGCCACCATCTCGCTGATGCCCATGGAGCCTGTTGATCTGGGGAACCTGTCGCGGTCACCCCTTGAGACCCCCAGAAGACCAGCAGGCTGTCTGGATCACAGATGTGGTGGGATCTGTAGTTTCTTTGCTCCCGATGTGGTTCCTGACCTCCAGCGCTGGCAGTCATCTCCATAAGGACCCAAATTAACTGCAGGGCATCTTCCCCAACTTGTCCCCATTGATTCTGCAGCTTATCCAGAACTTTAATCAACTTTTGAGGACTTTTGGACACTTTTTGGAACTTTTGCTTCTTTAAACCCCATGGACTCCCTTTTATGATTTTATGATTTTATGATTTGGACTCTTTATGGACTCTATGGACTCTGGTGGGTGGGGTGGGCTTATATTAATTTCTTCCCCCTGTCTCCCTAATGTATGCCTTATGAATCCTATATATGTGTGTATAAAATATGGAATGCCACCTTTTCGTGACCCCAGCATGACAAACTCTTGGGAAATTCCTTTCTATTTCCTGAGATGAATTCCCCATTGACCAAAGGACTCAACAAAGACTTATTGCATGACAGTAACAACGGTGCTCCTTGGGTCTCGGAGCATGGCTGCCCGAGGAGAGCACCCAATGGTGACTCAATCATTCATCAACAATGGGACATCCTGCCTTCAGGGAAGATCAGGATGCCCCATCCGCCTCACCCATTGTCTTCCTCCCCTTGGCTGAAACCAATGGACAGATAACATCAATTGATCCCATATCCAGGACTAAAGATTACTAAGGCTTGGCAGCCGTGCCAGCCAATTTTGTATATTTCACCCTCATAAGCCAATACCAGGCCATCTTGAGGAATCTCCGGATTATCGCCAGCCATCAGACAAGCCATTAAGTTACGTTTAATCCACTCATTTTCCTCTCGGTTCTTTGTTTCCTGCTTGTACCGCCTCCTCGCTCCTCATTGGCTGAGGAGCCAAAGTGGCGCTGGCTCTCCCATTGACCGAGGCACGCCTAAGCCAGTCGCACCTCCCCTCCAGCTGATAACTCCAGCCAATCAGAGCAGAGCCAGCAAGGGGGTGGGCGGCGGGAAGTTTGAATTTTACAGTTCTGCTTGTCTATAAAAATATACTGTTTTGCCTTGTATGGTATATCTGCTTGACAAATGATCACGGTATGACATCCTTTCCAGCTGAATTGCAATAAAACAACTCTGAGTTTTCCTTCAACTTGGTGAGACTTTTATTGGAAAAATCAGGGAAAATTCTTAGGTGTTTCTTTCTGTCTCGCCAGGGCAAAAGGACTCTCTTTGATGGGTCTGATGGGTCTCTGCCTCCTGGCAAAGACCCCTAAATTCTTGCTCAATATCAACACCAGTCCTGACCCGCTAACTCTAACAGACTTCGGCCTACTCACTCTCCCCAGGGCGACGCCAGCCCTAGTCCACTGGCTCTAACAGGCTTCGGCCTACTCACTCTCCTCAGGGAAACACCAGCCCTGGCCCACTGACTCTAACAGGCTTCGGCCTACTCACTCTCCTCAGGGCAACGCCAGCCCTGACCCACTAACTGTAACAGGCTTCGGCCTACTTACTCTCCTCAGGGCAATGCCAGTCCTTTCCCGCTAACCGTAACAGGCTTCGGCCTACTTACTCTCCTCAGGAAAACACCAGCCCTGGCCCACTGACTCTAACAGGCTTCGGCCTACTCACTCTCCTCAGGGCAACGCAAGCCCTGACCCACTAACTGTTACAGGCTTCGGTCTACTTACTCTCCTCAGGGGGATGCCAGCCCTGGCCCACTAACTGTAACAGCCTTCGGCCTATTTACTCTCCTCAGGGCAACACCAGCCCTGGCCCACTGACTCTAACAGGCTTTGGCCTACTTATTCTCCTCAGGGCAACACCAGACCTGGCCCACTAACAGGCTTCGGTCTACTTACTCTCCTCAGGGGGATGCCAGCCCTGGCCCACTGACTCTAACAGGCTTCGGCCTACTCACTCTCCTCAGGGAAACGCCAGCCCTGGCCCACTGACTCTAACAGGCTTCGGCCTACTCACTCTCCTCAGGGCAATGCTAATCCTGACCCACTGACTCTAACAGGCTTCGGCCTACTTACTCTCCTCAGGGGGATGCCAGCCCTGGCCCACTAACTGTAACAGGCTTCCGCCTATTTACTCTCCTCAGGGCAACACCAGCCCTGGCCCACTGACTCTAACAGGCTTTGGCCTACTCACTCTCCTCAGGGCAATGCCAGTCCTGACCCACTAACTGTAACAGGCTTCGGCCTACTTATTCTCCTCAGGGCAACACCAGCCCTGGCCCACTGACTCTAACAGGCTTCGGCCTACTTACTCTCCTCAGGGGGATGCCAGCCCTGGCCCACTAACTGTTACAGGCTTCGGCCTATTTACTCTCCTCAGGGCAACACCAGCCCTGGCCCACTGACTCTAACAGGCTTTGGCCTACTCACTCTCCTCAGGGCAATGCCAGTCCTGACCCACTAACTGTAACAGGCTTCGGCCTACTTATTCTCCTCAGGGCAACACCAGCCCTGGCCCACTGACTCTAACAGGCTTCGGCCTACTTACTCTCCTCAGGGGGATGCCAGCCCTGGCCCACTAACTGTTACAGGCTTCGGCCTATTTACTCTCCTCAGGGCAACACCAGCCCTGGCCCACTGACTCTAACAGGCTTTGGCCTACTCACTCTCCTCAGGGCAATGCCAGTCCTGACCCACTAACTGTAACAGGCTTCGGCCTACTTATTCTCCTCAGGGCAACACCAGCCCTGGCCCACTGACTCTAACAGGCTTCGGCCTACTTACTCTCCTCAGGGGGATGCCAGCCCTGGCCCACTAACTGTTACAGGCTTCGGCCTATTTACTCTCCTCAGGGCAACACCAGCCCTGGCCCACTGACTCTAACAGGCTTTGGCCTACTCACTCTCCTCAGGGCAATGCCAGTCCTGACCCACTAACTGTAACAGGCTTCAGCCTACTCACTCTCCTCAGGGCAACACCAGCCCTGGCCCACTGACTCTAACAGGCTTTGGCCTACTCATTCTCTTCAGAGCAAACTTGCCAAACCTAACAAACTTTAAGTACTGATGGAGTTTTTCAGGTTAACCTGGCATGATGTGAGTTGTAGTTCACCTTCTGCATTTTGTACAATTAGAAAATGGACTTTTTCAAATAACCCAGGCAATGCCAGGCTACCCTAACTAGTTTCAAATGAATTAGATCTTGCCTTTGTGCCTGGAAGAACAAAAAGCTGGCCAAAAGAAACTTCTAACTTCTTTCAGGCCCAAACACACAGTTAGGCACAGTTCTCCTCTCCTTGAAGTTTTGGAAAATCTGTAACCAGAGTCACAGGACTTGAAGTGCTCAAGGCAGACAGTTAATTTCTCAACTCAGAAATTAATCATTTATCTCCATAAAAACAATATTGGAATGGATTCAATACAAATGGTGCTGCCCTGGACAGCAGGGATGCAAACAGGTTGGCGCATGTGAGCCTTTGGATTTCCAAGATTCGACGGATGCCTCTGATCCACCATGAGTCTCATGTGCAATGCATGTATTAACAGAGTTTTTCATGACTTCTTGGAGCCTCCGGTGGAGCAGTGGGTTAACCCACTGAGCTGCGGAACTTGCTGACCAGCTCAGCAAAGTTCAAATCCGGGGAGCGGGGTGTTAGCCCCAGCTTCTGCCAACCTAGCAGTTCGAAAACATGGAAATGTGAGTAGATCAATAGGTACCGCTCCGGCAGGAAGGTAATGGCACTCCATGCAATCATGGCAGTGGCCACATGACGTTGGAGGCATCTACGGACAACGGCAGCTCTTTGGCTTAGAAATAGAGATGAGCACCGACCCCCAGAGTCGGACACGGCTTGACTTAATGTCCGGGGAAAACCTCATGACTTCTTATGACTTACAGAAAGAAAGAAAGAAAGAAAGAAAGAAAGAAAGAAAGAACTGATAGAAGAACAGCATGGAACTTGGGCTGGATCTACACTTCCATGTAACCATGTAACACTTCCAGCCCAGCTTACCTGTCCGGATGTATCTCCCTCTATGACCCACCTCAGAAGTTAAGAACATCTGGGGGGGGGGGGTGCTCTTGATCCCACCACCTTCGCAAGTGCAAGTTTGACACACACACACACACACACACACACACACCCTGCCCCCAAATGCATCAGCATTGCCCAAACACGAATCAAAGAACATGAAAAATACTGCAGACTGATTCAACCAGAGAAGTCAGCCATAGCAGAGGAGCCCCTGGTGGCGCAGTTGGTTAAAGCCCTGTGCCAGCAGGACTGAAGACCGACAGGTCGCAGGTTTGAATCTGAGGAGAGGCGGATGAGCTCCCTCTATCAGCTCCAGCTCCTCATGCGGGGACATGAGAGAAGCCTCCCACAAGGATGATAAAACATCAAAATCATCCGGGCGTCCCCTGGGCAACGTCCTTGCAGACGGCCAATTCTCTCACAACAGGATGCTCCTGATATGAGGGGAGGGGGGAGCCATAGCAGAGCATCTGATGAACCAACCTGGACACAGCATATTATTGGAGAACACAGAAATGCTGGACCACTCTCACAACCACCATGCCAGATGACACAGGGAAATCATTGAAATGCACATGAAGCACATGGACCATTTCAACAGAAAGGAGAAAACAATGAAAATGAACAAAATCTGGCTACCAGTATTTAAAAAGCTCTAGAATCAGGACAATCAATAAAGAACAATACTCAAACAACAGGGGAATTCCTGACATGAATCAATCAGGGCCAGCTAACACCTCCCAACAACGGATTCCCCCAGGCAGCAATCAGCCAAGCTTTAAAGCAGCAAGGTCATTAAATGATAATCAAGCTGGCCAATTGCAACATTTACACTTGCCTCCAACAGTCAAGAGTTCTTTCTCCCACTCTGGACATCATTCCACAGATATATAAAACCCATTATCCTAGTTTCCAACAGGCCTCACAACTTCTGAGGATGCCTACCATAGATGCAGGTGAAACGTCAGGAGAGGATGCTTCTGGAACATGGCCAGACAGCCTGGAAAACTCACAGCAACTCAATGAGTGCTTTGTTTTGTAATTTGTACAATTATATATATATATATATATATATATATATATATATATATAGCGATTGGGGATGGCATTAAATTTCATTGCACAATGTAAACCGACAATGAAGTTTTTCTCTTATTCGGAGAGACAGGTAGAGGGAGAGGGCACCCGGGTACCCCATTGGCAGAGTTAGATTTACCCAAAGATGGTGGTGTCTGGTAAAGACAGGGCCAGATTGGCATTTCTGGAATACCCCAAAACACTTGTGTTCTCAGCCATCCTCTGTCCAGCTCCCATTTCTCTCTGGCTTAGGGAGCACACAGCAGATTGTGCGCCTGAGCGACTGGCACAAACGGGCACCAGCTGCCACCTTCCCTTCCATGCCAGGCCAAGCGGGTCTCTCTGCTCCTGCCACCATCGCGAATGCCAAGCTGCGGAGAGCTGTGAGCCTAGCAATTAGCGTGACTAATTAACTTCCCAGCCCCGTTACTCATTAGCCGGGTTGCATTCATTTCCAGAGGCGAGAGAAAGTCACACGGTTTGTTTGGGGAGTGCTTCAAACATAATGGCGTCAGGGCGCTGAGGATGGAAGGGGACACCCACTTATGACGTCGAATCCGCCCCAGACCCCTGCTTTCCAGCTTCTGTCCAGCTGCAGGGAGTTCCGCAGTTCCTGGATGCCCCGTTGGGCCAGCTCTGATGAAATGTGCCGCAGCAGCAACTTCAACCAAGGACTCTCTGCAACCCTTTTGCTTTTCTCCCCAGCCCAAACATTGTAACAAAACCCCTAATAAAGACTAATTGAATTGTAACCTTCACTTCTCCATAGTGATATATTGTGTCTATTTCCTGACTCACAAGTATCAAATGCATGAACTTATCCTTTTTTCGGGCCGCGGGCAGCTGCCGGCCCACCTGGGATACCTTCCAGGCGTCCCAGGGAGGCCAAATCTGCGTTTCTTTAAACTGCGGATATGGAACCCCCTCGGGCCCCCGTATCCGCGAGTTAACCAAACGACTCCATTTTGGTGCCATATTTTTCCTAGCTCAATTCTAACACTATCTGCCATCTTGCTTTTTGCATTTTGGGCTCTTGCGCTCTGGGAATAACCTTTTTATTTTTGAGAATATATTTAAAGAGAAACAGCTGACTGTCAAACTGAGCTTGCTGCTGCTGCGCTGCTCCTGTCGTCGCTTCTTCGTCCTTTTGGAGCCCCAGGACCCGGGTGACTTGATGTGGTCATCCCATGAGACCTTCGGGAAGTGAGTCTGCCACTCTCACTCCAGTCCTTGGAAGGGATTATAGTTCTCCAAGGACCAAAGGACAGACTCCAATCCCAGTGATGCAGAGCTCCATATCCTGACTCAGTGGAATTGCCAAGCCACTTCTTATGATTTTTGCACCCTTTTTTCCCCACACCAAGGACTCTCGTTCCCTTTATGGACACATTTTCTTCTATGGACCTTCTTATAAATATTATGAACTATGGACACATACTGAGCCATGATCAAGGCTCTTATCCATTTCTCTATGGGACTCTAGTGGGAGAGATGAGTGCATATGTTTTCTACACTATAATTTCTGTATATTTTTCCCTGTATATCTGACCTTTACCTGACCCTTCTGCCCTATTCCCTTTATTAAAAATGTATAAAAATGTAAGAAGCCCCCTGGGTGACCCTGGGAAGGAGGAAATCACCTGATTGAAAAGAACCTTATCAAAGACTTATTTGCATGAACCATACAATGGGCAGAAACCCTGGGGCTTGGAGTCGGTCACTCCAGCAGATGGTGCCCGCTTGGCATTGATGATCATATCTCAATGGGACAAAAGGGGCCTTCAGAAAGCCACACTTTGTCCTGATCTGTTGCCCATTCAAACCTTCCTCCACCGAAACTTCAGCCAGATTGCCTCATTGTTCTCATATCTCAGCACCAAGAAAGCATGTGTAGTTTTCAAATAATTACTGCATTTATGCACTGATATCAATCATGTTTTGTACCATCATGTTGTATGCGCTCTTCCTGCCTACTACAGGGAAAACCAGCTGATCCTTAATCCATCTGAAACGCAGGTGAGTGTTTTCCAATGTTTGACATTTACACAAATGATCAGCCACTGCCAGAAGAGAGAGAGGTTCATCTATGCTGACGAGCGTGCCATCACTGCTCAAGCAGGGAGCTTTGAAATGGTTGAACAGAAGCTCTTTGAAGCTTTAGATGCTCTTCCTGCCTATTACAGGGGAAAACAACTGATTCCTAATCCAGCTAAACCACAGACATGTGCTTTTCACCTTAACAACAGACAAGCATCTCGAGCTCTGAGGATGACCTGGGAAGGAATCCCACTGGATCATTGCTGCACACCAAAATACCTGGGAGTCACTCTGGACCGTGCTCTGACTTATAAGAAGCACTGCTTGACTATCAAGCAAGAAGTGGGTGCTAGGAATGACATTGTATGAAAGCTGTCTGGCACAACCTGGGGATCACAGCCAGACACAGTGAAGACATCTGCACTCACGCTTTGCTATTGTGCTGCTGAATATGCATGTCCAGTGTGAAATACATCTCATTACGTTAAAACATGGATGTGGCACTGAATGAAATATGCCACTATCACAGAATGTCTGTGCCCCACACTGCTGAAGAAATTATACTGTTTAGCTCAGGGGTTCTCAAACTTTTTAAACAGAGGGCCAGGCCACAGTCCCTCAAGCTGTTGGAGGGCCGGATTATAATTTGAAAAAAAATTGAATGAATTCCTATGCACACTTCACATATCTTACTTGTAGTGCAAATAAACTTCAAAACAATACAATAATTAAAAAGGAAGAACAATTTTAACAAATATAAACTTATTAGTATTTCAATGGGAAGTGTGGGCTTGCTTTTGGCTGATGGGATAGGATTGTTGTTGTTATCTGCTTTCAAGTCGTTTCAGACTTAGGTTTTTTGTTTGTTTGTTTGTTGTGTCAGGAGCGACCTGAGAAACTGCAAGTTGCTTCCGGTGTGAGAGAATTGGCCGTCTGCAAGGATGTTGCCCAGGGGACACCCGGATAACTTGATGTTTTATCATCCTTGTGGGAGGCTTCTCTCATGTCCCCGCATGAGGAGCTGGAGCTGATAGAGGGAGCTCATCTGCCTCTCCCCGGATTCGAACCTGCGACCTGTCGGTCTTCAGTCCTGCCGGCTCAGGGGTTTAACCCACTGCGCCACCGGGGGGCAAGACTTAGGTTGACCCTGGGCGAGGGCTGGGTAAATGACCTTGGAGGGCCCTATCCGGCCCCCGGGCCTTAGTTTGAGGACCCCTGGTTTAGCTGGTATTGCACCAACTGACATCCATCTGGAAGTAGCAACCAATAATGAAAGGACCAAGGCAGTGACATCTCCGGCCCATCCTCTGTTCAGATATCAGCCAACACGCCAATGCCTTAAATCAAGAAATACCTTCCTAAGATCTACAAAGATACTCGCAGGAACACCTCAGCAAGCAAGAGTCCAAAAGTGGCAGGCTAAAACCCAGAACCTCAATCCATGGCTGAGACTGGGCACCTAGAACGCTGGGCGACTTGGAAGGTGCAGAACAGATTGAGCTCTGGCACCATGAGATGCAGAGCCAACCTTAAGAAATGGGGCTACCAAGTGGAGTCCACGACAATCAAGTGCGGAGAAGAGCAAACCACAAACCACTGACTACAATGCAACCTGAGCCCTGCCACAATGGAGGACCTTCTCACAGCGACACTAGAGGCACTCCAAGTGGCCAGCTTCTGATCAAAGGACATTTATAATGCCAAGTTCTTTATTAAAACTTTGTTTGTGCTTTTAAATGAATTTTAACTGCACCCTCAACTCGCTTCTGACACAATAAATAAATAAAGACTTGAAGTGCTGGAGTGTGATGTAGATCGTTGGGCCTGGGAATATGTAAAAGTAGGTAGAGACAAGAAGGAAGCGGGTTGTTGCTTGGGGATATAGCGTTTTGTACCAAAAGCTCCAAAGTACCGTTCTCTCCAATCTGTATTGATCTGGAATAAAGGACTCTGTTTCCAAGCCCTTGCTGTGAGTGGATTTCGTCTTAGGCATCTGCAGTTCAGGACAGGTCAAGACATCCTCATCGAGCTCATGCTCTTAAACTGGATTGAAAGCTTTCACCTTTTAAAAAATCATATTGTGAATGCCGTCGCAAGTCATAGAATGATATATTCTTAGAATAGTAGAGTTGGAAGAGACCCCATGGGCCATCTCGTCCACCCTAGAGAAGAAGGCAAGGCCCAAACCAGCAGCCCAGAAAGGAAAACGCAGCTCTACAAGGCAGGCAGGTCTTTTTATTTCATGCACCAAGTCCCAGAGAGGCCGGAAAGGATGTTCCCATCACACGTAGCAGGACAGGCGGTCTATTTGGGAGGGTAGCGGGCAAAAGGAGAGTCTTCGGACGCTTTTCCTTGCTGGGCAACGAAAGAAAGAGAGAATAAGATGGTGAGAAAATCTACTCACCCATAACACTGAGTCACACTATGATTTTGCCAAGTTTTGTTACATACCACTTCATCACATTAATGAAATACTACTGAGTCACCCACTTAAGAAACTGGAACCTTTTGTGTTCATCACATGATGTAGGCTTCAAGTGTAGGGTAGAGCTATCTCGGTGTCTTAACAGCGTTACAAAGCATTCTCTTTTCAGATGCTTTCCAAGCTGGTTGGCAAGTGACTCTTTTGCAAATTATCCGGATGGTAAAGGTAAAGGTAGTCCCCTGACATTAAGTCCAGTCATGTCTGACTCTGGGGTGTGGTGCTCATCTCCATTTCTAAGCCGAAGAGCCAGCGTTGTCCGTAGACACCTCCAAGGTCATGTGCCCGGCATGACTGCATGGAGCGCCGTTACCTTCCCGCCGGAGCGGTACCTATTGATCTACTCACATTTGCATGTTTTGAACTGCTAGGTTGGCAGAAGCTAGGGCTGACAGCGGAAGCTCACGCCGCTCCCCGGTATCGAACCTGCGACCTTTCGATCAACAAGCTCAGCAGCTCAGTGCTTTAACCCACTGCGCCACTGGGGGCTCCTATCCGGATGGAGATGGGCAAAATG
Organism: Anolis sagrei; assembly: GCF_037176765.1. Classification (NCBI taxonomy): domain Eukaryota; kingdom Metazoa; phylum Chordata; class Lepidosauria; order Squamata; family Anolidae; genus Anolis; species Anolis sagrei. The sequence goes on along the minus strand of NC_090034.1, from coordinate 57,842,074 downwards.
GCCAATTCTGTCATGTGATGCTATTTGTTGTTCTCAGCTTTAAAATGATATGGTTAGGTTACACAATTTGTGAGCGGAGCCAAAATGTCCCTTTGAGAAAAAGCCCCACCAGGGGTTAAACCCACTGCGCCCGGTGCCGGCAGGACTGAAGACCGACAGGTCGTAGGTTCGAATCCGGGGAGAGGCGGATGAGCTCCCTCTCTCAGCTCCAGCTCCTCATGCGGGGACATGAGAGAAGCCTCCCACAAGGATGATAAAAACATCAATTCATACGGGCGTCCCCTGGGCAACGTCCTTGCAGACGGCCAATTCTCTCACACCAGAAGCGAATTGCAGTTTCTCAAGTCGCTCCTGACACGACATGACAAAAAAAAAAACATGGAGGAGGGAAGATGGGCAGTATGCTGTGTTCCTTTCTGTCTCATGCACTTTCTGGGGGCCTTCCTTCCTTCCGTGTGTTGTGTGTGCCATATGTTATCTCCTCCTCCCCTCCCCTCCCTTCTCTGTATTGTGTGTACCATGTGTTACCTCATCCTCCTCTCTTCTCTCCTTCCTTCCTTCCTTCCTTTCTTCCTTCCTTCCGTGTTATGTGTGCCATGTGTTATCTCCTCCTTTCCTCCTCCTCTCCTTCCTTCTTTCCATGTGTTGTGTGTGCAATGTGTTATCTCTCCTTCCTTCCTTCCTTCCGTCCTTCCTTCCTTCTTTCTGTGTTATGTGTGCCATGTGTTATCTCCTCCTCCTCTCTTTCCTTCTTTCCGTGTGTTGTGTGTGCAATGTGTTATGTCCTCCTTTTCTCCTCTCCTTTCCTCTCCCCTTCCTTCCTTCTGTGTAATGTATGTGCCATGTGTTACCTCCTTCTCCTCCTCTCCTCTCTCCTTCCTTCCTTCCTTCCTTCCTTCCTTCCTTCCTTCTTTCTGTGTTATGTGTGCCATGTGTTATCTCCTCCTCCTCTCTTTCCTTCTTTCCGTGTGTTGTGTGTGCAATGTGTTATGTCCTCCTTTTCTCCTCTCCTTTCCTCTCCCCTTCCTTCCTTCTGTGTAATGTATGTGCCATGTGTTACCTCCTTCTCCTCCTCCTCTCCTCTCTCCTTCCTTCCTTCCTTCCTTCCTTCCTTCCTTCCTTCCTTCCTTCTTTCTGTGTTATGTGTGCCATGTGTTATCTCCTCCTCCTCTCCTTCCTTCTTTCCGTGTGTTGTGTGCAATGTGTTATCTCCCCCTTCCTTCCTTCTGCGTGTTGTGTGTGCCATGTGTTATGTCCTCCTCTTCTCCTCTCCTTTCCTCTCCCCTTCCTTCCTTCTGTGTAATGTATGTGCCATGTGTTACCTCCTTCTCCTCCTCCTCTCCTCTCTCCTTCCTTCCTTCCTTCCTTCCTTCCTTCCTTTCTTCCTTCCTTCCTTCCTTCCTTCCTTCCTTCCTTCCTTCCTTCCTTCCTTCAGTGTGTTGTGTGTGCCATGTACTACCTCCTCCTCACCTTCCTCCCTCCCTCCCTCCTGTGTGTTGTGTGTGCCATGTGTTATGTCCTTTTCTCCTCTTACTCTTCCTTCCTTCCTTGCTTGCTTGCTTCTGTGTGTTCTGTGTGCCATGTGTTACCTCCTCCTTCTCTCCCTTCCTCTCTCCTTCCTTCCTTCTCTGTGTTATGTGTGCCATGTTATCTCCTTCTCTTCCTCTCCTCTCCTCTCCTCTCCTCTCCTCTCCTCTCCTCTCCTCTCCTCTCTTCTCATCTCTCCTTCCTTCCTTCCTTCCTTCCTTCCTTCCTTCCTTCCTTCCTTCCTTCCTTCCTTCCTTCCTTGTGTTGTGTGTGCCATGTGTTACCTCTTCCCTCTCTCCTCTCCTCTCCTCTCCTTCCTTCCTTCCTTCGGTGTGTTGTGTGTGCCACGTGTTACCCCCTCCTTCTCTACTTATTTCCCTCCTTCCTTCTTTCTTCCAATACGGGGAAAGAGAGAGAGAGAGGAGGAAAAGGATAATTGAGAAACTAGAGCAAAATATGCTATAGCAGGATGTCCCTCCCACAAAGACAAAGTTTTTGCAATTTAATAAACTTTTCCCGTGTATTTATGATAGACCCAATTAGGAAATGACATTGATATCCCAGGAACAAAAGTCATCGTCCAGGAGAGGAGACTGAGAAAACAGAGAAGGGACAGTGTTTGGGAACAACTCTCTACAATGTGATGGCAAATCAACTGAAAACTCTTAAATACAATGGATAGTTTGCTAAGGTGTAGTGAAAGTAGGAAAATCATCCATTTAATTTCGAAATGGACTATGCCTGAGCTGTATGGTAAACCTATAGTCTTCCTGACACTTGACATGTTCAGTAGGATGAAGTCTATAGTGTAATCCAAAAGACATCAACACTTCTTCAACTCTGAGATGTTTAGAAATAGCCGGTAAATTTTCGGAGCTAGCTTTCTCCCTCCCTCTGCCCGCTTCCCCTTGTGGCAATGGCCACCCACCATGGGCACCTCGTCCAGTTTCTGGAAGGCTGGTCCCCTCGCCCGGAAGCACTTCACCACCACCACGATGGCTCCAATGAGCAGAACAGAGAGAAAAATGCAAATGACGGCTACAAGGCCTGGCTTCTCAGAGATACGAGAGTCGTCCTCCTCATCATGGCTGGGCCCATCTATTGAAAAGAGGAGACATTGAAACTGCAGTTATTTATTATTTCTTTATTTATTAGGAGCATTACTATCCCGTCCTTCTCACCTCCGAAGAGGGACTCAGGACGGCTACCAACAGGCACCATTCGGTGCTGGACAATAAAAACAAAGCATAATATACATTTAGAATCATAGAATCAAAGAGTTGGAAGAGACCTCATGGGCCATCCAGTCCAACCCCCTGCTAAGAAGCAGGAATATTGCATTCAAATCACCCCTGACAGATGGCCATCCAGCCTCTGTTTAAAAGCTTCCAAAGAAGGAGCCTCCACCACACTCTGGGGCAGAGAGTTCCACTGCTGAACGGCTCTCACGGTCAGGAAGTTCTTCCTCATGTTCAGATGGAATCTCCTCTCTTGTAGTTTGAAGCCATTGTTCCGCGTCCTAGTCTCCAGGGTTTAGGCAACAATATAAGCAAAAGGGAAAGATTGCTGGGGCTCCTCCAGACCTTCAATCGTACGCAAAATGGGAATATTAAAAAAAACTTTAAAAATCATAAAAGAAAGAACAACGCTCAAAAACAGGGGCACTCCAGACAAGAAACAATAAGGATCAGCTAATCACCTCTCAACAAAGGATCCCCCCAGGCAGTAAGGAGCCACATCTTGAAACTGCTAGGCCATCAAATGCTAATCAAGGTGGCCAATCAAAACATTCACACCAACCGCAAACAGACAAGAGTTCTTTCTCCCACCCTGGACATAGAATCATAGAATCATAGAATCATAGAGTTGGAAGAGACCTCATGGGCCATCCAGTCCAACCCCCTGCTAAGAAGCAGGAATATTGCATTCAAAACACCCCTGACAGATGGCCATCCGGCCTCTGTTTAAAAGCTTCCAAAGAAGGAGCCTCCACCACGCTCCGTGGCAGAGAGTTCCACTGCTGAACGGCTCTCACAGTCAGGAAGTTCTTCCTCATGTTCAGATGGAATCTCCTTTCTTGTAGTTTGAAGCCATTGTTCTGCGTCCTAGTCTCCAAGGAAGCAGAAAACAAGCTTGCTCCCTCCTCCCTGTGGCTTCCTCTCACATATTTATACATGGCTATCGTATCTCCTCTCAGCCTTCTCTTCTTCAGGCTAAACATGCCCAGCTCCTTAAGCCGCTCCTCATAGGGCTTGTTCTCCAGACCCTTGATCATTTGAGTCGCCCTCCTCTGGACACATTCCAGCTTGTCAATATCTCTCTTGAATTGTGGTGCCCAGAATTGGACACAATATTCCAGGTGTGGTCTAAGCAAAGCACAATAGAGGGGGAGCATGACTTCCCTAGATCTAGACACTATGCTCCTATTGATGCAGGCCAAAATCCCATTGGCTTTTTTTGCCGCCACATCACATTGTTGGCTCATGTTTAACTTGTTGTCCACGAGGACTCCAAGATCTTTTTCACACGTACTGCTCTCAAGCCAGGCATTGTCCCCCATTCTGTATCTTTGCATTTCGTTTTTCCTGCCTAATTTAGCATACATTAAAACAATTATAAATACACTAGCGACCTTTGATTAAGAGAGCTCATCCTAGAACAAATTGATAATTTATATGGGTTTAAGATGAAATAGATTCACCTTAGAGGCACCATAGGTCAGAAACAACTTGAAAACACACACACACACACAAAACACCCGGGAAATAGATTTATTTATTTATTTACTTAGACCATTTCTACCCCGCCCTTCTCACCCCCCGAGGGGGGACTCAGGGCGGCTAACACAGGCAACAATTCAATGCCAACAGTATCAATAACAACAATATAAACCAACAATATAAAATCCTATTACATAACAATTAAAGAGTGAGATTAATTAAAATTACATAGAACAAATCACATAATCACAAGTCATATAGCCGCTTCCAATTTTCATAACAATCCTATTGTCCGAGTTCAGTGCCTAAAGTGCTGCTGTGCCCATTAGCCAAAGGCCTGGCTCCAAAACCACATCTTTAGTTTTTTTCCTAAAAGTAAGGAAGGAGGACGCCGATCTAATCTTGCTGGGGAGCGAATTCCACAAGCTGGGGGTCACCACCGAGAAGACCCTGTCCCTTGTCCCCACCAGGCGCATTTGAGACGCTGGTGGGACCGAGAGCAGAGCCTCCTCAGTAGATCTTAAATTACGAGGTGGAACGTAGAGAGAGATACGTTCGGAGCCGTATAGGGTTGCTTGCTTCTGTGTCCATCTGCACTTATATAAGGCTCAAAACAATTGCACTCTGGTAGTCTGCCTTATTTCACATGTTTATATGCATTATTTTGCTGCATCCGAAAAATCCTTCAAATCTCTTAGGAAGACAGACTGACAAACATCAGCGTGCTGGAAGAAGCAAAGACCACCAGCATTTAAGCGATGGTCCTCCACCATCAACTCCACTGGAGCGGCCACGTTGTCCAAATGCCCGACCACCGTCTCCCAAAGCAGTTGCTCTACTCCGAACTCAAGAACGGAAAACAGAATGTTGGTGGGCAGAAAAAGAGATTTAAAGATGGGCTCAAAGCCAACCTTAAAAACTGTGGTATAGACACCAAGAACTGGGAAGCCCTGGCCCTTGAGTGCTCCAACTGGAGGTCAGCTGTGACCAACAGTGCTGTAGAATTTGAGGAGGCATGAATGGAGGGTGAAAGAGAGAAATGTGCCAAGAGGAAGGTGTGTCAAGCCAACCCTAACCGGGACCACCTTCCACCTGGAAAACGATGCCCTCACTGTGGAAGAATATGCAGGTCAAGAATGGGGCTCCACAAGCTCGTGCATAAACGTTTCTTGCAGCAGTTACCATCAAGGTGAAGAGTTTGTCGTGTGACTTCAGCAGTGATCTGTCTGTTTTCTGAAGCTGTCACGGAAGAAGTCGACACTCTGTTTTGGTAACACTAGGGAAGTCTTTGTGTTGATATTCCACCAGACAATTGGATACGCTTCGTCTCCGGGTTGTAATGGTGTACCCACGTTTCGTCTCCTGTCACAATTGAATGTAGAAAGGTGTCGCCTTCATTCTCGTAACGGGAGAGGTGTTCCTTGTAAATTTCAAGTCTGTGCGCTTTCATTTCAGGCATCAACATCCTGGGTACTCATCATGCACAGATCTTCCAATAGCCAAGCAAAACAATAATGTGACCCATGCGTTCTTGTGAAATGCCGATTATGCTTGAAATTTCTCTCTAATTGATACGACGATTGTCTTAAATCAATCTGTCAACCTTTCGCTTGTGAAACTCGGTGGTTGCTGTCACAGGACGTCCTTCTCTTTGTTTGTCATGCAAGTCAGATGTTCCCACCTCAACATCTTTAAACTTACTCGCCCAACAAGGCACGGTACTCACATCAACACAATCACCATAAACAGCTTGCATTCTCTGATGAATCTCTTTTGGGGTGACACCTTCTTCTGTCAAGAATTCAATAACTGCACGTTGCTTAAGTCGCATTGACCGGCCGTCTGCGCAAGGTTCCATACTTCGCACTTTAACAACACAACTGTTCAATGCTAAGGCTTCCCGGCAAAATGGAGCTGTAGAGGAGAGTCTACTGAACAAGCCAGTACTTGCCGCATACCGGTATTTCCATCTGTTGAGGAGTTACGAAGGTGGAGGCATTACTTTTCATTCAACCCTCATAACTTGCATCAACTCAGGATTTGATTGAAAAATCCCAAGGCTGATCTGCTTGAGTTTTCACCCATTTAATTTATCTTGAAAAATATTTGCACAGTTGTGTAGTCTAATATTGGCCAGTTTCGGTGGATGTACGTACTAGCAGGATTTACTTCTAAGGAAGCATGCAAACTAAAATTGGAGTGAAAGAAATGAAATAATAGAAGAAAGCATTTATATTTTTAAAAATCTTAAAAGGTCAAAATAGGGTTGAGGATGGATATAGATGTCAAAGGATTGTCACCAAAAAGCACAAATATCCTTTCTAAAGTAAATTAAAAGGATTGTTTATTTATCCCTGAGGAATTGTTGAGGGTAGAATTTGTCTGGAGCCATCTAAGGGTAGCACAAAGGAATGATTTGGTGTAGGAACAGTAAAAAGGTTTGGATCAAACCATATATTTATCTAGGCTAATATCATATTCTCCATAATGGCCACCCGATACTCCCGAGAAGTCTCCTAAAAGTCTCCTAAGGAAGACATGAGGACAGCAGCTTCACCCCTCTAGTATCGCAGAAGCATACACCAGAGCAGATCAGGGACAGCATGGTGACCTTGACATTTATATTCTACTAAGGACTCTGATTACATTTTTTTGCCCTGGTGAAGGGAGTTGGACTGGATGGCCTTGAGTATTTTCTGTTGGTCATGAGGGTTCTGTGTGGGAAGTTTGGCTCAATTCTGTCGTTGGCGGGGTTCAGAACGCTCTTTGATTGTAAGTGAGCTATAAATCCCTGTAACTACAACTCCCAAATGTCAAGGTCTATTTCCCCCACACTCCATCTGTGTTCATATTTGGGCATATTGAGTGCTTGTGCCAAGTTTGGTCCAGATCCATCATTGTTTGAGTCCATGGTAGTCTCTGGATGTAGGTGAACTACAACTCCCAAACTCAAGGTCAATGCTCACCAAACCCTTCTAGTGTTTTCTGTTGGTCATGGGAGTCCTGTATGCCCCAGTTGGTTCAATTCTATCATGCTATTTGATTGTAGGTGAACTATAAATCCCAGCAACTACAACTCCCTATCTATCTATCTATCTATCTATCTATCTTTCTATCTATGGCTTGATGGCTCTTTGTCAGGAGGACTTCGATTACGTTTTCTTGCCCTGATGAAGGGAGTTGGAGTGGATGGCCTTAAGTATTTTCTGTTGGTCATGGGGGTTCAGTGTGGGAAGTTTGCCCCGATTCTGTTGTTCGTGGGGTTCAGAATGCTCTTTGATTGGAGGTAAACTGTGAATTCCAGTGACTACAACTCCCAAATGTCAAGGTCTAGTCCCCCCAAACTCCATCCGTGTTCATATTTGGGCATATTGAGTGCTTGTGTCAAGTTTGGTCCAGATCCATCATTGTTTGAGTCCACAGTGCTGTCTGGATGTAGATGAACTACAACTCCCAAACTCAAGGTCAATGCCCACCAAACCCTTCCAGTATTTTCTGTTGGTCATGGAAGTTCCGTGTGGCAAGTTTGGTTCAATTCCATTGTTGATGGAGTTCAGAATGCTCTTTGATTGTAGGTGAACTATAAATCCCAGCAACTACAACTCCCAAATGACAAAATCATAATTTTTTGAGTGAGGGCCACTCCTTGTGTTGTGAGACGTTTTGTTGCCAAATTTGGTGTGATTTCGTTCATTGGTTCTTTTGTTTTTAAGGAACTCATTACGCACAGAGCATTTATATATATATATATAGATAGTCACTTGTTGGTCTGATAGGTGTATTGTGTCCAAATTTGGTGTCAATTTGTCCAATGGTTTTTGAGTTATGTTAACCCCACAAACGAACATTACATTTTTTATTTATATAGATTAAAATACTTCGTCGTTTAAAGTCGTCTTCCAAATCAATCCAATGCCGTCAGCTAAAAACAGTCCATTAAAACCATCTATTCTGCAAACATTAGATTCCATAACGAGGATTTGAGCTCCTTCCAGAAGGTCATGAGGAAGGGGGCAGATCTGATTTCATTAGGGAGGGAGTTCCACAGCCGAGGGGCCACCACCGAAAAGGCTCTGTCTATCGTTCCCACCATGTGTGACTGTGATGGCGGTGGGACTGATAGCAGGGCCTCTCCAGACAATCTTAAGGTCCTTGTGGGTTCATAGAGGGAGATACGTTTGGACAGGTAAGCTGGGCCAGAACCGTTTAGGGTTTTATAGGTCAAGGCCCGCACTTTGAATTGTGCTCGGAAGCTAATAGGCAGCCAGTCGAGCTGGTGTAACAATGGGGTTGTACGCTCTCTGTGCCCAGCTCCAGTGAGCAACCTAGCTGCTGAGCGTTGGACTAGCTAGAGTTTCAAAACAGTCTTCAGAGGTAACCCCACGTAGAGTGTGTTGCAGTAATCTATACGGGATGTAACCAGAGCATGGACCACTGTGGCCAAATACTGTGGTTACAGTGCTTGGCCACAAGAGGGAGATGGGTGTTGGGACTGATATATACAGGAGGTTTGAGCAGGAAAACTTTAAAACTATTTATTTTATTTGTCGTGTCAGGGCAACCAGTCAATTATATTACATTTCTAACAGAAACAAAGCAAACAAACAGAAAAAATACAAAATGTGTGAGTTTGGTAGTTGATTAAATGTCCTTTGACCAGTATCTGGCCACTTGGAGTGCTTCCGGTGTTGCTGCAAGAAGGTCCTCCATTGTGCATGTGGCAGGGCTCAGGTTGCATTGCAGCAGGTGGTCAGTGGTTTGCTCTTCTCCGCACTCGCATGTCGTGGATTCCACTTTGTAGCCCCATTTCTGAAGATTGGCTCTGCATCTCGTGGTGCCAGAGCGCAGTCTGTTCAGTGCCTTCCAAGTCGCCCAGTCCTCTGTGTGCCCAGGAGGGAGTCTCTCATTTGGTATCAGCCATTGGTTGAGGTTCTGGGTTTGAGCCTGCCACTTTTGGACTCTCGCTTGCTGAGGTGTTCCAGTGAGTGTCTCTGTAGATCTTAAAAAAATATTTCTAGATTTAAGTCGTTGACGTGCTGGCTGATACCCAAACAGGGGATGAGCTGGAGACGTCTCTGCCTTGGTCCTTTCACTATTGACTGCTATTTCCCGGTGGATGTCAGGTGGTGCAATACCGGCTAAGCAGTGTAATTTCTCCAGTGGTGTAGGGCGCAGACACCCCGTGATAATGCGGCATGTCTCATTCAGAGCCACATCATCTACTGTTTTAGTGTGGTGAGATGTGTTCCACACTGGGCATGCGTACACAGCAGCAGAGTAGCACAGCGCAAGGGCAGATGTCTTCACTGTGTCTGGTTGTGATTCCCAGGTTGTGCCAGTCAGCTTTCATATGATGTTGTTTCTAGCACCCACTTTTTGCTTGATGTTCAGGAAGTGCTTCTTGTAGGTAAGAGCACGGTCCAGAGTGAGTCCCAGGTATCTGGGTGCGCTGCAATGCTCCAGTGGGATTCCTTCCCAGGTAATTCTCAGAGCTCGGGATGCTTGTCTGTTCTTAAGGTGAAAGGCGCATGTCTGTGTTTTAGATGGGTTGGGGATTAGCTGGTTTTCCCTGTAATAGGCAGTAAGAGCACCTAGAGCTTCGGAGAGCTTCTGTTCTACCATCTCAAAGCTCCCTGATTGAGAGGTGATGGCATGATCATCAGCATAGATGAAGCTCTCTGTCCCTTCTGACAGTGGCTGGTCATTTGTGTAGATGTTGAACATTGATGGAGCAAGCACGCTCCCCTGCGGCAGGCCGTTCTTCTGTTTCCGCCATCTGCTTCTCTGGCCCGGGAACTCAACAAAAAAGCTCCTGTTTTGTAGCTTTAGAACTGTCTTTTTAGGATCATGGAAAGAAGGAATAAACCACTTGTTTTAACTCCAAGATCTTCCAGAGTCTGACATGTAGCACCGGGACTGTGGCACAGCTGGCTGGGTGTCAGCTGCATTAAGATCACTACAGTAATAATAATAATAATAATAATAATAATAATAATAATCTTTATTTGTACCCCGCTACCATCTCCCCAAAGGACTCGATGCGGCTTACATGAGGCCGAGCCCAAAGTACATCAAACAAAGCATCAGTAAACACAACATCAATAAACAATCAATAAAATACAAATCATATAAATCACATAAACAAAAAACAATCAATAGTGACATAAACAATTTTAAAAATGGCCGGGCCAAATGTAATAGATTAAAATTGAAAGTATGCTGACGTGGACAAGGTAAATTATAACTAGGATAGGATTTTCAGAGAGAAATGAGGGAACACAGTCCATCCTAAGTTAGTATTAAAGTGAGGGCATATTGCTGAGAGTTCTCCTTATTCTGGGAAGGCACACTGGAACAACCACGTTTTCAGGCTCCTCCTAAAAACTGCCAATGTTGGGGCATGTCTAATGTCCCTGGGAAGTGAGTTCCAGAGTTGAGGGGCCACCACCGAGAAGGCCCTCTCCCTCGTCCCCACCAATTGTGCCTGCAAATGAGGTGGGAGCGTGAGCAGGGCCTCTTCAGATGATCGAAGAGATCGTGTGGGTTCGTACACAGAAATGCGGTCACGCAGGTAGGCGGATGGGAAGGGGGGGAAGAGACCTCCAAGGGCCATCTAGTCCAGCCCCTTCTACCTTATAGGAGAAGCACAACCAAAGCACTCCTGACAGATGGCCATTCAGACTTTGGTTAATAATAGCGTATTATTATTAAACTTTATTTGTACCCCGCTAGCATCTCCCGAAGGACTCGATGCGGCTTACAAAGGCCAAGGCCACAATAAAACAACAGCATAACAAATCTGACTCAAAGCAAATCAAAAACATAAAGCAATAACAACAAAACATTACACCATAACACCGTAAAAACTAGGGCCAGGCCAAGTAATGGTTACAGATTAAAAAGTGCTGGGTGTGACAGGTAGTATGCTGGATTTCAGGGCAAATGCAATGTGCAGAGAATCTTAAACTCTAATAAAGTGCTTCTGGGACACAATGCTGGAGTATTCCTATTCCGGAAAGGCACATTGGAATAGACAGGTCTTTAAGCTCTTCCTAAAGACTGCCAACGTGAGTGCTAGTCTGATGTCTTTGGGGAGGGTGTTCCAAAGTCAAGGGGCAACCACAGAAAAGGCCCTGTCCCTCGTCCCCACCAAACGCGCCTGTGACGCAGGCGGGATCGCGAGCAGGGCCTCTCCGGATGAACGAAGGGAACGTGTGGGTTCATAAACGGAGATGCGGTCGCGCAGGTAGGATGGTCCCAAACCGTTTAGGGCTTTGTAGGTAAGCACCTGCACCTTGAATTGGGATCAGAAGGTAAATGACAGCCAGTGGAGCTCCTTGAACAGGAGGGTTGACCTCTCTCTGTAAGGAGCACCAGTTAACATCCTGGCCGCCGCCCGTTGGACCAGTTGGAATTTCTGAACCGTTTTCAAGGGCAGCCCCACGTAGAGCACATTACAGTAATCCAATCTAGAGGTGACCAAGGCATGGACCACCCCGGCCAGATCAACCTTTACAAGGTACGGTCGCAGCTGGCGCACAAGTCTCAGTTGTGCAAAAGCCCTCCCGGACACTGCCGACGCTTGAGCCTCAAGCGTAAGTGATGAATCCAAGAGAACTCCCAAACTGCGGATCTGTGACTTGAGGGGGAGTGTAACCCCGTCCAGCACAGGTTGCCACCCTATACCCTGATCCAGTTTCCGATTAACCAGGAGGACCTCTGTCTTGTCGAGATTGATCTTCAGCTTGTTCGTCCTCATCCAGATCGACACAGCGGCCAGGCATTCGTCCAGCACTCGAGGGGCCTCCTTGGAATTGGGTGGAAAAGAGTAGAGTTGTGTGTCATCTGCGTAGAGATGGCACCGAACTCCAAAACTCCGGATGACCTCTCCCAGTGGTTTCATGTAGATGTTAAAAAGCATGGGAGACAGAATAGAGCCCTGCGGGACCCCACAGGTCAAAGGCCAGGGGTCCGAGAAGGCATCTCCCAGCTTCACCATCTGGGATCGACCCTCCAGGAAGGACCGGAGCCACGACAAAACCGTGCCTCCAAGACCCATCCCAGAGAGTCGACCCAGAAGGATACCATGATCGATGGTATCGAAAGCCGCTGAGATGTCCAAGAGAACCAGCAGAATGACACTCCCCCTGTCCAGCTCTCTACGGAGAGTAGGGTAGAAAGAGACCTCCAAAGGCCATCCAGTCCAGCCCCTTCTGCCATATGGGAGAAGCACAACCAAACCACTCCTGACAGATGGCCAGCCTCAGATTCATAATAATCTGTATCAGGCACATGCACACAGACCTTTACCAGCAAAGGGAGTGGGAGTGCTCAATTTGGTGCGGCTGCTCGGGGCCCACTTCTCCCCAAACCGACTCCCTCCTGCACTGTTGGAGCTGCCAGCAATGTACACAGAGGTCTGCCCTCACTGCCAGTAGCACAGCAGGCCCCTGTGGGGCTCCCTCCTTCCTTCCCTCCCTCCCTCCCTCTGAGCAGCGGGGCTTCTCCCCGGCACCCTCCCTATCTCCCTTCCCTGCCGACTGCTGCTTCTTTCGCAATGAGGAGAAGCCAATGGGGGCGGGGAAAGCAAGTGACCAGAGCAAGGAGGACTGTTTAGCCAAGGTGAGAGAGAGAGACGATGGGGGACAATGCCTGGCTCGAGAGCAGTACATGTGAAAAAGATCTTGCGGTCCTCGTGGACAAGTTAAACATAAGCCAACAATGTGATGTAGCGGCAAAAAAGCCAATGGGATTTTGGCCTGCATCAATAGGAGCATAGTGTCTAGATCTAGGGAAGTCATGCTCCCCCTCTATTCCGCTTTGGTTAGACCACACCTCGAATATTGTGTCCAATTCTGGGCACCACAATTCAAGAGAGATATCGACAAGCTGGAATGTGTCCAGAGGAGGGCGACTAAAATGATCAAGGGTATGGAGAACAAGCCCTATGAGGAGCGGCTTAAAGAGCTGGGCATGTTTAGCCTGAAGAAGAGAAGGCTGAGAGGAGATATGATAGCCATGTATCAATATGTGAGAGGAAGCCACAGGGAGGACACGGAACAATGGCTTCAAACTACAAGAAAGGAGATTGATTGTAGGTGAACTATACATCCCAGTAATAGTTAACCTTGCCACATTTGCTCCCTTACCTGGCCCGCATTGGATCCGGAGGCGTGCCTGAAGACCGTGTGCACCAAAAGCCATTGGGATCGAGAGAGAGGGAGAGAGAGAGAGAGAGAGGTGGAGATGCCCACCTTTCCTGAAGGTAGGCGCAAAAACAAAGGAGGGAGCGGAGGTGGGAGATACCTCCAGCCGGAGGGGCTCTTTCTCTCTCTCTCTCTCTTGGTCCCAATGGCTGAAGAGAAAGTCAGGCGAAGAGGCGACTTTTGGTGTGCACGCTGGGGTCTTCAGACACGCCTCCCGACCCCTTGGCCCACCCGCGGATTGGGGAGAGGAGAGGAGGTGGGTGGAGCGCCGGGGGATCGGGAAAGGGAGCCGATCATGGGGAAGGGATCGAACGCAGAGAACGATTGAGCGCCAGCTCTGCTCGTGTACCCGGTGGCCGGGTGGAGCAGGAACGAGAGGGGCTAGGCGAGGCTGAAGGTCCCTGCCCCTTTGGGAAGAGGATCGCCCGGCAGCGAGGCAAGACAGCAGAGGCTCCCCCCCCCCCGGACTGCTAGGGCTGTTGTGAGCTGAGGGGGCGCTCCTCAAGTGGCAGTTGAGGGGCATTTGCAGAGGCGCCTCTGCGCCCCGGCAAAAAAAAGTGTTCTGCGACCGCTTACTTCGCATAATGGATGAGCCGCCCCTGCATGTATAAATATGTGAGAGGAAGCCACAGGGAGGAGGGAGCAAGCTTGTTTTCTGCTTCCCTGGAGACTAGGACCTGCGTGACCGCATCTCCGTCTACGAACCCACGTGTTCAATTCGGTCATCTGGAGAGGCCCTGCTTGTGATCCCGCCTACGTCGCAAGTGCGTTTAGTGGGGACACAAGACAGGGCCTTTTCTGTGTTGGCACCCCGACTCTGGAACACCCTCCCCAAAGATCTTAGACAGTCCCCTACACTGGCAGTCTTTAGAAAGAACTTGAAGACCTGGCTGTTCCGATGTGCCTTCCCAGAATAGGAAATTTCCAATACCAAATTCCATAAGCACTTCATTAGATCTAAGATTGCTGCACACCGCACACTGCACCTGCCCTATAAGCCTTATATACCACCTGTCACATCAGCACTTTTAATCCTGTACCCATTACTCTGGCCCGGCTCAGTTTTATTGTGTCTTAGTGTATTGTTTATTGCTTGTTGTTTATATTGCTTTAATTGTTTTTAATTTGCCTTTGGTTTGTATTGTTGTACTGTGTGTTGAGGCCTTGGCCTTTGTAAGCCGCATCGAGTCCTTCGGGAGATGCTAGCGGGGTACAAATAAAGTTTAATAATAATAATAATAATAATAATAATAATAATAATAGGACGCAGAACAATGGCTTCAAACTACAAGAACATGAGGAAGAACTTCCTGACTGTGAGAGCCGTTCAGCAGTGGAACTCTCTGCCCCGGAGTGTGGTGGAGGCTCCTTCTTTGGAAGCTTTTAAACAGAGGCTGGATGGCCATCTGTCAGGGGTGATTTGAATGCAATATTACTGCTTCTTGGCAGGGGGTTGGACTGGATGGCCCATGAGGTCTCTTCCAACTCTTTGATTCTATGATTCTATGATCCTGCGCGCGTGCACCCTCCCCACCCCTGTGCGCATGCTCCATGATGTTCTCTCCTTTTTTTAGAATTTGTTAGTTTGTTTTGGTGGTTTCTTTTAATTTTTATGATTGTTGGTCATACCTTGGAGGTTCCTTCTTTGGAAGCTTTTAAACAGAGGCTGGATGGCCATCTGTCAGGGGTGATTTGAATGCAATATTCCTGCTTCTTGGCAGGGGGTTGGACTGGATGGCCCATGAGGTCTCTTCCAACTCTTTGATTTGATTCTATGATTCTATGATTTTGGAAAAACTTACAATTAATTTTGAAAAATCAGAGATACTACACAAAAATTTATCATGGGAAGAACTCAAAAAGATTCAAAATATTATGGGAGTTAAATTGGGGGGGGGGGGGGAGAGATGAAATACCTGGGGGTAGATATACAAAAAATCTCACTAATATCATACCAATGAATTTTAATTGTCTATGGAAAAATACAAGCAAACAAATTAACACATGGGGAAAGAAATTCTGAGACATATCCACAAGGTTGAAAATTTATAAGACGAAGGTTTTGCCCAAAGTCCTATTTTTGTTCCAAACTCTCCCAGTGAATATCCCTAACAATTTGCTGAATAAATGGGACAAATGGGTGGTGGGAGGAAACAAAAACAGAATTGCCAACTTTCTGTATTATAGTAAACAAGAAATGGGTGGATGGGGCGGCTCCCTCTTGGGAACATATTATGAGGCAAGTCAGTTGGCAAGACTATTAGAATTTGAATTGGAAGGGACGAAAAGATGGGTACAAATAGAAAAGGAAGCCAACAGTTGGCAAAGGAGAACGTAAATGGGAGGGAGAATAGACAGAAAAGACTTCAAGAACTTAAAAGTCGGTCCCTGTTTATCAACGTTGTTAATTTGGGAAAAAATGGCAAAATAAATTACAAATAAACAAAAGCAACCCTTTCCCATGAGAAACCTTGGAAAATAAGGACAAGACATTCAGGGATATAATTAGGGCACTTAAGGATATTGGAATCAAAAGGATTGGGGACCTCATGTAACCCAATGGAGAAATAAAAAGTGGGTTAAGATAAAAGACAAATGTGGAGCAAGGAAACTGAATAGCGTGGCTAGACCTGTCCAATAAAGCCCAGACCATGAAAAGAAGAGAAGTAGCACTTGACAGAATAATTAAGAAAGGAAAGTAGAAATAGACAAAGGGATTATTGGGCTACTCTATGAGGAATCAACCACCTTAACTTACAAAACAAAACAACCCTTGTAGAAAATTGGAAACAAGAGGAAAGCTTCAATGAGAAATTAATTGTATCTTGGATTGACAATATTCATAAAATTAAACATATGAGGATCAAGGAAACCCAAAGGAACATAATCTCCAAATGGTATAGGACCCCCACCCAATTAGCACACATAATGGGAAATATCTCAAACAAATGCTGGCACAAGTGTGGGGGGATTGGTACATTCTCCCACATGTGGTGGGATCCCACATGTGGTGGGATCAAACATGGGATAGACCCATGTCTGATCCCACAGAAAGCTGGCTTTAGAAAAGGCAAAAACTGCACATCGCAAGTGCTGAACCTGACTCAGCACATAGAAGATGGCTTTGAAAGGCAGCAGATCACAGGAGCTGTCTTCATAGACCTGTCAGCAGCCTATGATACTGTGAACCACCAGCTTCTCCTGAGAAAAATGTATAATATCACAAAGGACTACCACCTCATCCGCCTCATAGGAAACCTGCTACAAAACAGGAGCATTTTTGTTGAATTCCAGGGCCAGAGAAGCAGATGGCGGAAACAGAAGAACGGCCTGCCTCAGGGGAGCGTGCTTGCTCCATCCATGTTCAACATCTACACAAATGGCCAGCCACTGCCAGAAGGGACAGAGAGTTTCATCTATGCTGATGATCGTGCCATAACTGCTCAAGCAAGGAGCTTTGAGATGGTAGAACAGAAGCTCTCCGAAGCTCTAGGTGCTCTTACTGCCTATTACAGGGGAAACCAGCTGCTCCCCAACCCATCTAAAACACAGACATGTGCCTTTCATCTCAAGAACAGAGAAGCATCCCGAGCTCTGAAGATCACCTGGGAAGGAATCCCACTGGAGCATTGCAGCACACCCAAATACCTGGGAGTCACTGTGGACCGTGTTCTGACGTACAAGAAGCACTGCCTGAACATCAAGCAAAAAGTGAGTGCCAGAAACAATATCATACGAAAGCTGACTGGCACAACCTGGGGATCACAACCAGATACAGTGAAGACATCTGCCCTTGCGCTGTGCTACTCTGCTGCTGAGTATGCATGCCCAGTGTGGAACACATCTCACCACACTCAAACAGTGGATGTGGCTCTGAATGAGACATGCCGCATTATCACGGGGTGTCTGCGCCCTACACCACTGGAGAAATTACACTGCTTAGCCGGTATTGCACCACCTGACATCCGCCAGGAAGTAGCAGCCAATAGTGAAAGGACCAAGGCAGAGACATCTCCTGCTCATCCCCTGTTTGGGTATCAGCCAGCACGTCAACGACTTAAATCTAGAAATAGTTTTCTAAGATCTACAGAGACACTCAGCCAGCTGCGCCACAATCCCGGTGCTACAACTCCCAAATGTCAATGTCTATTCTCCTCAAACTCCACCGGTGTTCGCATTTGGGAATATTCATCAAAATATTCACCACATATTCATGCCAAGTTTGGTCCAGATCCATTATTGTTTGAGTCCACAGTGCTCTCTGGATGTAGGCGAACTACAGCTCCCAAACTCAAGATCAATGCCCACCAAACCCTGTTGGTCATGGGAGTTCTGTGTGCCAAGTTTGGTTAAATTCCATCGTTGGTGGAGTTCAGAATGCTCTTTGATTGTAGGTGAACTATAAATCTCAGCAACTACAACTCCCAAATGACAAAAATCCCCCCAACCCTACCAGTATTCAAATGTGGGCGTATCGGGTAATTGTTCCAAATTTGATCCAGTGAATGAAAATCCATCCTGTGTATCAGATATTTACATGACGATTCGGAACAGTAGGAAAATGACAGTTATGAAGTAGCAACGAAAATAATGCTATGGTTGGGGGTCACCACAACATGAGGAACCGTATTAAGGGGTCGCAGTATCAGGAAGGTTGAGAAACACTGGCTTAGGAACTGATGGACTGAAGCTGAGCAAAAGGTATATTGGAACTGAACTGCCACCTTGTGGTCACTGCACACAATTGATTGTCCAATGCCATCAAGTGACCAGCAGAGGACCACACGCTATGTGACAACGTTGTTAAGCATGGACCCCTCCCACCCCTCACCTCCCCAGTCAAATTATATTAAACTACCTCGCAAGGACCGTGGCGCGAACAAGCCGCAGTTGGCAAGAACTTTTTAGTTTTACAACTCCCATTTTGAATGGTAAGTTTTTCGAGCTGTCTAACAGTGTTCCAGAAGCATTCTCTTCTGACACTATTTCCATATCCTGAACCAAGGCTCTTTTTTAATTTAATCTATCTTCTATATATATAAAAATTCTCTGTGCATAATGAGTACCTTAAAAACAAAAGAACCAATGAACGAAATCACACCAAATTTGGCAACAAAACGTCTCACAACACAAGGAATGACCATCACTCTAAAAATTACAATTTTGTCATTTGGAGGTTGTAGTTGCTGGGATTTATAGTTCACCTACAGTCAAAGAGCATTCTGAACGCCATCAACGATGGAATTGAACCAAACTTGGCACGCAGAACTCTTATGACCAACAGAAAATACTGGAAGGGTTTGGTGGGCATTGACCTTGAGTTTGTGAGTTGTAGTTCACATACATCCAGAGAGCACTGTGGACTCAAACAATGATGGATCAGGACCAAACTTGGCACGGATATTCCATATGCCCAAATATGAACACAGATGGAGTTTGGGGAAAATAGACCTTGACATTTGGGAGTTGTAGTCACTGGGATTCACAGTTCACCTACAATCAAAGAGCATTCTGAACCCCACAAACAACAGAATCGGGGTAAACTTCCCACACAGAACCCCCATGACCAACAGAAAATACTTAAGGCCATCCAATCCAACTCCCTTCACCAGGGCAAGAAAACGTAATCAAAGTCCTCCTGACAAAGAGCCATCCAGCCATAGATATAGAGAGATAGAGAGATAGAGAGATAGAGAGATAGAGAGATAGAGAGATAGAGAGATAGATAGATAGATAGATAGATAGATAGATAGATAGATAGATGATAGATAGATAGATAGGGATTTGTAGTTGCTGGGATTTATAGTTCAGCTACAACAAAATAGCATGACAAAATTGAACCAACTGTGGCATACAGGACTCCCATGACCAACAGAAAACACTAGAAGGGTTTGGTGAGCATTGACCTTGAGTTTGGGAGTTGTAGTTCACCTACATCCAGAGAGCACCATGGACTCAAACAATGATGGATCTGGACCAAACTTGGCACAAGCACTCAATATGCCCAAATATGAACACAGATGGAGTTTGGAGGAAATAGACCTTGACATTTGGGAGTTGTAGTCACTGGGATTCACAGTTTACCTACAAAGAGCATTCTGAACCCCACAAACAACAGAATCGGGGCAAACTTCCCACACAGAACCCCCATGACCAACAGAAAATACTTAAGGCCATCCAATCCAACTCCCTTCATCAGGGCAAGAAAACGTAATCAAAGTCCTCCTGACAAATTTATTTATTATTTATTTGGTTTACTTTTACCCTGCCCTTCTCACCCCAAAGGGGACTTACACATCCAAGGCACAATTCGATGCCCGTAACATACAACAACAATAAAACAGAATAACGCAAATTAGCAACAACAACAATACATTACATCTAAGCCTGCTAAAACCAATAAAATTTCATACAAACCGATACAAACCAATTCCTCCTTATTGCCGGTCAATGTTCGCTATCTCATAGTTCAGAGTTTCCTTCCACATTTATCAGTCCACATTTACCAGTCCTGCTGGTCCTATTTGTCTGGTTGTCCCTCCTAGTTAGCAGATTGCCCGAAGGCCTGGTCCCACAACCACGTCTTTACCTTCCTCCTAAAGGACAGGAGTGATGTCGACGCCCTGATATCTACTGGGAGTGAGTTCCACAGGTGAGGGGCCACCACTGAGTTGAACCAACTGCGGCATACAGGACTTCCATGACCAACAGAAAACACTAGAAGGGTTTGGTGAGCATTGACCTTGAGTTTGGGAGTTTTAGTTCACCTACATCCAGAGACTACCATGGACTCAAACAATGATGGATCTGGACCAAACTTGGCATAAATATTCCATATGCCCAAATATGAACACAGATGGAGTTTGGGGAAAATAGACCTTGACATTTGGGAGTTGCAGTTACTGGGATTTATAGTTCACCTACAATCAAAGAGCATTCTGAACCCCACGAACGACAGAATCGGGGCAAACTTCCCACACAGAACCCCCATGACCAACAGAAAATACTGAAGGCCATCCAGTCCAACTCCCTTCACCAGGGCAAGAAAACGTAATCCTGACAAAGAGCCATCCAGCCATAGAGATAGAGAGATATGATTCACACACAGATATAGTATCATAGATTTGAAAGAGACCCTTAAAGAAGGACAATGATATGTTGCATATTCCAGGGTGGGCAAACCAGCCAATCTCCACATCAACACTGACAAAGAAACAGCAAGAAATACTGTTTACCCACAAGCAGAAAGAAATTACATATATTAGAAACCAACACTTTCTTATTACTTTATTTTCCAGATCAACAGACTGGGCCACAGCAACGTGTGGCAGGGGACAGCTAGTTTTTTCATAAATTGTGATAATATTAGAAACAACAACAAGCAAGATTCACCAATCAAAATACAAGTGGGTTGTTGTGAGTTTTCTGGGCTGTCTGGCCATGTTCCAGAAGCATTCTCTCCTGATGTATCGCCCCCATCTATGGCAGGCATCCTCAGAGGTTGTGAGGTCTGTTGGAAACTAGGGAAATGGGGTTTATATATCTGTGGGGTTTATATATTGTGGTGCCAATTCTGGGCATCATAATTCAAGAGAGATATTGACAAGCTGGAATGTGTCCAAAGGAGGGCAACTAAAATGATCAAGGATCTGGAGAACAAGCCCCACGAGGAGCGGCTTAAGGAGCTGGGCATGTTTAGCATGAAGAAGAGAAGGCTGAGAGGAGATATGATAGCCATGTATAAATATGTGAGAGGAAGCCACAGGGAGGAGGGAGCAAGCTTGTTTTCTGCTTCCCTGGAGACTAGGACGCGGAACATATTGACTCGAGTATAAACCGAGGGTGGGAAATGCAGCCACTACAGGTACATTTCAAAATAAAAATAGATACCAATAAAATTGCATGAATTGAGGCATCAGGAGGTGAAATGGTGTTAAATATTTACATAAAATTGTAATTTGAGATAAGACTGCCCAACTCTGATTACATATCCTTCCAACAATAATAAAGACAGTAAAATAATGAATGTAATAATAATAATAAAGTAAAATAATGGAAATGCAATAACAGTAATAATAGGGTTAAATAATAAATGCAATAATAGAGTAAAATAATAAATGCAATAATAATAAAGTATAGTAAATGTAATAACAACAACAACAATAATAATAATAATAATAATAATAATAATAGATTATTAGAGTAATGTGGTGTTGGAGGAGGGTTCTGAGAGTGCCTTGGACTGCGAGAAGATCCAACCAGTCCGTCCTCCAGGAAATAAAGCCCGGCTGCTCATTGGAGGGAAGGATACTAGAGACAAAGTTGAAGTACTTTGGTCACATCATGAGGAGACAGCAAAGCCTAGAGAAGACAATTATGCTGGGGAAAGTGGAAAGCAAAAGAAAGAGGGGCCGACCAAGGGCAAGATGGATGGATGGCATCCTTGAAGTGACTGGACTGACCTTGAAGGAGCTGGGGGTGGTGACGGCCGACAGGGAGCTCTGGCGTGGACTGGTCCATGAGGTCACGAAGAGTCGGAGACGACTGAACGAATGAACAACAACAACAAGAGTAAAATACTGTAAATGTAATAAAATAATACATGAAATAAAAATAATACTAATAACAGAATAAAATAATAAATAACCTTAACTCGAGTATAAGCCGAGGGGAGCTTTTTCAGCCTAAAAAAGGGGGCTGAAAAACTCGAATATATACAGTAATTTGAAAAAAGCATGAATGAATTCCTATACACACTGCACATATCTTATTGTAGTGCAAAAAAACCCCTTCAAAACAATACAATAATTAAAATGAAGAACAATTTTAACAAATATATTAGTATTTCAATAGAAAGTGTGGGCCTGCTTTTGGCTGATGAGATAGGGTTGTTTTTTGTTTTTGTTGTGTGCTTTCAAGTCGTTTCAGACTTAGGGTGATCCTGAGCGAGGGCCGCGGAAATGACCTTGGAGGGCCACATCTGGCCCTTGGGCCTTAGTTTGAGGACCCCTGCCCTAAATAAATGGGCACCTTGGTGCGTTATCCTCTCCTCTCGCTTTCGCCTCCCGCAGCCAGACCCGGTGGCCACATGTTTACATCCCTGGTTACATCCTGTATATACTAGTGCAACGCAGACTCTATTTATTTATTTATTTATTTATTACGTTTATATACCGGTCTTCTCACCTCCGACGAGGGACTCAGGCCGGTTTACAACAGAGGAATTCATACACAATAGTTAAAACATCACATCCTATAAAACACTCATATAAAACACATTAAAATACAATCATATAATTACATAAGGCCAAGCCGTCAGCATAAAAACACAATTCATCGCCATCCATCCATGTGGTCAAGGGTTATTGACTCACTCATCAAATGCCAGATTCCAGAGCCAGGTTTTCACCAACTTTCTAAAGGTCAGGAGAGAAGGGACAGTTCTAATCTCCAATGGGAGAGAGCTCAAGAGCCGAGGGGCCACCACCGAGAAGGCCCTGTCCCTCGTCCCCACCAGACGCGATTGCGAGGGTGGTGGGACCGAGAGCAGGGCCCCTCCAGAAGATCTTAACAACCTTGATGGTTCATAGGGGAGAATCCGTTCGGACAGGTAAACTGGGCCAGAGTCATTTAGGGATTTATAGGTCAACACCAGCACTTTGAATTGTGCTCAGAAGCTAACTGGCAGTCAGTGGAGCTGGCGCAACAGAGGAGTAGTATGCTCCCTGTACCCCACTCCTGTTAGTAATCTGGCTGCCGCTCGTTGGACTAATTGCAGCTTCCGGGCAATCTTCAGAGGCAACCCCACGTAGAGAGCGTTGCAGTAGTCTATACGGGATGTAACCAGAGTGTGAACCACCGTGGCCAAGTCAGACTTCCCAAGGTACGGGCACAGCTGGCGCACAAGTTTTAATTGTGCAAAAGCTCCCCTGACCACCGCCGAGACCTGGGGTTCCAGGCTCAGAGATGAGTCCAGGATCACTCCCAAGCTGGCAACCTGTGCCTTCAGGGGGAGTGTAACCCTGTCAAGCACAGGCTGTAACCCTATGCCCTGTTCGGTCTTTCGACTGACCAGGAGTACCTCTGTCTTGTCTGGATTTAGTTTCAATCTGTTGGCCCTCATCCAGTCCGTTACAGCGGCCAAGCTGTTCAGGACTTGAACAGCCTCCTTAGTAGCAGGTGGGATGGAGTAACAGAGTTGGACATCATCTGCATACAGATGACACCGAACCCCGAAATTCCGGATGATCTCTCCCAACGGCTTCATGTATATGTTAAACAACATAGGGGACAGTACTGAGCCCTGCGGGACCCCACAGTACAATGGCCGTGGGGTTCGAGCAGGAGTCCCCTAGCAACACCTTCTGGGAGCGACCCCCGAGGAAGGACTGGAGCCACTGCAAGGCAGTACCCCCCAGACCCATTCCCGCGAGACGTCCCAGGAGGATACCGTGGTCGATGGTATGAAAGGCCGAAGAGAGGTCCAGCAGAACCAACAGGGACACACTCCCCCTGTCCAGTTCCCGGCGAAGATCATCCACTAAGGCGACCAAGGCTGTCTCAGTACCATGTCCCGGCCTAAAGCCAGACTGCGCAGGATCCAGATAATCCGTGTCTACCAAGAAATCCTGGAGTTGCGAGGTCACCACACGTTCCAGGACTTTGCCCAAATAGGGAAGAGTGGAAACTGGCCGATAGTTGACGAAGTGAGTGGGGTCCAGTGATGGCTGGACATGGGCAATGAGTGGAGTTTGGCACTGGTGGAGTTTGGCACGCAGAACCCCCATGACCAGGTTGGGGGGAATTGACCTTGATTGATAGGTATTGTAGTTCGCCTACATCCAGAGAGCACTGTGAACCCAACCAACAATGGATCTGGACCAACCTTGGCACACAGACCCAACATGGGCAATGTGCACTGTGGACTCAAACAATGATGCATCTGGACCAAGCTTGGCACAAATACTCAATAGGCCCAGTTGTGAACACTGGTGGAGTTTGGCACGCAAAACACCGGTGGACCTGGACCACATTTGGCATGCAGAACCCCCATGACTGGGTTTGGGGAAATTGACCTTGATTTACAGGATTTATAGTTCACCTACATCCAGAGAGCAATGTGAACCCAACCAACAATGGATCTGAACCAACCTTGGCACATGGACCCAACATGGGCAACTGTGAATACTGGCTAGGTTTGAAGGTGATTGCCCTGGGAATATGGGAGTTGTAGTTCGCCCTTATCCAGAGAACACTAAGCCCAACTGATATCAGATCTGGACCAAACTTGGCACACAGGCCCAACATGGCCAACCATGAATAATGGCAGGGTTTGGGAATGACTGACCCACAATTCTGGGAACTGTAGTTCACCCACACCCTTATGCATTTTCTAATGGGACCATTCATAACAAACTAAATGAAAGATTGGCTTTTTCCATAATAATCATAGAATCATAGAGTTGGAAGAGACCTCATGGGCCATCCAGTCCAACCCCATTCTGCCAAGAAGCCGGAATATTGCATTCAAAGCACCCCTGACAGATGGCCATCCAGCCTCTG
Source organism: Anolis sagrei (assembly GCF_037176765.1). Taxonomy (NCBI): domain Eukaryota; kingdom Metazoa; phylum Chordata; class Lepidosauria; order Squamata; family Anolidae; genus Anolis; species Anolis sagrei. Next base: position 57,817,059 of record NC_090034.1, on the reverse strand, counting down.
TTTAAAAGCTTCCAAAGATATACCCTTTTAATTTCTGGATAAATTTTCCTTTGCCCCCATTGGGCGCATATATATTGCAGATTAAAATTTTAAGACCATTCGTATTAACCAAAACTCCTAGTATTCTCCCATCGTCATCTTTAAAGGCTAGACTGGATATTAAACTTTCTTTAATGTATGTAGCTACACTCAAAGAAGATCCCAAAAGAGTAACACGACTAAAACAACAAACTGGAGTAACTTCCTCCAATATTTAGAGGAGGTTAAAAAGGAATAACTAGTAATAACAAAAACAATTTAAAAATAAATAATAATAATATTAATAAAAATAAAATTTTAAAAACGTAAAATACTAATAAGAATAATAGTAACAATATCGACGATAATACTATTAGACAAACTTCCCGGCAAATAAAAGAAAATTGTTGGGTTAATAAAATAAGGCAAAACTGAAATAATAATCGGACTTCATTCTCTCCACAAGAAGAAAAGACAATAGTCTCAAGAAGGTGAAGAATATGAATCACCCCTGGACAACTTGGAAGTGCCTTACAAAACGGACAGAATCCCCTTCGGGTGAATGTGTTGAGCGAATGAGTGTGTGTGAAGGTGAGAGAGTGAGGTATATTCCCCCCCCCCTCCTTTCCCCATTTTGTTTGTTTGTTTGTAGGGAAGCCCTACTCTACGGGCCTCCCTATCTTTTCTTTCTTTTGCACTTTCCTATCCCAACCCAATTGTTCCACCACTTTTTATATACTTAAAAATTCACAATAAAAAATATATAAAAAAAGCTTCCAAAGAAGAAGCCTCCACCACACTTCGGGGCAGAGAGTTCCACTGCTGAACAGCTCTCATAGTCAGGAAGTTCTTCCTCATGTTCAGATGGAATCTCCTTTCTTGTAGTTTGAAGCCATTGTTCCGCATCCTAGTCTCCATGGAAGCAGAAAACAAGCTTGCTCCCTCCTCCCTGTGGCTTCCTCTCAAATATTTATACATGCAGGGGCGGCTCGTCCATTACGCGAAGTAAGCGGTCGCAGAACACTTTTTTTGCCAGGAGCGCAGAGCCGCCTCTGTAAATGCCCCTCGACTGCCACTTGTGGAGTGCCCCCTCAGCTCACAACAGCCTTAGCAGTCCGGAGGGAGCCTCTGCTTTCTTGCCTCGCTGCTGGGCAATCCTCTTCCCAAAGGGGCCGGGCCCTTGAGCCTCGCCTAGCCCCTCTCGTTCCTGCTCCACCTGGCCACCGGGTGCGCGAGCAGAGCCGGCGCTCAATCGTTCTCCACGTTTGATCCCTTCCTCATGACCGGCTCCCTTTCCCAATCCCCCGGCGCTCCACCCGCCTCCTCTCCTGTCCCCAATCTGCGGGTGGGCCAAGGGGCAGAGCTGTCACGCCTGGCCCGCTTCGGGTCCAGAGGCGTGTCTGAAGACCCCAGCGTGCGCACCAAAAGTCGCCTCTTCTCCTGACTTTCTCTTCAGCCATTGGGACCAAGAGAGAGAGAGAGAGAGAGAGAGCCCCTCCGGCTGGAGGTATCTCCCACCTCCGCTCCCTCCTTTGTTTTTGCGCCTACCTTCAGGAAAGGTGGGCATCTCCACCTCTCTCTCTCTCGGTCCCAATGGCTGAGGAGAAAGTCAGGAGAAGAGGTGACTTTTGGTGCACACGGTCTTCAGGCACGCCTCCGGACCCAAAGCGGGCCAGCCAAGGGAGCAAATGCGGCAAGGTGAACTATTACTGGGATGTATAGTTCACCTACAATCAAAGAGCATTCTGAACTCCACCAATGATGGAATTGAACCAAATATGGCACACAGAACTCCCACGACAAACAGAAAATATATATCAATGATTGGTTGGGGGGGGGGGCAAAATACTGTTTGCTTACAGTTGAAAATTACCTAGGGCTGCATCTGTATACATGGCTATCATATCTCCTCTCAGCCTTCTCTTCTTCAGACTAAGTATAATCCAATAGCATTGGTCAAACAAGAATCCATGGCAGCATGACAAAGTCCCCAATGGGAATATATTATGAGGCAAGTCAGTTGGCAAGATTATTAGAATTTGAATTGGAAGGGTTGAAAAGATGCGTGCAAATAGAAAAGGAAGCCAACAGTTGGCAAAGGGGAACGTAAATGGGAGAGAAAATAGACAGAAAAGACTTCAAGAACTTAAAAGTCGGCCCCTGTTTATCAACGTTGTTAATTTGGGGGAAAATGGCAAAATAAATTACAAATAAACAAAAGCAACCCTTTCCCATGAGAAACCTTGGAAAATAAGGACAAGACATTCAGGGATCTAATGAGGGCACTTAAGGATACTGGAATCAAAAGGATTGGGGACCTCATGTAACCCAATGGAGAAATAAAAAGTGGGGTAAGATAAAAGACAAATGTGGAGCAAGGAAACTGAATAGCGTGGCTAGACCTGTCCAATAAAGCCCAGACCATGAAAAGAAGAGAAGTAGCACTTGACAGAATAATTAAAAAAGGAAAGTAGAAATAGAGAAAGGGATTATTGGGCTACTCTATGAGGAATCAATCACCTTAACTTACAAAACAAAAACAACCCTTGTAGAACATTGGAAACAAGAGGAAAGCTTCAATGAGAAATTAATTGGGTCTTGGACTGACAATATTACTAAAAATAAACATTTGAGGAGCCAAGAAACCCAAAGGAAAATCATCTCCAAATGGTACAAAACTCCCACCCAGTTAGCACACATTGTGGGAAATGTCTCAAACAAATGTTGGCACAACTGTGGGGGGATCGGTTCATTCTCCCACAAGTGGTGGGATTGTACCCAAATTCAGAACTATTAAGGTAAAATAAGGACGGTAATGGAAGACATAATAGGGAAAGAATTAATCTGGGAAAAAGTATTATTATTATTATTATTATTATTATTATTATTAACTTTATTTGTACCCCGCTAGCATCTCCCAAAGGACTTGATGCGGCTTACGAAGGCCAAGGCCTCAACAACAGTCGCATAGCAAATACAACCAAAAGCAAAATCAAAAACATTAAAGCAATACAATAAAACAACAAAACAATACACCATAGCACAATGAAACTAGGGCCGGGCCAAGTAATGGGTACAGATTAAAAAGTGCTGCGTGTGACAGGTGGGATGTCGGATTTCGGGGTCAATGCAATGTGCAGAGACTCTTAAAACTCTAATAAAGTGCTTCCGGGACATAATGCTGGAGTTTCCTATTCTGGAAAGGCACATGTTCAGAAATCTGTAACCCATAATCCTCCTTGTCCTGAGGAAACTCAGGCTCAGAAAGCTCAGGCTCAAACCAAGTTCAAAACCAAAGTCCCAAAGAGCCAAAAGCTTTCCCCAAAAGCTGGGGCAATTCCCAAGAATCATAGAATCATAGAGTTGGAAGAGACCTCATGGGCCATCCAGTCCAACCCCCTGCCAAGAAGCAGGAATATTGCATTCAAATTGTTAGAGACCCTAAATTGGGTCTTTTTAGGTCCACGTCGTGGGAGCACGAAAGGAAGGAGACAGTCCCAATGAAAGATCAAAAAACAAGGTTTTATTTTAGTTTCTTCATGAAGAAGACGGACAGCCGGGCAGCATGCACAGATGTTACCCTTCAAATGACTGTCGTCCCCCTTGGCTTTTGACCACCAAATATATAACCTCAAGTAAACATTTTTTGTCATGAAAAAGTACTCTCTTTCCAGCCCCCTCTCTTGACCTTTTTGATGGAAAGTACCTTCTTGTACATGCAGACTCTGCGCTTCAAAAAACAACCTTTGAAGTTAACCACAAGCATCCTGTGTAAGAAAGTTCCCTCTTGTACTTAAAAACATTTTCTTCCGTATTGCTCTTTTTAAGTTAGAGAAAGGGTATGTCTCTCTTTTGCTGTTAATTTCATTCAAAGCCCCTTATTCAGAGACCCTTGAGGCCTCCTTCAAAATCACCCCTGACGGATGGCCATCCAGCCTCTGTTTAAAAGCTTCCAAAGAAGGAGCCTCCACCACACTCCGGGGCAGAGAGTTCCACTGCTGAATGGCTCTCACAGTCAGGAAGTTCTTCCTCATGTTCAGATGGAATCTCCTTTCTTGTAGTTTGAAGCCATTGTTCCGCGTCCTAGTCTCCAGGGAAGCAGAAAACAAGCTTGCTCCCTCCTCCCTGTGGCTTCCTGTCACATATTTATACATGGCTATCATATCTCCTCTCAGCTTTCTCTTCTTCAGGCTAAACATGCCCAGCTCTTTAAGCCACTCTTCATAGGGCTTGTTCTCCAGACCCTTGATCATTTTAGTCGCCCTCCTCTGGACACATTCCAGCTTGTCAATATCTCTCTTGAATTGTGGTGCCCAGAATTGGACACAATATTCCAGGTGTGGTCTAACCAAAGCAGAATAGAGGGGTAGCATGACTTCCCTCGATCTATTGATGCAGGCCAAAATCCCATTGACCTTTTTTTGCCGCCACATCACATTGTTGGCTCATGTTTAACTTGTTGTCCACAAGGATTCCAAGATCCTTTTCACACGTACTGCTTCTCTTCTTCAGGCTAAACATGCCCAGCTCTTTAAGCCACTCTTCATAGGGCTTGTTCTCCAGACTTGATCATTTTATAAATAGTGTTATACATCACCAAACTGATATTACCAAACTTTGAAAAACAAACAATGCCTTTCTCAAATAACCCGAGCACCACTGGGTCCCCAAGTTAGTAAATAATAAATTTGAAGAAGCATGCCACCGTTCAAGACATTTTGGTGGCCTTTCGTCAGCACCTCCTGACCCAGGAAACTCCCTTCAGCTATTTTCCTGGGCACCAGCTAGATATGAAGAATTCAATCACCCATTACTCTTAGGGCCAGTAATCTTGTCAGGCGCATGGATTCACAAGCAGTCTGTGTATCAGGACCCGGTATCCGCGCTTCAGGTTTCGCTATCCACGGCCCGGTTCTCTATCCACGGCCGTTTTAAATCGCTCTATTTCAACCATATTTGAAAAATGTTCTCTTCCTGGTTTGAAAGTGTTCTTTCCTGTTTAATGGTGCGGTCCTTACTTTGAAAGTTGTCCTACTCCAGAAACTTTGTTTTTGTGCCTGTCACAAACTAGATTGAATTGGTTGCGACTCAGTGTAAGACTATTGCAAAACGTGCTGCAGGATGCCCCGCAAAAAAGCAAAGTTTTTTGCAGTTTAGTACACTTTCCCCATGTTTTTGTAATAGAGCCAATTAGGAAATGACAATTATAACCCAGGAATAAAAATCGTGTTACATAGTGCATTATGTTCTCCCTGCGGTGTCAAAGTAGGAAAGGCTGCTGCGGTTGTGTCGTCATGCTTGCCTGAGCTGCCGTATCAACAGCCTCTGTTTGCTAAAGAGGCGCGTTATTTGCACGCCCAGCAAGGAGCCATGCAACAAGGAACCCCATTGAACAGCTACTTCCTGCTCCCTAAGATATGTAGAGATGGGATATTTGCAGAAACCCTCCTATCATCCAGCAGCTTGGACTAATGTTGGACATCAACTAGCATAGAAAGGCCTTTGAAGATCATGTAAATCACAGGGGACTTAGGGAAGGAAGGGATCCCCAAAGGCCATCTAGTCCTTGCAGGAAGGCACACCTAAATGATGCCCAACCAACCACAACTGAAAGACCTACAATGACGGGGAGGCACCTTCAGATACATATTCCTCCATTTACCTATCTCACCCAGGGTTTTATCAATTTTATCCTGTGCATTTGGCCCGCCCACTGTGTTTTTATTCTTCCATTATTTTATTTTGCGTTTGTTTACTGTGAATTTGCTATTTTTTGCATTTTACTTTGTTGTTATTATCTGCTGTTGTATTTTACTTTGCTGTACTGTAATCCTTGGGCTTGGCCTCATGTTAGCAGCCCCAAGTCCTTTTGGGGAGATGGTGGAGTGGTATAAATAAAGTTTATTATCATTATATTGTCGAAGGCTGGGTTGTTGTAGGTTTTTTTGGGCTATATGGCCATGTTCTAGAGGCATTCTCTCCCGACATTCTGCTTGCATCTATGGCAAGCATCCTCAGAGGTAGTGAGGTCTGTTGGAACTAGGAAAAGGGGTTTATATATCTGTGGAATGACCAGGGTGGGACAAAGGACTCTTGTCTGCTGGAGCTAGGTGTGAATGTTTCAGCTGACCACCTTGATTAGCATATAATTTATTATCGTTATCATTATCATTATTATTATTCCACTAGGATTGGAAGGGACCCCCAAATGACATCTAGTCCTTAAGGATGACCATTTGATGTTTTTAAAGGTCACCTAGGGCCTCTTTAGGGTTATTCAGGGCCCGTTTTGTCCATTTGGTGCCTTTTAAAGGTTGTTTCGGTTGTCTTTAGGATTATTCAGGGCCCATCTTGCCCATTTGGTGCCTTTATAATGTTGTTTAGGTTCTCTTTAGGGTTATTCAGAGCACATCCTGCCCATTTGGTGCCTTTATAATGTTGTTTAGGACATCTTTAGGGTCATTTGGGGCCTGTTTTGCGCATTTGGTGCCTTTATAATGTTCTTTAGAGTCTCTTATGGTTGTCCAGGGCTCGTTATGCCCATTTGGTGTCTTTTAAATGTTGTTTAGGACATATTTAGGGTCATTCAGGCCCAGTGTTGCCCATTTGATACCTTTAGACTCCAGTAATACATGGAGAGTGAGTTGCCAGATGTACAAGCTGGGTTTAGAAAAGGCAGAGGAACGAGAGACCAAATTGCCAATATCCGCTGGATAATGGAGAAAGGCAGGAGTTTTATTATTATTATTATTATTAATAATAATAATAATAATAATAATAACTTCATTTATACCCCGCCATCATCTCTCCAAGGGGACTCAGGGCAGCTTACATGGGGCTAAGCCCAGCAATACAGTAAACAATATGAACGCCAGCCAATGGAGCTCCTTGAACAGAGGGGTGGACTGCTCCCTGTAATTCGCTCCTGTTAGTAATCTGGCTGCTGCCCATTGGACCAACTGAAATTTCCAGGCCGTCTTCAAGGGCAGCCCCATGTAGAGCGCATTGCAACAGTCCAATCTGGAGGTAACTAAGGCGTGGACCACCATGGCCAGATCTGACTTCAGGAGGTATGGTTGCAGCTGGCGCACAAGCTTCAATTACGCGAAAGCCCTCCCGGCCACCGCCGACGCCTGCGCTTCAAGCGTTAGCGAAGAGTCTAGGAGGACACCAAAGCTGCGGACCTGTGACTTCAGGGGGAGTGCAACCCCATCGAGCACAAGTTACCACCCTATTCCTCAATCCGGCTTACGATCGACCTGGAGGATCTCTGTCTTATTTGTCCTCATCCAGACTATCACAGCAGACAGAATGGAACCTTGCGGGACCCCACAGGTCAAAGGCCAAGGGACCGAGCAGGTGTCCCCCAGCTTCACCAACTGGGAATGACCCTCCAGGAAGGACCGGAGGCACAGTAAAGCCGTACCCCCAAGACCCATCCCAGAGAGCCGGCCCAGAAGGATATCATGGTCGATGGTATCGAAAGCTGCTGGGATAGCCAAGAGAACCAGCAGGGTCACATTCCCCCTGCCCAGCTCCCTACGAAGGGCATCCACCAAGGCGACCAAAGCCATCTCGGTACCGTGATCAGGCCTAAAACCAGACTGCGACTCATCTAGAAAATCAGTGTCCTCTAGGAATACCTGGAGCTGCGAGACGACCACCTGCTCCAGCACCCTGCCCAGGAGATTGGCCTGTAGTTACTCAAGACCGTAGGGTCAAGGGAGGTCTTCTTCAGGATTGGTCTCACCACTGCCTGTTTCAGACCAGATGGAAATTTCCCCTCTATTCCTGTTTTATCTATTTCTGTTTTACTGCCTCTTCTAATGTCTTTGACTGTGTGGATCATAATAAATTGTGGCAATTTCTTGGTGGTCTGGGGATACCAAGCCACCTTGCCTGTCTCCTGAGGAATCTGCATAATGCCCAAGTAGCAACAGTAAGAACTGACCATGGAACAACAGACTGGTTCAAGATTAGGAAAGGCGTACGGCAGGGCTGTCTACTCTCACGCGACATATTCAACTTGTATGCAGAACACATCCTGCGAGGTGTGGGGCTGGGCGAATCCAAGGCTGGAGTTTAAATGGCTGGACAAATATTAACAAGCTTAGATATGCAGATGATACCTCTTTGATGGCTGAAAGCGAGGACGAGCCTTCTAACCAAGGTGAAAGAAGAAAGGGCAAAAGCTGGGTTGCAGTTCAACATCAGATTATGGCAACCAGACCGATTCATAACTGGCAAATAGAGGGAGAAAACATGGAAGTGACAGACTTTGTATTTGTAGGTGCAAAGATTACTGCAGACGCAAACTGCAGTCAGGAAATCGAAGACATTTCCTTCGTGGGAGGAGAGCAATGACCAATCTTGATAAAATAGCGAAGAGAACAGACATCACACTGGCAATGAAGATCCACATAGTTAAAGCAATGGTATTCCCCGTAGTAACCTACGGAGGTGAGAACTGGACCATAAGGAAGGCTGAGTGAAGAAAGACAGACACTTTTGTACTGTGGTGTTGGAGGAAAATGCTGAGAGTGCCTTGGACCGTGAGAAGATCCAACCAATCCATACTCCAGGAAATAAAGTCCAACTGCTCACTGGGGGGAAGGATAGTAGAAACAAAGATGAAGTACTTTGGCCACATCATGAGAAGACAGGAAAGCTTGGAGAAGACAATGGAAGGAAAAAGAAAGAGGGGCTGACCAAGGGCAAGATGGATGGATGGTATCCTTGAAGTGACTGGCTTGACCTTGAAGCTGGGGGTGGCCATGGCCAACAGGGAGCTCTGCCATTGGCTGGTCCAGAAGGTCACCAAGAGTCAGAAGTGACGAAACGAACAAACAACAAAAAGGGCCTTTTTAGAGTTGTCCAGGAGCTATTTTGCCGATTTGGTACCTTCATAATGTTGTTCAGGGTGACCGTATGACATGAATCTAATGGAGACCCCAATTTTAGCAAGGTGATTTAGTTCCAAAATGGTGAGCATTAGATTCGAGTCAATACAGCAGGGGTCCTCAAACTAAGGCCCGGGGGCCGGATACGGCCCTCCAAGGTCATTTACCTGGCCCTCGCTCAGGGTCAACCTTAAAAGCACACAACAACAACAACAACAACAACAACAATCTTATCTCATCAGCCAAAAGCAGGCCCACCCTTCCCACTGAAATACTAATAAGTTTATATTTGTTATATACCACAAATAAGATATGTGCAGTGTGCATCGGAATTCATTCATGTTTTTTTCAAATTATAATCCAGACCTCCAACAGTTTGAGAGACTGTGACCTGGCCCTCTGTTTAAACAGTTTGAGGACCTCTCCAATACAGACTTGGCATGCCCTTCAACTCATTGCAGAGGAAGGTGGGAGGACAAGAGAGAGAAACAGCTGGAAAAGTAGGACTACAAAGAGTTTGCCTGCAAAAGTGGGCCGGTTGAAGGCATGTGGTGCCTTGTTCTTACCAGTGGCTGTTGTGTTGCCAGCAGATGTATCATTTTTTGGGCTCGTGAGCGGCTCTTTGGACCTGGTGGGGGTTGTGGATGCTTCAAGTCTTGTGGTGCCGTGACTCGTGGTGCCGTTGCCATCGGTGGTTTCCGGAGGCTTGGGACTTGGCGAGGTCTCTAACCATGTTCTGCCATTCAGGCCAGATGCGGTTGTGCCATTCGTTGGCGCCACGGGACTGGAGACCGACATCCTGGTTGGGGTAGTATCGGAGAAAGTAACTTTTTGCGTTGTGGTTTCATTTGAGGTCGTTTCCACACCGAGTGTCACTGCTAAAATATATTTTTAAAAGGTGAATTAGAATAAAAGAAAATGATTGCAAATTAATTTGGAAGTGGTATTTAACACCAAGATTTGGAGAATTAGGATCTTTGGAAAGTCATTACCTTGTTAGAAATCATAACCTTTTGGGAAATGGCATTCATTATCTTTTTGGGAAACCAGGAATCTCTCTGAGAAGAGTTAAAAATTCGCTTGAGTTAACCTTCTCCTTAGTGGTAAATATCCACTCGTAACCATGTAAGTTCATTAGGTTTCTTAGCTGTTAGACTGATATATATCTCTTTGAACTGCTAGGGACAAAGAGATGCCAATGCACAAAAACATATATAAACATACTAGTCGTCCCCTGCCACGCGTTGCTGTGGCCCACATGTGGGAGGTTTGGCCCAATTTTATCGTTGGTGGGATTCTGAATGCTCTGTGATTGTAGGTGAACTATAAATCCCAACAACTACAACTCCCAAATGTCAAGATTCTATTTTCCCCAAACTCTACCAGTGTTCACATTTGGGCATACTGTGTATTTGTGCCAAGTTTGGTCCAGATCCATCATTGTTTGAGTCCACAGTGATCTCTGGATGTAGGTGAACTACAACTCCAAAACGAAAGAACACTGCCCACCAAACCCTTCCAGTACTTTCTGTTGGTCATGGGAGAACTGTGTGCCAAGTTTGGGTCAATTTCATCGTTGGTGGGGTTCAGAATGCTCTTTGATTGTAGGTGAACTATAAATCCCAGCAACTACAACTCCCAAATGACAAAATCAATTTTTTTGAGTGAAGGACATACATTGGGCTGTTAGGTGTCTTGTGTCCAAATTTGGTGTCAATTCGTCCAGTGGTTTTTGAGTACTGTTCATCCCCACAAACGAACATTACATTTTTATTTATATAGATATAATCTATACACATAATAAAAGTGAAAACGTGTGTATGTGGCGGAGTTGTCCACTTACACAGACAGCCTCCCCCCTCCACAAAAGCCCACTGCGACCCCCACGAATGACGGACCAGGACCAAACTTGGCACACAGACCCTCCATGACCAAGAGAACATACTGGAGATGTCTGAGGGAAATTGGCCTTCATGGAAGTTATAGTTCATCTGCATCCAGAGAAACTGTAACCTCTACCGACAATGGACTGGGACAAAACTTGGCACAGAGAAGCCCCATGACCAACTGAACATACTGCAGGGGGTTGTGGTAATGAACCTTGATGATGGGAGTTGCAGTTCACCCCCTTATCCAGAAACAGCTGAATCTGGCCAATGTTGCATCTGTACAAAACTTGGCCCACAGACCCAACATACCGAACTATGCATACAGACAGGGTTTGGGGTTGAAGGGCCTGGGATCTGGGAGTCATAGTGCACCCTTATTCAGAGAGGCCTGAACCCAGACGACGTCAGATCTGGATCAAACTTGGCACACAGACCTATCATGCCTAATTGTGCATACAGGTGGGGGTTTGGGTGTGAATGATCTTGGCTCTGGGAGTTGTAGTTCACCCTTATCCAGAGAGCTCTGAACACAGATGACGTCACATCTGTACCACACCTGATACACATATCTAACATGGCCAACTGTAAATACAGGTCTGGTTTCGGGGTGATTGTCCTTGGCTCTGGGAGTTGTAGCTCACCATTATCCAGAGAGCACTGAACCTCTGAATAATGGAGTATGGATCTGGACCAAACCTGGCACACAGACCCAACATGGCCAACTGTGCATACAGGTCTGGTTTGGGAGTGACTGACCTCGGATCTGGGAGTTGTAGTTCACCCTTATCTAGAATCCAGCTGATGACGGATCTGGACCAAACTTGGCACACAGATCCAACGTGGCCAACTGTCAGGGTTTGGGGGTGATTGCCCTGGGAATCTGGGATTGTAGTTCACCCTTATCCAAGGAGCACTGAACCTAGCCAACAATTGATCTGGACCAAACTTCGGTGATATTACCTAACATCCCAAAACAAACAATGCCTTCTTCTAATAACCCCGGGCACCGCCAGGTCCCCAACCTAGTATATATAGCAGAGTTTCAGAAGTGTTCTCTCAGTTGCCCAAAAAACATCTATGCTCCTTTAAAGCGTCTTGGTTGAAATCATGCTTTCAAGAGACCAAAAATAAGCAGACTTCTTTAAAAATAACATAGTTGGTTTACTCATAAACTTCATGTATTCAGCATACAGGTACATTGCTGATCAGTCCAGTTACAGATAGGATTTGAAGTAATTTGTGTAGCTAACACAGGGCATCTTTCATAGAATCATAACAGTCCAAAATCTAAAGAATCTCTCTGTTCTGAGAGTCTAATAGAACTTCCTGAACATGCCCAGATCTGGTCACATGGTCTGCAGCCCCTCCCACAACATAGAGTTAAGGAAAACAGCATACCAATACACACATATACAATACAGTCAGCAATATGAATTATATACATAACAGATTCTTATAATCTTAATAGTCCATAGTCTAGCATCTCTCTGTTCTGAGATTCTTATAGAGTCTCTGTTTAGTCTGAAAGTCCAATAGTGTCTTCCTCCACAGGCATCTGAAAGCATACTATTTCTAAAATGGAGTCTGAGTCCTGGACACTCCCAGATCTGATCGCACGGTCTGCAGCCCCTCCCACAACACAGAGTTAAGGAAAACTGCACACCAATACGCACATAGACAACACTGTCCGCAATCGGAATTATATACATAACTAGTAGAGGAAGCTGTTAGGAATTGTGGGAGTTGAAGTCCAAAACACCTGGAGGGCTAAAGTTTGCCGATGCCTAATAGCAAACCAAACCGATCCGTAGCAGAGCCTCCAATCAGGCGTAGGCTCCGTTCTACACTGACCATACCTGCAGTCATATTACACGCGGCCGAACTGTATGAAGTGTGGGATTGTTAGCTGCCTTGAGCCCTCACGGGAAGAAAGGTGGGGCATTAATAAAGACAACGACAACAACAACAACAACCATAATAATATCTCTTCCAAGCTAAACATTCCCCCCCCCCACTCAAAGTTGGAAAGGTACTCCAAAGGTCATCTAGTCCAGCCCCTGCCATGCAACGAAACCACTCCAGAGAGATGTCCACCCAAGCTCTGAAGAAGGTTATACAGGCAGTCCCCAAGTTACAAACATCCAACTTACATATGACTCACAGTTAAGAATGAGGGTGAGACAACAGGAAGTGAGAGGAATCTACCCCTAGGGAGGGGGATTAACTCTGGAAAAAGTTGTCAAGGCATGTGTGGTCCCTTTCAACTTTATTATTATTATTATTATTGATTTATTATTGAGACTGGATGGCCATCTGTCGGGCAGGGAGGTCTTTGATTCTACTTTTCCTGCATGGCAGGCAATCGGATTAGATGGCCCATTGGGTCTCTTCCAATTCTATTATTATTATTATTATTATTATTATTATTATTGATCATAGAATCATAGAATCAAAGAGTTGGAAGAGACCTCATGGGCCATCCAGTCCAACCCCCTGCCAAGAAGCAGGAATATTGCATTCAAATCACCCCTGACAGATGGCCATCCAGTCTCTGTTTAAAAGCTTCCAAAGAAGGAGCCTCCACCACACTCCGGGGCAGAGAGTTCCACTGCTGAACGGCTCTCACAGTCAGGAAGTTCTTCCTCGTGTTCAGATGGAACCTCCTTTCTTGTAGTTTGAAGCCATTGTTCCATGTCCTAGTCTCCAGGGAAGCAGAAAACAAGCTTGCTCCCTCCTCCCTGTGGCTTCCTCTCACATATTTATACATGGCTATCATATCTCCTCTCAGCCTTCTCTTCTTCAGGCTAAACATGCCCAGCTCCTTAAGCCGCTCCTCATAGGGCTTGTTCTCCAGACCCTTGATCGTTTTAGTCGCCCTGCTCTGGAGACATTCCAGCTTGTCAATATCTCTCTTGAATTGTGGTGCCCAGAATTGGACACAATATTCCAGGTGTGGTCTAACCAAAACGAAATAGAGGGGGAGCATGACTTCCCTAGATCTAGACACTATGCAACTATTGATGCAGGACAAAATCCTGCATCTATGATATTATTACTGAGGCTGGGTGGTCATCTGTTGGGGGGGCTTTGAATGTACTTTTCCTGCATGGCAGGCCATTGGATTAGATGGATCATTGGGTCTCTTCCAACTCTATTATTATTATTATTATTATTATTATTATTATTAATTGAAGCTGGATGACCATCTGTCGAGGGCTTTGATTGTGTTTTTCCTCCATGGCAGGGGGTTGGACTAGATAGCCCGTGTGGTCTCTTCCAACTCTATTATTATTATTGCTATTAATATTATTGATTTATTATTATTGAGGCTGAGTGGCCATCTGTTGGTGGGAGGGGGGTCTTTGATTCTGCTTTTTTTGCATGGCAGAAAGTGGTTGAACTAGATGGCCCTTGTGGTCGCTTCCAACTCTTATTATTACTATTATTGCTATTATTATTATGATTTATTTATTAATTATTGAGGCTGGATGGTCATCTGTCAGGGGGGCTTTGGTTGTACTTTACCTGCATAGCAGGCAGTTGGACTACATGACACGAGGTCTCTTCCAACTTTATTATTACTATTCCTATTAATATTATTAATTTATTATTATTGAGGTTGGATGGCCATTTGTCGGGGCGGGGGGGGGAGAGGGGGTTGATTGTGCTTTTCCTCCATGGCAGGTGGTTGGACTAGATGGCCCATAAGGTCACTTCCAATTCTATTATTATTATTGAGGCTGGATGGCCATCTATTGGGCGGGCTTTGATTGCTCTCTTCCTCCATGGCAGGGGGTTGGACTAGATAGCCCGTGTGGTCTCTGCCAAATCTATTACTATTATTGCTATTGATATTATCGATTTATGATTATTGAGGCTGAGTGGCCATCTGTTGAGGGGGGTGTCTTTGATTGTGCTTCTTTGCATGGCAGAAACTGGTCTCTTTCAACTCTATTATTATTATTATTATTATTATTATTATTATTATTATTATTATTATTGAGACTGGATGGCCATCTCTCGGGCGGGCTCTGATTGTGCTTTTCTTCCTTGGGTGGGGGTTGCACTTGATGGCCTGTGTGGTCTCTTCCAGCTCTTACAATCGACAGCATCTTAGGATCGAAGAAAGACGGCCATATACAAAAAAGATAACAAAGTAGTAGCCATATTTGTACGAATATTGACAGAGCACAGATCCATTGATTAGCATGGCATCATACCTGGAAGAGTGAACAGTCTCGCATCCAGCAGCAGCTGCTCCGCCACTCTAAGCCAGCGAGAAGAAAAGTAGACTTGGAAAGAAGTCCTGTGTTCCTTCCATAATTATCTCTATTTGCCCAACAAAGGATTGGCTCTTTACTTACCCACCGCAAAGGCCACCAGCACCCACAGCCGCTCCGGAGCCATGCTATGGAGCTCCGGCTTCCTCTGAAGGCTTTGGAGAGAAGAGCTGCAAACAGGATCCAGAGCCGGCTGTGCCAACAACCCCAACAAAGAAGGCGGGCCTTTGGGTGCGAGCCAATGGGCAGCTAGGGCTTGGCAGCACCTGGGAGTCAACATCACCCTCTGCTGGGCAGGTGAAGGGAAGCAGGCTGGAGGCCCAATCCCACCTTTGGGGCATCAATAGATATTGTATACTATACGCCTCTGAGATCTTGGAGGGCCGTATCGCCCTCCCCCCCCCCCCTCCCCCGGGCCTTAGTTTGAGGACTCCTGTCCTAGAATGATTCCATCAGCGCTGCCTCCGAAAAATCCTGCAAATCTCTTGGGAAGATGGGGTTACACTCCCCCTGAAGTCACAGATCCGCAGTTTGGGTGTCCTCTTGGATTCAACACTTACGCTTGAGGCTCAGGCGTCGGCGGTGGCCAGGAGGGCTTTTGCACAATTGAGACTCGTGCGCCAACTGCGACCACACCTCGTGAAGGCTGATCTGGCCGGGGTGGTCCATGCCTTGGTCACCTCCAGATTGGACTACTGTAATGCGCTCTACGTGGGGCTGCCCTTGAAAACGGCTCGGAAATTCCAACTTGTCCAACGGTCGGTGGCCAGGTTGTTAACTGGTGCTCCTTACAGAGAGAGGTCAACCCTCCTGTTTAAGGAGCTCCATTGGCTGCCGTTCATCTTCCGGTCCCAATTCAAGGTGTAGGTGCTCACCTACAAAGCCCTAAACGGTTTGGGACCCGCCTACCTGCGTGACCGCATCTCCATATATGAATCCACACAATCCCTTCAATCATCCGGAGAGGCCCTGCTCACGATCCCACCTGCGTCGCAAGCGCGTTTGGTGGGGACGAGGGACAGGGCCTTCTTTGTGGTGGCCCCCCAACTCTGGAACTCTCTCCCCAAGGACATTAGACAAGCCCCAACGTTGGCAGTCTTTAGGAAGAGCCTGAAGACTTGGCTGTTCCAGTGTGCCTTTGCAGAATAGGCAACTCCTAGCACCATGTCCCAAATGCACTTTGTTAGAGAGTTAGGATTGTCTGCACATTGCACCTACCTCCAAAACCTCTACATTTCACCTGTCATGTCCAGCACTTTTAAATTTTGTTCATTACATTGGCCCGGCCTTACGTTTTAAATGCATCATGGTGTCATTGTTTTAGTGTTTTATTTTTTGCTTAATGTTTATTGTTTGCTTTATGAGTTTTATTGCTGTATTGTTATGTTGTTGTTTTGTTGGCGGCCTTGGCCCTTGTAAGCCGCATCAAGTCCTTTGAGAGATGTTAGCGGGGTATAAATAAAGTTAATAATAATAATAATAAGAAGAAGACAAGCGGACAAATGTCAGTGTGCTGGAAGAAGCAAAGACCACCAGCACTGAAGCGATGGTCCGCCATCAACTCCGCTGAACCGGCCACGTTGTCCGGATGCCCGACCACCGTCTCCCAGAGCAGTTGCTCTTACTCCCAACTCAAGAGCGGAAAATGAAATGTTGGTGGGCAGGAAAAGAGATTTAAAGACGGACTCAAAGCCAACCTTAAAAACTCTGGCATAGACACTGAGAACTAGGAAGCCCTGGCCCTTGAGCGCTCCAGTTGGAGGTCAGCTGTGACCAGCAGTGCTGTAGAATTTGAAAAGGCACGAATGGAGGGCAAAAGAGAGAAACGTGCCAAGAGGAAGGCGCATCAAGCCAACTCTGACCAGGACTGCCTCCCACCTGGAAACCAATGCGGGAGAACATGCAGATCAAGAATAGGGCTCCGCAGTCACCTACGGACCCACCTCCAGTACACCAATCTTGGAAGACAATCCCTACTCGGACGAGGGATCGCCTAAGTAAGATACTGTAATATCTCTCTCTCTCTCTACCTATCTATCTATCATCTCTACAGGCTGTGATCAAGCTACAAACATCAGGGCTGGACTGGATGACATTTGAGGATCCCTTTGAAATCTATGATACTGTATCTCCTATCTATCTATCTATCTATCTATCTATCTATCTAGTGCATGCTTGAGTTATGAAAATATGAATTGCAAAGGACTCATAGGTCCTTTGCAATTCATTGTCATTTTTTTAATCTGTACCCATTACTTGGCCCGGCCCTAGTTGTGCTATGGTGTATTGTTTTGTTGTTTTATTGTTTTGCTTTAATGTTTTTGATTTTGCTTTTGGTTGTATTTGCTATGCTACTGTTGTTGAGGCCTTGGCCTTTGTAAGCCACATCGAGTCCTTTGGGAAATGCTAGCGGGGTAAAAATAAAGATAATAATAATAATAATAATAATAATAATAATAATAATAATTTATCCCAGATTAATTGTTTCCCTATTATGTCTTCCATTACCGTCCTTATTTTACCATAATAGTTCTGAATTTTGATACAATCCCACCACTTGTGGGAGAATGAGCCGACACCCCCCCCCCCCCACACACACACGCACACAGTTGTGCCAACATTTGTTTGAGACATTTCCCATAATGTGTGCTAATTGGGTGGGGTTTTTATACCATTTGGAGATGATTTTCCTTTGGGTTTCTTGGATCCTCAAATGTTTATTTTTAGTAATATTGTCAATCCAAGACCCAATTACTTTTTCATTGAAGCTTTCCTCTTGTTTCCAATTTACTACAAGGGTTGTTTTTGTTTTGTAAGTTAAGGTGATTGATTCCTCATAGAGTAGCCCAATAATCCCTTTGTCTATTTCTACGTTCCCTTTTTAATTATTCTGTCAAGTGCTACTTCTCTTCTTTTCATGGCCTGAGCTTTTCTGGACAGGTCTAGCCACGCCATCCAGTTCCCATGACCACCTTTGTCTTTTATCTTAACCCACTTTTTATTTCTCCTTGGGGTTTCATGAGGTCCCCAATCCTTTTGATTCCAGTATCCTTAAGTGCCCTCATTAGATCCCTGAATGTCTTGTCCTTATTTCCCAAGGTTTCCCATGGGAAAGGGTTGCTTTTGTTTATTTGTAATTTATTTTGCCATTTTCCCCAAATTAACAACGTTGATAAACAGGGGCCGACTTTTAAGTTCCTTAAGTCTTTTCTGTCTATTCTCCCTCCCATTTACGCTCCCCTTTGCCAACTGTTTGCTTCCTTTTCTATTTGCACCCATCTTTTCAACCCTTCCAATTCAAATTCTAATAATAATCTTGCCAACTGACTTGCCTCATAATATATTCCCATTGGGGACTTTGTCATGCTGCCATGGATTCTTGTTTGACCAATGCTATTGGATTATACTTAGCCTGAAGAAGAGAAGGCTGAGAGGAGATATGATAGCCATGTATACAGAGGCGGCCCTAGGTAATTTTCAACGGTAAGCAAACTGTATCCCCCCCCCCCCCCCCCACCAAGCATTGATATATATTTTCTGTTTGTCGTGGGAGTTCTGTGTGCCATATTTGGTTCAATTCCATCATTGGTGGAGTTCAGAATGCTCTTTGATTGTAGGTGAACTATTCATCCCAGTAATAGTTCACCTTGCTGCATTTGCTCCCTTGCCTGGCCCGCTTTGGGTCCAGAGGCATGCCGTGTGCACCAAAAGTCACCTCTTCTCCTGACTTTCTCCTCAGCCATTGGGACCAAGAGAGAGAGAGAGAGAGAGAGAGGTGGAGATGCCCACCTTTCCTGAAGGTAGGTGCAAAAACAAAGGAGGCAGCGGAGGTGGGAGATACCTCCAGCCGGAGGGGCTCTCTCTCTCTCTCTTTCTCTCTCTCTCTCACTTGGTCCCAATGGCTGAAGAGAAAGTCAGGAGAAGAGGTGACTTTTGGTGTGCACGCTGGGGTCTTCAGGCACGCCTCCGTACCCAAAGCAGGCCAGGGGCAGCAGCTCCTTGGCCCACCCGCGGATTAGGGAGAGGAGCGGAGGCGGGTGGAGCACCGGGGGATCGGGAAAAGGAGCCGGTCATGGGGAAGGGATCGAACATGGAGAACGATTGAGCGCCGGCTCTGCTCGCGCACCCGGTGGCCAGGTGGAGCAGGAACGAGAGGGGCTAGGCGAGGCTCAAGGGCCCGGCCCCTTTGGGAAGAGGATCGCCCGGCAGCGAGGCAAGAAAGCAGAGGCTCCCCCCGGACTGCTAGGCCTGTTCTGAGCTGAGGGGGCGCTCCACAAGTGGCAGTCGAGGGGCATTTACAGAGGCACCTCTGCGCCCCTGGCAAAAAAAGTGTTCTGCGACTGCTTACTTCGCATAATGGACGAGCCGCCCCTGAGAATAAGGCTCCACAGTCACCTACAGACCCACTGCCAGGATACTATACTTGGAGGATCATCATCTTTGGACTACAAGGGATCACCTAATGAAATGAAAATTAATGATGGGATGAAGGCGAGACAGGTGACATCCGAGGGCTCTCAGCCGCTAGGTGCCTTCCTCAGGCCATCCACTCAACATAAGGACAAGGTTGCTCACACCATTCTTATGCTGGAAGACAAGACATGCACTGGCTCAGAGCATTCCAGAGGGCTCTCAGCTGCTATGTGTCTTCCTCCCTCATCCTTTCCACATAAGGATGCAGCAGTCCATTGTGTCCCAATGCCCAACGCACAGGGAAAATGAGGAGGGCCTGAAGTAAGCGCCCAGGGGGCCATGCCTGTTCTATCCACTTTGAATCCCCTTCGGGGGAGAAAAAGCAGGGTGTAAATAAATATAATCTATATATATATAAATCCTTTGTGCATAATGAGTACCTTAAAACTAAAAAACTATGGGGCCAGATGACCCCAAATTTGGCAACAAAACTCCTCACAATCCAAGGAATAACCATCACTGAACCACACCCCATCCCCACAAAAACACCTTTAAATTCAAAAAACACACACTCCCACAGCACAAGGGAAGGAGGAAGGTGCCATGAAGGGGGTAATAGGGACAAACGAAACTGACATTGCTTGGATAGGAGCCCTAAAGACCATCCAACTCAACCTCATTTGGCAGTAAAGGAAGACACCATCAAAGCCCTCACAACAGATGGCCAACCAGTTGGAAGGGAGCCCTAAAGGCCATCCAGTCCAACCCTCTCCTTCCTTCCCTTCCTCCCTTTCTCTACTTTCCTTCCTTCTCCTTCTTTTACTTCTTTCCCTCCCTCCCTTCCCTCCTTCTTCCGTCCTCCCTCCATTTCCTTTTCTCCATCACTCCTCCCTTTCTTTCCTTCCTTTTTCTCCTCCCCTCGCCAGCTTCATCTTCCTTTATTAAATCTATAGTGTAGATGCACCCAAAGTAAACCCTTCCACACTGCCATGTAAAATCCAGATTATCTACTTAGGACTAGATTATATGGCAGTGTAGACACATGCACGATATATATATATATATATATATATATATATATATATATATATATACACACACACACACACACACACACACACACACGCATACAATATATATTACTGTTATATATACTGCTATACAATACATATATATTATATTATATATATTACTAGCGGTCCCCTGCCACGCATTGCTGTGGCCCAGTCTAGTGATATGGAAAATAAAGTAATTAGAAAGTGCTGGTTTCTAATATCTGTAATGCCTTTATGCTTGTGGGTAAACAGTATTTCTTGATGTTTCTTTGACAGTGTTGATGTAGAGATTGTCTGGTTTGCCTACTCTGGAACATGCAACATATAATTGTCCATCTGTAGGAGTCCCTTTCAAATCTATAATACTTTATCTCTGTGTGTGTGAATCATATCTATCTATCTATATCTATGGCTGGATGGCTCTCTGTCAGGAGGGCTTTGATTACGTTTTCTTGCCCTGCTGAAGGGAGTTGGAGTGGATGGCCTTAAGTATTTTCTGTTGGTCATGGGGGTTCTGTGTGGGAAGTTTGTCCCAGTTCTGTCATTCGTGGGGTTCATTTAGAATGGTCTTTGATTGTAGGTGAACTACAAATCCCAGTAACTACAAATCCCAAATGCCAAGGTCTATTTCCCCCAAACTCCATCTATGTTCATATTTGGGCATATGGAATATTCGTGCCAAGTTTGGTCCAGATCCATCATTGTTTGAGTCCACAGTGCTCCCTGGATGTCGGTGAACTACAACTCCCAAACTCAAGGTTAATGCTGCGAATATTTTCTGTTGGTCATGGGAGGCCTGTGTGCCAAGTTTGGTTCAATTCCATCGTTGGTGGAGTTCAGAATGCTCTTTGATTATAGGTGAACTATAAATCCCAGCAACTACAACTCCCAAATGACAAAATCATAATTTTGACTGATGGACACTCCTAGGTGAGATGTTTTGTTGCCAAATTTGGTGTGATTTCGTTCATTGGTTCTTTTGTTTTTAAGGTACTCATTATGCACAGAGCAGATAGATACATAGATAGATAGATAGATAGATAGATAGATAGTTATATATATATATATTAAATAGACTCATATGAGTTAGAAGGGACTCTACCATGGTATTGGGGGAGAACAGACAGGAAGGAAGGAGAGAAGAAAGGAGGGAGGATAAAAGGGAAGGAATGAAGGAGGGATAGGGGGAAGGAAGGAAAGAGAGGAGGAGGGTGGAAATGAAGGGAGGAGGGAAGGAAAGAGGGAAGGAAGGAGAAAAAGAAATAAAAAGTGAAAGGAGGAAGGAAACAGGGAGTGAAGAAAGGAGACAAAGGAAGAAGCAGAGAAGCGGGGAGGAATTGAAGGAAAGAGAGAAGGATGAAACCAAAGAGCGAAAGAAGGAATGAAAGAAAGAGGTAGAGAAGGAAGAAAGGTGAGAAAGGGGGGAAGGAATAGGTAGGTACCTCTCTTTCATAATAGTCCAGATATCTACCTCTACTTCGAAAAGTCTTACTATAGGGCACAGCAACGCGTGGCAGGGCACAGCTAGTAATCATACATTTCTCAGTATTGGTGGCCAAACGTTCACAAATCAAGCTTGCTAACTGCACCCTACATACTTAAAAACTTGGCTTTTTAAATGGGCCTTTGACTTTGAGTAGTCCACTATGGCGACATGTGAGGACTAATTGTTACTCTAGCACTTTGAAGATGCCCAGTTTATTCACAGATATTGCTGCATTTTCAATCTAAAATTTTATCATTTGACTAGCCTTCCCCTGCCATGCGTTGCTGTGGCCCAGTCTGGTGATCTGGAAAATAAAGTAACGTGAAAGTGTTGGTTTCGAATATATGTAATTTCTTTCTGCTTGTGGGTAAGCAGTATTTCTTGCTGTTTCTTTGTCAGTGTTGATGTGGAGATTGTCTGGTTTGTCTATTCTGGAATAGGCAACATATCATTGTCGTTCATTGTGAGAGCCGTTCAGCAGTGGAACTCTCTGCCCCGGAGTGTGGTGGAGGCTCCTTCTTCGGAAGCTTTTAAACAGAGGCTGGATGGCCATCTGTCAGGGGTGCTTTGAATGCAATATTCCTGCTTCTTGGCAGGGGGTTGGACTGGATGGCCCATGAGGTCTCTTCCAACTCTATGATTCTTTAGGGGTCCCTTTCAAATCTACGATACTATATCTCTCTGTGTGTATGAATCTTATCTATCTCTATCTATGGCTGGATGGATCTTTGTCAGGAGGGCTTTGATTACATTTTCTTACTCTGATGAAAGGAGTTGGATTGGATGGCCTTAAATATTTTCCGTTGGTCATGGGAGTTCTGTGTGAGAAGTTTGCCCCAATTCTGTTGTTGGTGGGGTTCAGTATGCTCTTTGATTGTAGGTGAACTATAAATCCCATCAACTACAACTCCCAAATGTCAAGGTCTATTTCCCCCAAACTCCCATCTGTGTTCATATTTGGGCATATTGAGTGCATGTCCCAAGTTTGGTCCAGATCCATCATTGTTTGAGTCCAGTGCTCTCTGGATGTAGGTGAACTACAATTCCCAAACTCAAGGTCAATGCCCACCAAACCCTTCTAGTGTTTTCTGTTGGTCATGGGAGTCCTGTGTGCCACGTTTGGTTCAATTCCATCATTGGTGGACTTCAGAATGCTCTTTGATTGTAGGTGAACTATAAAAGCAGCAACTACAACTCCCAAATGACATCAGTTTTTTTTTAGTGATGGTCACTCCTTGTGTTAGTAGGTGTCTTGTGGCCAAATTTGACGGCAATTCATCCAGTGGTTTTTGTTATGTTAATCCCACAAATCAACATTACATTTTTATTTATATAGATGATGTCCATTCCCTTGGATGTGGTTGAATGTATGTTGTACTGTTTTATGCTTATGTGTTTCTATTTCTGTGTTGTAGGTTTTTTCGGGCTGTATGGCCATGGTCTAGAGGCATTCTCTCCTGACGTTTCGCCTGCATCTATGGCAAGCATCCTCAGAGGTTGTGAGGTCTGTTGGAACTAGGAAAAAGGGTTTATATATCTGTGGAATGACCAGGGTGAGACAAAGGACTCTTGTCTGCTGGAGCTAGATGTGAATGTTTCAACTGACCACCTTGATTAGCATATATTTCTATTTCCACCACCCCTGGTGGTGCAGTCGGTTAAACCGCTGAGCTGCTGAACTTGCTGACCAAAAGGTTGGCAGTTCAAATCCAGGGAGCAGGGTGAGCTCCTGCTGTTAGGCCCAGCTTCTGCCAACCTAGCAGTTTGAAAACATGCAAGTGTGAGTAGATCAATAGGCACCACTTCTGCGGGAAGGTAACAGCGCTCTATGCAGGTATGCTGGCCACATGATCTTGGAGGCATCTAGGTAAAACGCTGGCTGTTCGGCTCAGAAATGGAGATGAGCACCAACCCCCAGAATCAGACATGACCAGACTTAAGGTCAGGGAAAACCTTTACTATTTCTGTTTTATTTGTGGCACCCTAGAGTGCTTTTGTGAGCCGCCTTGAGTCCCTCCAGGGAGATGGTGGCGGGATATTAATAAAGTTTGTTATTAGTTCATAGACAATGGTTCATAGACAGTGAGTTAAACCCCTGTGCCGGCAGGACTGAAGACCAACAGGTCGCAGGTTCGAATCCGGGAAGAGCATGGATGAGCTCCCTCTGTCAGCTCCAGCTCCTCATGCGGGGACATAAGAAGCCTCCTACAAGGATGATAAAACATCAAAGCACCTGGGCGTCCCCTGGGCAATGTCCTTGCAGACGGCCAATTCCCTCACACCAGAAACGACTTGCAGTTTCTCAAGTCACTCCTGACACGACCAAAATAAAATAAAATAATAGACAATGGTTCTTTCTTCCCACCTTGGACACTCCACAGGCATAATATATACTCCACTTGCTTGACTACCGCCAGATCCTCTGAAGATGCCAGTAGCCACAGATGCAGGCAAAAAGATGAAGAAAAAAAAAACCAAATGTGAATATTAGGAAGAAGTTCCCAACTGTGAGAGCTGTTCAGCAGTGGAACTCTCTGCATTAGAGAGTGGTGGAGCTTCCTCAGAGGCGGCCCTAGGTAAGCAAACAGTATTTTGGTGCCCCCCCCCCCAACCAATCACTGATATATATTTTCTGTTCGTCATGGGAGTGCTATGTGCCATATTTGGTTCAATTCCATCATTAGTGGAGTTCAGAATGCTTTGATTATAGGTGAACTATACATCCCAGTAACTACAACTCGCATATGTCAAGGTCTATTTCCCCCCAAGAGCGCTTCAAGAGCACCCCTGGGCAAAATCAACTATACCGCAAATGCTTACTTTGCGTAATGGGTTGAGCTTTTCTTTGGATGCTTTTAAACAGAGGCTGGATGGCCATCTGTCGGGAGTGCTTTGTATTGGGATTTCCCTGCTGCTTTGCAGGGGGTTGGACTATGGCTATGGAGGAGCCCTTCCAGCTTTGAGATTCCAATTCCTTGATTCCTCCTTTTGCCTGGTTTTGTTTTCAGCGACATCCCGCACACTAGGCTTTGCGCCATCTGGCCTTTGCAGAGAGGGAGGCGCACACACAGGGCGGGTTCCCCACCGGTTGCTGTTTGGGGGAAAACACTGCCGCAGACCCTTAGCAACGGGGAGGCGGCGTTGCAGGCCCCATAACAAACATCACCAAACGTCGGAAACAAGCCGCGGTTTCCCCATCTGGTTTGGGTTTAGGCCTGGCCTGAGTACTCCTTGCGTTTGCAAAGGCGCAAGGGGCAAACAAGAGCCATCATGGTGGTAGAAGCAGCAACAACTCATGGTTCTCTGGGTCGATCCCACTGCTCAAATGGACATATTATCATGCCAGGTGAACACATCCATCAGGTACACGTTTGCCGCGCACTTGCGCATCCATCCACTTCACTTCCTCACCATTATGCTCACAAACTTCCTGTTAATGCACAGATACACTGATTCTCACTTCCTTCCAAAACACACACTTTCTCATACTTTTCTCCTCCTCACACAAGCGAAAGGCCTTTCTTTGAGCCAACTCCGGCTGTTGATTTCATGCATTGCTTCTCTTTGTTGGGCCTGCAAGCCATTTCCGATGTATGGCAACTCCAACAGATTGCTTGGCATGATTTGTCTTGGACACCCTGAGGCTGAGAGAGTGTGACACACACAAAGGCACCCAATACATTTCCATGCCTGAGAGGCAATTCAAACTGCAGACAAAAAGCTACCCATCCACCCCAAAAAAGGAATGTTTTTCTAAATCAAAATGAGACAAGGAGTTTATCTGTTGTTGTTGTTGTTGTTCATTCGT
This sequence comes from Anolis sagrei, assembly GCF_037176765.1. Taxonomy (NCBI): domain Eukaryota; kingdom Metazoa; phylum Chordata; class Lepidosauria; order Squamata; family Anolidae; genus Anolis; species Anolis sagrei. The sequence goes on along the minus strand of NC_090034.1, from coordinate 57,791,210 downwards.
TCAGTCGTCTCCGACTCTTCGTGACCTCATGGACCAGCCTACGCCAGAGCTCCCTGTCGGCCGTTACCACCCCCAGCTCCCTCAAGGTCAGTCCAGTCACTTCAAGGATGCCATCCATCCATCTTGCCCTTGGTCGGCCCCTCTTCCTTTTGCCTTCCACTTTCCCCAGCATAATTGTCTTCTCTAGGCTTTCCTGTCTCCTCATGATGTGGCCAAAGTACTTCAGCTTTGTCTCTAGTATCTTTCCCTCCAGTGAGCAGTCGGGCTTTATTTCCTGGAGGATGGACTGGTTGGATCTTCTCGCAGTCCAAGGCACTCTCAGAACTTTCCTCCAACACCACAGCTCAAAAGCATCGATCTTCCTTCGCTCAGCCTTCCCTAAGGTCCAGCTCTCACATCCGTAGGTGACTACAGGGAATACCATGGCTTTGACTAGGCGGATCTTTGTTGCAAGTCTGATGTCTCTACTCTTCACTATTTTATCGAGACTGGACATTGCTCTCCTCCCAAGAAGTAAGCGTCTTCTGATTTCCTGGCCACAGTCTGCATCTGCAGTAATCTTTGCACCTAGAAATACAAAGTCTGTCACGGCCTCCACGGTTTCTCCCTCTATTTTCCAGTTGTCAATCATTCTTGTTGCCATAATCTTGGTTTTTTTGACGTTTAGCTGCAACCCGGCTTTTGCGCTTTCTTCTTTCACCTTGATTAGAAGGCTCCTCAGCTCCTCCTCGCTTTCGGCCATCAGAGTGGTGTCATCTGCATATCTGAGGTTGTTAATGTTTCTTCCAGCAATTTTCACCCCAGCTTTGCATTCATCCAGCCCCGCACATCGCATGATGTGTTCTGCATACAAGTTAAAAAGGTTGGGTGAGAGTATGCAGCCTTGCCGTACGCCTTTCCCAATCTTGAACCAGTCTGTTGTTCCGTGGTCAGTTCTGACTGTTGCTACTTGGTCCTTGTACAGATTCCTCAGGAGAGAGACAAGGTGGCTTGGTATGCCCATCCCACCAAGAACTTGCCACAATTTATTATGATCCACACAGTCAAAGGCTTTAGAATAGTCAATGAAGCAGAAGTAGATGTTTTTCTGAAACTCCCTGCCTTTCTCCATTATCCAGCGGATATTGGCAATCTGGTCTCTCGTTCCTCTGCCTTTTCTAAACCCAGCTTGAACATCTGGCAACTCTCGCTCCATGTATTGCTGGAGTCTTCCTTGCAGGATCTTGAGCATTACCTTACTGGCATGAGAAATAAGGGCAACTGTACGGAAGTTTGAGCAGTCTTTCGCATTTCCCTTTTTTGGTATGGGGATATAGGTTGATTTTTTCCAGTCTGATGGCCATTCTTGTGTTTTCCATATTTGCTGGCAAATGGCATGCATCACCTTGACAGCATCATCTTTTAAGATTTTAAACAGTTCAGCTGGGATCCCATCATCTCCTGCTGCCTTGTTGTTAGCAATGCTTCTTAAGGCCCATTCAACCTCACTCCTCAGGATGTCTGGTTCTAATTCATTCACCACACCGTCAAAGCTATCCTCGATATTGTTATCCTTCCTATACAGAGTTTATCTACACACATAATAAAAGTGAAAATCTATCTGTGTGTATGTGGCCTGGGTGTCCACTTACAGATAAGCTCTTACCTTCACAAACAGCTATAACTCCCACTACTCAGGAGACACCAATGGCCCTCCATCCAATGACATCGCAGGTTATGGCAAGTGCCACGAGCATGCCCAAGAGCCCTGCCAATGGCCTCCACAAACACCTTCCTTACTTAGGCGATCCCTCATAGTCTGAGGATGATGGTCCTCCAAGGTCGGTGTTCTGGTGGTGGGTCCGTAGGTGACTGTGGAGCCCTATTCTTGATCTATATCTTCTCCCGCAGTGAGGGCATCGGTTTCCAGGTGAAAGGCGCTCCCGGTCGGGGTTGGCTTGATGCGCCTTCCTCTTTCGCCTCCATTCGTGCCTCTTCAAATTCTACAGCACTGCTGGTTACAGCTGACCTCCAGCTGGAGCGCTCAAGGACCAGGGCTTCCCAGTTCTGTGTCTATGCCAGTTTTTAAGGTTGGCTTTGAACCCATCTTTAAATCTCTTTTCCTGTCCTCTAACATTCTGTTTTCTGTTCTTGAGTTCGGAGTAGAGCAACTGCTTTGGGAGACAGTGGTCGGGCAACTGGACAACGTGGCCGGTCCATCGGAGTTGATGGCGGAGAACCATAGCTTCAGTGCTAGTGGTCTTAGCTTCTTCCCGCACGTTGACATTTGTCCGCTTGTCTTCCCAAGAGATTTGCAGGATTTTTCGGAGGCAGCGCTGATGAATCGTTCCAGGAGTTGCATGTGACGTCTGTAGACTGTCCACGTCTCACAGGCGTATAGCAGGGTTGAGGAGACAATAGCTTTATAAACAAACAACTTGATATCCCTATGGATGTCCCAGTCCTCAAACACTGCTTCATTTGGAAAAATGCTGCACTCGCAGAGCTCAGGCGGTGTTGAATTTCAGTGTCAATGTTGACTTATGGAGAGGTGGCTGCCAAGGGAGCGGAAATGGTCAACATTTTCTAATGTTACCCCATTAAGCTGTATTTCTGGCATTGGAAAGGGATTGGCTGGTGACTGCTGGAAGAGCACTTTGGTTTTCTCGATGTTTAGTGACAAGTCGAGCTGATCGTATGCTTCTGCGAAGGTGTTCAGAGTGGCTTGTAGGTCTTCTGAATGCGCACAGATGGCGTTGTCATCAGCATACTGGAGTTCTATAACAGATGTTGTTGTAACCTTGGTTTTGGCTTTCAGTCTGCTGAGACTGAAAGCTTGCCTTCTGTCTGATAGATAATTTCCACTCCATAGATGAAATCCACAAACACCATACTGCCTACCACCCAAGTGAAGGATTTCAAACAGGATTTCAAACCTCTTCAAAAAAAAAAACCCAACAAAATCCAATGGATACGCAGAGAAACTCAAGTTTGAAAACTAGGAGGGGCAGAAAGCATAGCATGGAGAGGTTTACTAGATTTTATGTGTTTCCTCCACCACAGACATCCCAGGGTATGGAATTTGCATGACCCCGCCCACTGCCTCTACCTTTACTCTTTCCTATTCTTTTCTATGGCACACATCAAACAGAGGAATTGATCAGCAACTGAACATACTAGAGGTTTGGGGATAATTCACCACAATGTATAGGAGTTGTAGGTACTGGGATGTACAATTCACCTACAATCCAAGAGCATTCCGAACTCCACCAACAATGGAGTTCAGATATTTTAACATTTCTGAGCTGCCTGGGCTGCATTTGGGGAAAGGTGGGCTGAAAAATCCCAACAAGGAAGGAAGATGCAGCCAAGACTTGCCCTATTTGCCTATAACCCTTGCATATCATCACATTTGTTTGGAAGCCACCTTTGTTGCTGAACACGGTAGCCAGAAACAAACACGTAAACCTCTCCATGCTATGCTTTCTGCCCCTCCTAGTTTTCAAACTTGAGTATCTCTGTGTATCCACTGGATTTTGTTGGGGTTTTCTTTTAAAGAGGTTTCCTTTGCAAACCCTTTTCAATATCTACACGGGATGAAGGGAGCCAAGTAGTCTGGAAACACTGAGCGCAAACAAAAAACAGCACAGGAGGAAAAATGCAACACAGAGGTTGTTTTCCCTTCCAACAAAGACCTGACACTTCGAAAGACAAAGGCATACAACTGGACAGAAAACAAGAGCCTCCTTAGAAACTAGAAACACTGGTCAAACCAGAAAGGCGTCCAATTAAATAGAAAGTTGACACTCTTTTAAAAATTAACTTTCAAAGTGGCACAAAGCTGGTTTTCTTAGGTTAAGATGTGGCTTTGGCTGGAGAAGGTGGCCCAATGTTGTCGAAAGTCTGAGGAAAGATTGGAGAAATGACAAGACAGAGCAGTGTTTCTCAACCTTCCTAATGCCTCAACCCCTTAATAGAGTCCCTCATGTTGTGGTGACCCCCAACCATAACATTATTGCTACTACATAACTGTAATTTTGCTACAGTTATGGATGGCCATGTAAATATCTGATATGCAGGATGCATTATCATAGACTGGACCAAATTTGGCACAAATACCCAAATGAAGTATTTTGGCCACATCATGAGAAGAAAGGAAAGCTTAGAGAAGACAATTATGCTGGGGAAAATGGAAGGAAAAAGGAAGAGGGGCCAACCAAGGGCAAGATGGATGGATGGCTTCCTTGAAGTGACTGGATTGACCTTGAAGGAGCTGGGGGTGGCGATGGCCAACAGGGAGCTCTGGCGTGGGCTGGTCCATGAGGTCACAAGAGTCGGAAACGACTGAACGAACAACAACAACCCAAATTTGAATACTGGTGGGATTGAGAAAGAGTGGGGAGGGCTATTGATTTTGCCATTTGGGAGTTGTAGTTGTTGAACCTACAATCAAAAAGCATTCTGAACTCCACCAACGTTGGAATTGAACCAAACTTGGCACAAAGAACTCCCATGACCAACAGGGTTTGGTGGGCACTGACCTTGAGTTTTGGAGTTGTAGTTTGCCTACATCCAGAGAACACTGTGGACTCAAAGATAGATAGATCTGGACCAAACTTGGCATGGATACTCAATATGCCCAAATGTGAACACTGGTGGAGTTTGGGGAAAACAGATCTTGACATTTGGGAGTTATAGTTGCTGGGATTTATAGTTAGTCTACAATCAAAGAGCATTCTGAACCCTACCAATGATAGAATTGTGCCAAACTTCCCAAACAGAAACCTCATGCCTTGAAATGGGCACAAGCCTCCCTCCAGATTTGCATGCTCTCCCTCGCCCACATATGTGCTCCACCCTTCCATGCACCGAGCATGCCTGCTCTCCCCTCCCCCCGCTTGAAGTTTCAGAAACAGCCTTCCCATTGGCTTAGAGGCCAGGCAATCACAGTGGAGGTGGGCTTTTGGTGGGAGGGTTCACCATCTGTTTCCAAAAAGGAAGAGAAGGACAGGCGGAGGGGTTCCTAAGAACATCAGAAATATAGGTTTTCTGATGGTCTTTGGCGACCCCTCTGAAACCCCTTGTGATCCCCCCTCCGTCGCGACCCCCAGGTTGAGAAACACTGATAGAGCCATCTTTAAATATCTTAACTTCAAGAAGACGGTACTTGCCCGTCCTGTGCCATCCAAAGATGAACCAGAACATGAACCAATGAGTATCAACGACAAGAGCGAAATGTTAGAGCACTACTTGGTTGTCCAAGCCATTCAACAAAAGACTCTCCATTCTTGGAGGTCTTAATGGACAGCTTTCAGGAGTGCCTTCCTGCATGGCAGACCATAGGGTTAGACTGGAGGGCCAGGTTCCTCTGATGCCATTTTAGGAGGAAGGCCGGACATACATTCAATCGGTCCATCATCAATTCATTCCCACTCACGCAGGAGGCAGACTCTCTACTCACTTCCCTCAAGATCCTTATAAAAAACACTTTAGTTAACATATCAAGCAAGAGACAGACTGTATTGTCGAAGACTTTCATGGCCGGAATCATGGGTTGCTGTGCGTTATCTGGCCAGGTTCCAGAAGCATTCTCTCCTGACATTTCACCCACATCTATGATAGGCATCCTCAGAGGTTGTGATGTCTGTTGGAAAAATGGGCAAGTAGGGTTTATATATCTGTAGAATGTCCAGGGAAGGAGAAATAATTCTTGTCTGTTTGAGGCAAGTGTGAATGTTGCCATTGGCCAGCTTGATTACCATTGAATGACCTTGCAGCTTCAAAGCCTAGCTGCTTCCTGCATGGAGGAAGTCCAGAAAACTCACAGCAACCCGGTGATTCTGGCCATGAAAACCTTTGACAACACAATCAGAAAAGTTTATCGTGCAGCACATTTTGTTACAGTTTTTCAATGACTATCTCATAGAGTCTCAACCAATTCAATCTAGTTTGTGGCAGCCACAATAACAAATTTCTGGAGTATCACAACTACTTTTGAAGTAAGTACTGCACAACCGAACAGGAAATCATGCATTCAAACCAGAAAGGAACATTTTTTCCAATTCCACAGAGCGTAATTTTTGGCACGAAGAAGGAATCAGAAGTTCCTTGAAAGCTAGTGTGACACCTTTACTATTATTATTATTATTATTATATGCTACCCTTTGGCAGGAACTAAGAGAGGGACGGCCATGATGTGAATGTCAGGTTCTGTTCCTATTATCTACAATTTGGCCATTTCCCTGGTTGTCTGCTCAAAAAGTAAAACACTCCAAGGCCAGAAATAAACAAAGATCTCTTCTTGTGGAGAGAAAAAAGCAAGGTATAAACACAATCTATATACATAATAAGTGAAAAATGTGTATGTTTGCATATGGTGGATGTATTCATTTACACAGACAGGCTCTCGCCTCCACAAAGAGCAATAATAGTAAGTGCAATGTTTTATATGTTTTTAATGTGCTTTTAATTTTAAACTTTAACTTAATGTATTTTAACCGTTTGTTGTTCAAAGGCAACATATGTAAAGCTCGCTTGAGTCCTGTTCGGGGCAGAGAAAGGCGGGATACAAAAAGAGTAAATAATAACTTCCACCACACAGGAGACACCAATGGCCCTCCCTCCACTGACATCCATGGGTTCCTAGATTTTCTGTGTTTACTTCACCATGGACATCCCAGTGTTTCTTACACTCTCAATTGTGTGGAATTTGCATGACTCCGCCCACTGCCTCTCCCTTAACCCTTTCCTATGTTGCACAGCAAGGAGAGGAATTGATCAGCAACTGAACAGGGGATTGGGGGCCTGATTTGACAGGATGGAAGTTGTAGTTCATTGTCGGTGTGGGTGACATTTGGCACTCAGAACCCCCACAACCAGGTTTGGGAGGAATTTGTAGCTCACCTGCAACCAGAGAGCACTGAATCAGCCAATGTTGGATCTGGACAAACTTGGTACACAGACCCAACATAGCCAACTTTAAATACAGGCAGGGTTTGGAGGTGATTGCCCTTGGCATATGGGAGTTTTAGTTCATCCTTATCTAAAGAACACTGAACCAAGCTAATGTTGAATCTGGACCAAACTTGGCACACAGACCCAACATGGCCAGCTGTGCATACAGGCCTGGTTTAGGGAGGATTGACCCACAATTCTGGCAACTGTAGTTCACCCACATCGTTATGTATTTTCTCATGGGCGCATTCATAAAAAACAAAATCAGAGACTGGTTTTTTTCTAATAAATAGTATTACTAATTAACTAAATGAGATTTCCTAACACGGCAAATCAAACAATGCCTTTTTAAAATAATTCGGACATTGCTGCGTACCCAAGCTGGTAGTAATTATTCTTGTGGGTATTTTTCTGCATCCAAAAAAACCACCTTCTGTTCTCATATCAATTTTACGGTTGCTACCAAGGACCTTGCCAGCTTAACCGACTCTGAGCTGACAGTATGATGAAAAGGTAAGCTAAAGTTTGAATCCCTGCTCAGCTGTGAAAACCCACTGGGCGACTCACACACTCTCAGCCTCAGGGGGAGGTCACGCAAACCCCCGATGAACAAATCCTGCCAAGAAAATCTCCTGAGAAGTTTCTCCTGATAAGGTGGAAACAATATGTATACATTCCAATTCCACTTTATAAAAGTTGCCTTTGATGCAATCACTTTCCTCCTTCAAACCTTTTAAAAACCACAGGGTTTAAAAACCAAACACTGGGATGTCCATGGTGGAGTAAACTCAGAAAATCTAGGAACCCTGGGATGTCAATGGAGGGAGGGCCATTGGTATATCCTGTGTGGTGGAGGTTATTTATTATTATTATTTACTCTAAACCACGCTTAAAACATCTAATCCAGTGCTTCCCAAACTGCAATTTTCCAGATATTTTGGACTTCCACTCCCGGAATCCCTGATCACCAAAGGCTTCTGGGAGTTAAAGGCCCAGAGTTTGGGAATCACAGATCTACTTGGTAAAAGCACCCTTATGAAAGGCAATGTGGTGACTTTTTCCTGCTTGGCAACAAGGAAGAAAGGTGTATATACACACCAAGGAGAATCTCCAACAATTTCCCTCCCCAGCAGCATTCAAAAAAGGGGAAAGCAAAGCAAAACATAAAGTGGGCAAGGTGTCCCTGCGAGGATGGGGCAGCAGACTAACATCCCTTTCTCCTACAATAGTGTTTTCCCTCTTCGATGGGAGCATCACCTTGCTCAAACCTGGCAACAGGAGGCGCTGCTGGGCCCCAATTTCAGGGGAAAAGAAAAAGGCCAGAAAGAAGGAAGCCAAGTCTCTTTCCAAGGCACCCCAGCCATCAGAACACACACAACACAACACCAGGCCAGGCTTTTGTCAACTCCTGCAGGGTTTTACTGCACCTTGGAATGTGGCAAGGAGTAGAAACAATAATACAGGATGAAAACAAAAGATTTCCTTCCTCCCCATAACAAATAAAAGACCAAGGGAGAAGCAAGGGCTTCCTATTAACATAAATACAGTGGGAGGAGAAAGAAGCAAATAAGGAAGAGAAGGGGTCTAAGGCAGATCCCAAAGAATTGGGTCCATAGTCTCCCCACAATCCAACGTTCCAAGGGAAGCAGCCACTTTCCCAGCTCTCTTTCGCAAAGGGTTGAGGTGAGTGAGTCCTCTGCCCCCTTCCTCCAGCTTCTTCCGGCATTGGGGAGGGGGGGTTGGAAATGAGGACGTCCTCTCTGTTGCGCAAAGTCTTTGGAAATAGCGTGGGCATTTTCCCCTTTCCAAAATAATTGGGAGGTTCCTTTTCCACCCTCTGGGGGGTGTATGCTAGCTTGTGGGGACAGCAATATGTGTCCCCTTCCTCTGGCGGCCCCCTCTGTACTAGGGACATCCTTCCAGCCTCCATTCTTTGGTCAGAAGGCACTGTGCTCATCCCAAAACATCAACATGAGTCCTCTACCCTTCCCTCCAGCCATATTATCATCAGGGGCAGCTTTCCCTTGCTAGGGATGAAGACGGCCCTGGTTGTGCCAGCGAGAGATACTTTAACCTCCACAAAACATGGTAGAGGACCACTTTTCTGTCTTCTGGAGGGGAGGGGTGTCCTATGAGGATATAACACAAGGGGAATGATTGGATATGACCCTTTCTCACCCAAATTTTGGGAACGGAGGCCTCTCTTGCACTTTTCCTGACTCCAAAACATCACCATGAGTTCTCTATCCCCCTTTTATTGCACTGGAGTCTGATTTCCATTATTTGGGGTGGAGATGGCCCTGGCTGTGCCAACAAAGGATCCTTTCTCCTCCCAAAACTTTGGGGGGGGGGGGGTCCTTTCCTGTCCTCTGGAGGGGTGGGGTGTCCCATGAGAATGCTAACATGAGCGGGATGGCAAGATGTGACCCCTTTTTTCTCCAAAATGTAGCAAGGGGGGGGGGGCTTGCATTTAGGGCAGCCTTCCCAAGCAGGAAGGGCCTCTTCTTAACCCCAAAACGTCAACATGAGTCCTCTACCCCTCTTTCCTCCAGCAATATCCCTCCTTTTATTGCATCAGGGGCTGCTTTCCATTGTTTGGGATGGAGATGGCCCTGGCCGGCCCTGTATCCTCCCCAAAACATTGTGGAGGGTTCCTTTTCTGTCTTCTGGAGGAGTGGGGTGTCCTATGAGGATGCTAACACGAGGGGGGTGGCAAGATGTGACCCCTTTTCTCCTCAAAATGTAGGGGGGGGGGCTTGTATTTAGGGAAGCCTTCCCAAGAAGGAAAGATCTCTTCTTGACCCCAAAAACATCAACATGAGTCCTCTAGCTGTCTTTCCTCCACCCACATCCCCCTTTTTATTGCATGGCACTTATTGTGCCAACAAGGACTCCTTCCTTCTCCGCAAAACATGGTGGGGGATTCTTTTCAGTCCTCTGGAGGGGGGGTGGCGTGCCCTATGAGGACGCCAACATGAGAGAGCTGGCAAGATGTGAGCCCTTTTCTCCCCAAACTCTAATGGGGGGCTACCTTGCTCCTAGGTCCCCTTTCCTGACCCCAAAACATCATGATGACTCCCCTATTCCACTGCCTTTGATAAGCTTTGGGGCCTGCTTTCCATTGTTTGGGATGGAGATGGCCCTCCTGTCTCCGCCTCCCAAACATTGTGGGGGGCTCCTTTTCTGTCTTCTGGAGGGGTGGGGTGTCCTATGAGGATGCTAACACAAGGGAGGTGGCAAGATGTGACCCCTTTTCTCCTCAAAATGTAGGGAGGGGGGGCTGTATTTAGGGTAGCCTTCCCAAGCAGGAAAGGCCTCTTCTTGACCCCAAAACATCACCCTGAGTCCTCTACCCCTCTTTCCTCCAGCCATATTCCTCCTTTTATTGCATCAGGGGCTGCTTTCCATTGTTTGGGATGGAGATGGCCCTGGTCGGCCCTGTCTCCTCCCCAAAACATTGTGGAGGGCTCCTTTTCTGTCTTCTGGAGAGGTGGGGAGTCCTATGAGGATGCTAACACGAGGGGGTTGGCAAGATATGACTCCTTTTCTCCCCAAACTCTAACAGGGGGGCTCCCTTGCTCTTCGGTCCCCTTTCTTGACCCCAAACATCACCATGAGTCCTCTATCCAGCCCCCCTGTGATAGCTGTGGGGGCTGCTTTCCATATGGCCCTGACCGGTCCTGTCTCCTCCAAAATATTGTGGAGGGCTCCTTTTTTGTCTTCTGGAGGGGTGGGGTGTCCTATGAGGATGCTAACACGAGGGAGGTGGCAAGATGCGACCCCTTTTCTCCCCAAAATATAGGAAGGGGAGGGGCTTGCATTTAGGGCAGCCTTCCCAGGAAGGAAAGATCTCTTCTTGACCTCAAAAACATCAACATGAGTCCTCTACCCCTCTTTCCTCCAGCCATATTCCGCCTTTTATTGCATCAGGGGCTGCTTTCCATTGTTTGGGATGGAGATGGCCCTGGCCGGTCCTGTCTCCTCCCCAAAACATTGTGGAGGGCTCCTTTTCTGTCTTCTGGAGGGGTGGGGAGTCCTATGAGGTCGCTAACACGACGGGGTTGGCAAGATATGACCCGTTTTCTCCCCAAACTCTAAGGGGGGACTCCCTTGCTCTTCAGTCCCCTTTCCTGACCCCAAAACATCACCATGACTCCCCTATTCCACCGCCTTTGATAGTTTTGGGTCCTGCTTTCCATTGCTTGGGTCCTGTCTCCACCTCCCAAACATTGTGGAGGGCTCCTTTTCTGTCTTCTGGAGGGGTGGGGTGTCCTATGAGGATGCTAACACGAGGGGGTTGGCAAGATATGACCCGTTTTCTCCCCAAACTCTAAGGGGGGACTCCCTTGCTCTTCGGTCTCCTTTCCTGACCCCAAAACATCACCATGACTCCCCTATTCCACTGCCTTTGATAGTTTTGGGTCCTGCTTTCCATTGCTTGGGTCCTGTCTCCACCTCCCAAACATTGTGGAGGGCTCCTTTTCTGTCTTCTGGAGGGGTGGGGTGTCCTATGAGGATGCTAACACGAGGGGGGTGGCAAGATGTGACCCCTTTTCTCCTCAAAATGTAGGGAGGGGGGGTGTATTTAGGGCAGCCTTCCCAAGCAGGAAAGGCCTCTTCTTGACCCCAAAACATCACCCTGAGTCCTCCCCCCCTTTTTTATTGCATCTGGGCCTCCTTTTTCTTGTTAGGGATAGAGATGGCGCTCACTCTGCCAACGAAGAGTCCTTCCTCCTTCCCCCAAACAACGCAGGAGGCTCTTTGGGTGTCGATCCGTGAGTCCAAAGCGCTCCCTTCGGCCTTCCCCGCCGGGCCGGGGGAGGCAGGGAGAGAGGCACGGCGGGTCCCTTGGTCCGTCCAGGTCGGGGGCGCAGGCTCAGTAGGCCGGCACGGGGTGGCTCTGGGGCGCCGCCTGCTGGCGGGGGAGGAGCTGGCAGCCGGAGTTGACGTGGCTGAGCACCTTCTGCTTGAGCTGCGCCACCTGCTGGCGGAGGAGGCTGGCGGTGGAGGCCAGCTCGGTGTTCTGGCTCTTGAGGCTCTTGACTTTCTCCTCCAGGCGGGAGATGCGCTCCAGCTTCCTCCTCCGGCACTTGGAGGCCGCGATGCGGTTCCGGAGCCGCTTCCGCTCGGCCTTGATGCGCTCCTGGGTGTCCATGTCGATGGGAGAGAGCGGGGGGCTGTCCGGGGAGAGCGGGAGCGCGGCGCCGCCTCCCCCGCCGAAGCTGGCCACTTCCGGCACGATCTGGGGCTCGTCCTTCAGCGGGGCCGGAAAGGGCGGCCCTTCAAAGGCTCCGAAGGGGCTCAAGTTGGCGTAGACCGGCGCCTGCTCCGGATTGGACGAGGCTGACGCAGCGCCCGGATGTTGCTGCTGCTGCTGCCCCTGGTGGTGTAAATGCTCCAAGGCCTTCACGAAGCCAGCCGCGAACTCCTGCTCCTCTGTCGCTTTGGGGAAAGGAAATCCTGAGGCACTTCCGGTCGCGCCGCCACCGCTTCCGCTCGCGCCCCCTGTCGGCGTGGTGGTGACCAACCCGTTGGATTGGATAATCAAGCGCTCGAGCTCCGGCGAGGCCAGCTTGAGCAGGCCCAAATCCGGGGAAGAGAGCAGCGAAGGGCCTGCTTCCGCTTCCCGGCTTGTTGACGGAAGAGGAAGAGCTCCTCCTGTGCTTGTCGTCCCCACAATATGGTTGTTCTCCGCTTTGTCCCCTTGCCCCTCGTCGTGGTAGAAGGGGATCTCCATCACCAGCTCCTTCCTTCCTGCCTGCCCGCCTCCGCGCGTCGAATGAGCTCACCCGCCTCACGCTCTCCCCCTTTTTATAAACTCCGCCACGCCCCCGATGAGCTCACCGCGCGCGTCTCTCATTGGCTAGGGGTGACGTCTCGCGGCTGCTCGCTTTCCATAAAGGGGCGGGGTTAAAACCCGTTCCTTCTTTGCCCCTCTGCTGCTCCTTCCATTGGCTGAGGGTGACGTCTCCCGGCGGCTCGCTTGGCATAAAGGGGCGGGGTTAAAGGGACACGCCCCCCTCCTCAACCCTTTGCTTCTTTGCCCTCCTCGAAGCAGGCGCCTCCCGTTGCCAAGGCGACGCGCTGCGTAAACGGCGGCAAACAGCGCGCGGCCTCTCGGGATGATGTCATAGGGGCGGGGCCTGCCTCCTCTGCCCATGTTGAGCTGAGAGAAGGATTTTCACTATATATATATGTATGAATGTGAGCGTCTATATATATATATATATATATATATATATAGTTATGTAATTTATAATATATATGTGTGTCTGCATGTATATAATATTGTATATAATATTGTATGTATATAATATTGTATATTATGTATAATATATATTATATATATATTTAATATTGTGTCTATATATATAATGTATAATAATTCATTGAAATAATATTTTAATGTAAATACCAATATCTATTTTATTTATTTTATATAGTTATCTAATTTATAATATATATGTGTGTCTGCATGTATATAAAATTGTATATTATATATACTATATATTTAATATTGTGTATATATATATATATATATATAGTGTATAATAATTCATTGAAATAATATTGTAATGTAAATACCCATATATTCTATTTTTTATTTTATATAGTTATGTAATTTATAATATATATGTGTGTCTGCATGTATATAATATTGTATATTATGTATCATATATATAATATATCTATATATTTAATATATATTTAATATTGTGTCTATATATAATATCTAATAATTCATTGAAGTAATATTGTCATGTAAATACCAATATATTCTATTTTATTTATTTTATATAGTTATGTAATTTATAATATATGTCTGCATGAATATAATATATATATATATAATATTTTTTATATATATAATATTGTGTGTCTATATACAATGTATAATAATTCATTGAAATAATATTGTAATATAAATACCAATATATTCTATTTATTTATTTTATATAGTTATGTAATTTATAATATATGTCTGTCTGCATGTATATAATATTGTATATTATGTATCATATATATATAATATATATATTTAATATATTTAATATATATATTTAATATTGTGTAGGTATATACAATGTATAATAATTCATTGAAATAATATTGTAATGTAAATACCAATATATTCTATTTTACGTTTTTTATATAGTTATGTAATTTATAATATATATGTGTGTCTGCATGTATATAATATTGTATATTATATATAATATATATAATATATATTTAATGTTGTGTCTATATACAATGTATAATAATTCACTGAAATAATATTGTAATGTAAATACCAATATATTCTATTTTATTTATTTTATATAGTTATGTGATTTATAATATATATGTGTGTCTGCATGTATATAATATTGTTTATTATATATCATATATTTAATATTGTGTCTATATATAATGTATAAAAATTCATTGAAATAATATTGTAATGTAAATACCAATATATTCTATTTTATTTATTTTATATAGTTATGTAATTTATAATATCTATGTGTGTCTGCATGTATATAATATTGTATATTATATATTATATAATATATATATATAATATTGTGTATATATATAATGTATAATAATTCATTGAAATAATATTGTCATATAAATACCAATATATTCTATTTATTTATTTTATATAGTTATGTAATTTATAATATATATGTGTGTCTGCATGTATATAGTATTGTATATTATATATCATATATTTAATATTGTGTCTATATATAATGTATAATAATTCATTGAAATAATATTGTAATGTAAATACCGATATATTCTATTTTATTTATTTTATATAGTTATGTAATTTATAATATATGTGTGTGTCTGCATGTATATAATATAGTATATTATATATAATATATTTAATATTGAGTCTATATATAATGTATAATAATTCATTGAAATAATATTGTATTGTAAATACCAATATATTCTATTTTATTTATTTTAAATAGTTATGTAATTTATAATATATATATGTATCTGCATGTATATAGTATTGTATATTATATATAATATATATATATATAATATTGTGTCTATATATAATGTATAATTCATTGAAATAATATTGTAATGTAAATACCAATATATTCTATTTTATTTATTTTATATAGTTATGTAATTTATAATATATATGTGTGTCTGCATGGATATAATATTGTATATTATGTATCATATAATATATATATATATATATATATATATATATATATAATATTGTGTGTCTATAGATAATGTATAATAATTCATTGAAATAATATTGTAATGTAAATACCAATATATTCTATTTTATTTATTTTATATAGTTATGTAATTTATAATATCTATGTGTGTGTATGTATGTAATATTGTATCTTATGTATCATATATATAATATATATATTTAATATTGTGTCTATATATTATGTATAATAATTCATTGAAATAATATTATAATGTAAATACCAATATATTCTATTTTATTTATTTTATATAGTTATGTAATTTATAATATATATGTGTGTCTGCATGGATATAATATTGTATATTATGTATCATATAATATATATATATATATATAATATTGTGTGTCTATAGATAATGTATAATAATTCATTGAAATAATATTGTAATGTAAATACCAATACTTTTTATTTATTTTATATAGTTATGTAATTCATAATATATATATGTGTCTGCATGTATATAATATTGTATATTATATATTATACAATATATATATATATATAGTATTTTGTATATATATAATGTATAATAATTTGTTGAAATAATATTGTAATGTAAATACCAATATATTCTATTTTATTTATTTTATATAGTAATGTAATTTATATTATATATGTGTGTCTGCATGTATATAATATTGTATATTATGTATCATAAAATATATATATATTTAATATATTTAATATATATATTTAATATTGTGTATATATATAATGTATAATAATTCATTGAAATAATATTATCATGGAAATACCAATATATTATATTTTATTTATTTTATATAGTTATGTAATTTAGAATATATATGTGTGTCTGCATGTATATAATATTGTATATTATGTATCATATATAATATATATATTTAATATATTTAAGATATATAATATTGTGTCTATATATAATGTATAATAATTCATTGAAATAATATTGTCATGTAAATACCAATATATTCTATTTTATTTATTTTATATAGTTATGTAATTTATAATATATATGTGTGTGTGCATGTATGTAATATTGTATATTATGTATCATATAATATATATATATATATTTAATATTGTGTATATAGATAATGTATAATAATTCATTGAAATAATATTGTAGTGTAAATACCAATGTTTTCTATTTTATTTATTTTATATAGTTATGTAATTTATAATATATATGTGTGTGTGTGCATGTATGTAATATTGTATATTATATATCATATATAATATATATATATATTTAATATTGTGTGTATATATATATAATAAAGTATAATAATACATTGAAATAATATTGTAATGTAAATACCAATATATTCTATTTTTTTTATTTACTCCATTTGTATACCGCCTTTCTCAACCAGAGGCGACTCAGGGTGGTTATACATGATATAAATATGTGTATATGATGTTATACATAATATTCTATATAATATATTGGATTATACACACACACACACACACACACACACACACATATATATATATAAATCTATGTAATACATATATTTCATATTGTGTAGATAAAGAATGTATATATTATATAATATAATAATGATAATGTAATAACTCCAATATATTTCTATATATACAAAATTGTGTATAATCTATAAATAATATAAAATGTATATAGTACATTATATATTATATAATTTATGTATATTATACATATATATAATGTGAATATATAATATGTATGTATAATATAATAGAATAATATATTGTGTATATATGTAATATTGTACATATAATGCATATATATTTATAATGTATATAATGTATGTATAATATTAAATATTTGATTTTGCACATCTTTATAATAAAATATAATGTATAGAAACAATATTGTCATTTCATAGCAATACATTATATATAATATTAATATGTATATATAATGTATCTAGTGTATATAATACGTTAGATATTGTATATGTAATACATATATTTAAAATTATGTATATGTGATATATATAATAGAATGGAATATTTAGTATTTACTTATTATTTATTTACTGTATTTCTATACCACCATTCTCAGCCTGAGGGCAACTCAGGGCGGTTTACAAAATGGCACAATTTGATGCCCACAATAATATAAAAACAGTTAAAACATTTAACAAAAATAAAATTCAATAAGTAATAAAACCGATAAAACATAGATCCTCCATAGCTCATTACAATAATAATAATAATAATATAGAAATAATAACATTGCAATGTAATAATACTAATGTATGTAATATTTATAATGTTGTAACATAATATATACACTACAACTTGTGATATAGCACAATATATTATATAATAATAATATGCTGGTAGTTTATTATATATATTGTGGTATAATAATATACTACAGTGTAATAATATAATAATAATTGCATATTATACATTACATGTAATATTCCTAATATTGCAGTATACTGCAATATGATATATAATACTAATATTGTGCTATGCTAATAATATAATAAAATATACATTAATAATAATATAATGTAATACATTGTAATACTAATCATAATATATAATAATATTGTAATAATGATAATAAATTAAATATAATACTACTTAGAATCATAGAGGTGGAAGAGACCTCATGGACCATCCAGTCCAACCTCCTGCCAAGAAGCAGGATTGCATTCAAAGCACCCTTATACTTATAATTTATAATAATATATAATTATATACTGTTTTATTTTTGTATATTGATATATTTTAAGTTGTAATGTTTTTGATTGTGAGCCACTTTGAGTCTCCATATGGAGAGATAAAACGGGATACGAACCTGTGGATGTCTACGAGGCTGGGTGGGCATCTGTCAGGAGGGATCAGGGGTGTCTTCCTGCCTGGCACAATGGGTTAGATCTGATGGCCCTTGGGGTCTCTTCCCCATTCTACTATTCCATGACTGCAATCAGTGGTCAGCCCACATGGTGAGCATTCCCCAGGTACTGTCCACATCCCAAAGCATTATGGGAGTGGCTGTGCCAGCATTAGGGTGGGAGAAGTGAGATATATGATGAAACCTAGTTGGAAGAGACCCAAAGGGCCATCTAGTCCAATCCCCTTAAGACAGATAGATATATAGACCAATACATAGATAGCTAGGCAGATAGACCAATAGATAGAGCGATAGACCAATAGATAGATAAACAGACAGACAGACAGACAGAATCCTAGTTGGAAGAGACCTCAAGGGCCATCTAGTCCAATCCCGATAGATAGATAGATAGATAGATAGATAGACCGATAGATAGATCAATAGATAGATAAATGGATAGATAGATCAGTAGATAGATAGATTGATAAATAGATAGATAGATAGATAGACCAATAGATAGATAGACCGATAGATAGATCAATTGATAGATAGATCAGTAGATAGATAGACCAATAGAGATAGATAGATAGATAGATAGATAGATGGATAGATAGACCAGTCGATTCGGACAGTAGATGTATATAGCATTTTAGAGGGACATTGACTGGAACGGCGATTCAACTGACGAGACTGTTGTATTGTTTTAATGCTTGTTGATATATTGTTTTAATTGTGATTTATGTTTAATTGTGGTTTTACTATTGTAATTGTTTGTATTGGCATCGTATCGGTGCCCAACGTAAGGCACTGAATCTTGCCATTATTTATGTGTAAACCGCTTTGAGTCCCCCCAGGGGTGAGAAAGGCGGTATATAAATACTGTAAATAAATAAATAATAATAGATAGACCGATAGATAGATAGATAGACCAATAGATAGATAGATAGATAGATAGATAGATAGATAGATAGATAGACCAATGGATAGGCAAATGGATGGATGGATAGATGGATAGATAGATAGATAGATAGATAGATAGATAGATAGATAGATAGACCAATGGATAGGCAAATGGATGGATGGATGGATGGATGGATGGATGGATAGATGGATAGATAGATAGATAGATAGATAGATAGATAGATAGAATTATAGTTGGAAGTGACCCCAAGGGCCATCTAGTTCAATCCCAGTAGAGAACTAGCTGATAGATCAATAGACAGATAAATAGATCTACATCTAGAGTAAGAAGGGACCCCTAAGTGCCATCTAATCCAACCCCCTTCTGCCAAGCAGAAAGACACCATCCAAGCACCCCTAACAGATAGGCATCTGACCTGTTCTTCAAAGCCTCAAGAGAAGCAAGACTCCATCACCCTCCAAGACAGCACATTACCCTCAGGACATTTCCCCATATGTTTACGTGGGATATCTTTTCCTACCATTTGAACCCATGGCTTAGTTGTATTGGCAAGGGGTGGGACTGGATGGCCATTGGGGGACTCTTGCAACTCGTTGTTGTTGTTACATTAATATTATTGAGGCTGGGTGGCCATCTGTCTGGGGTGCTTTGATTGTGCCTTTTCTGCATGAAGCCAGAGTGGGGTTAGACTAGATGGTTGTTATTATTAATATTATTGTTATTATTATTCAGTTTTTTCCCCTTTGCTCCTTTACTGGCTGAAGTTTGGCCCAAAGTGTGCTGCCGGGAGGGAGAGGCGTTCCTGCCTGTGGCGCAGCTGCGAAAAGTTCAGCCAGGAACAACAACAACAACAATTCGCTCTGAAAAGTTGGCAACCTTCCTGGAGAAAGGAAGATTTGGATAGGGCGGTGAAGGGAACGATGAGTCGCACATGGGAGAGATTTAAATCCAAAGCCAGAGCAAGCACTGGGGCGGAGTGTTTTCCGTGGACACCCTGGCCTTTTTCTGCAAGCTGAATCACTACTTTGGCTTCCCGAAGGGGCCGACCGTCTTCCCCAACAATTTAATGGAATTCAAAGACGCAGTTTTGCCCTGCACAGCATTCCAAAAGAAATAGAATAGAACAGAATAACTTTTATTGTCATTTTACATTATTTACTATTATTTATTATTTATCATTGCTTTCTATTATTTATTTTATTATTATTATTATTTACTTTTTATTATTATTATTATTTGTAATTTTTTTTATTTTATCCCGCTTTCTCTCTCCCAAAGGAGACTATTTATTATTATTACTCATTATTGTTGCTATTAATAATAATTTTAAAGTTAAGGTTTCCCCTTGACATCATTGTGTCCGACTCTGGGGGTGATGCTCATCTCCATTTCTAAGCCGAAGAGCCGGTGTTGTCCGGAGAAGCCTCCAAGGTTATGTGGCCAGCATGGCCGCATGGGGCACTGTTACCTTCCCACTGGAGTCATACCTATTGATCTACTCACATTGGCATGTTTTTGAACTGCTAGGTTGGCAGAAGCTGGGGCTAACAGTGGGAGCTCACCCCACTCCCCAGATTCGAACTGCCGACCTTTCAGTCAGTAAGTTCAGCAGCTCAGCGGTTTAACCTAATGTATCATTATTTAATATTATTATTAATTTACTATTTCATTAATAGTTATTCTGTTTACCGTTCATTACTATTTATTATTTATTATTATCTATATAAATAAAGGAGCCCCCGGTGGCGCAGTGGGTTAAAGCACTGAGCTGCTGAGCTTGTTGATCAAAAGGTCGCAGGTTCGATCCCGGGGAGCGGCGTGAGCTTCCGCTGTCAGCCCTAGCTTCTGCCAACCTAGCAGTTCGAAAACATGCAAATGTGAGTAGATCAATAGGTACCGCTCCGGCGGGAAGGTAACGGCGCTCCATGCAGTCATGCCGGCCACATGACCTTGGAGGTGTCTATGGACAACGCTGGCTCTTCGGCTTAGAAATGGAGATGAGCACCACACCCCAGAGTCAGACATGACTGGACTTAATGTCAGGGGACTACCTTTACCTTTACCTTATATAAATAAAAATGTAATGTTCGTTTGTGGGATTAACAGAACTCAAAAACCCCTGGATGAATTGGCACCAAATTTGGACACAAGACACCTAACAACCCAATGTATGTCCTTCACTCAAAAAAAAATTGATTTTGTCATTTGGGAGTTGTAGTTGCTGGGATTTATAGTTCACCTACAATCAAAGAGCATTCTGAACTCCGCCAATTATGGAATTGAACCAAATATGGCACACAGAACTCCCATGACCAACAGAAAACATTAGAAGGGTTTGGTGGGCATGGACCATGAGTTTGAGAGTTGTAGTTCACCTACATCCATAGAGCACTGTGAACTCAAACAATGATGGATCTGGACCAAACTCTACACAAATACTCAATATGCCCAAATGTGAACACTGCTAGAGTTTGGGGAAAATAGAACCTTGACATTCAGGAGTTGTAGTTGCTGTGATTTATAGTTCACCTACAATCACAGAGCATTCTGAATCCCACCAATGATAGAATTGGGCCAAAACTCCCACAAAGACAGCCGTGTGGACCACAGCAACGTGTGGCAGGGGACGGCTAGTTTACTATAATTTGCTATTTTTATTTATTTACTATTTTATTAAAAGTTATTACTGTTTACTGTTCATTATTTATTATTTATACTATTTACTATGTATTATTATTTACTATAATTTACTATTTTATTATTTATCTACTCTTTTATTATATATTATTGCTACTTACTGTTAATGTTTATTATTATTATTTGTTATTATTGTTATCTTATTATTCCAGATCAATTATTACAATGAAACCTATGCCCTCCCCCCTTCAATGCCTTATATCAAATACATACATTTATAAAAAGCAAAAAAAGAAACATTACAGTACATTTAGAAACATAAAAACAATGAATAATAAATTTTTAAAAAACTATGTCCATTCATTCAAATCCTCATCCGTTCCATCGTCTTGGCCGTTCCTGGGTCATTTTCCAGTTCAAGTTTGTCTGCTTATTCCAAGGTTCCAAATGCTTACTCGAAGAGCCAAGTTTTCACTCTTTTTCGAAAGGTCAGGAGGGAGGGGGCTGATCTAATATCCCTAGGCAGGGAGTTCTACAGCTGAGGGGCCGCCACAGAAAAGGCCCTGTCTCTCGTCCCCGCCAAACGTGCTTGTGAAGCAGGCGGGATCGAGAGCAGGGCCTCCTCCTCCGATCTCAAGTTCCTGGTGGATTCGTAGGAAGAGGTGTTTGGATAGATAAGCTGGGCCGGAACCATTTAGGACTTTATAGGCTAAACTTTATACTCTGAACTTAAGAACGGAAAATGGAACGTTGGAGGACAGGAAAAGAGATTTAAAGATGGGCTCAAAGCGAACCTTTAAACCTCTGGTATAGACACTGAGAACTGGGAAGCCCTGGCCCTTGAGCGCTCCAGCTGGAGGTCAGCTGTGACCAGCAGTGCTGCAGAATTCGAGGAGGCACGAGTGGAGGGTGAAAGAGAGAAACGTGCCAGGAGGAAGGCGCGTCAAGCCAACCCCGACCGGGACCGCCTTCCACCTGGAAACCAATGCCCTCACTGCAGAAGAAGATGCAGAGCAAGAATAGGGCTCCACAGCCACATACGGACCCACGGGGAAACCCATGATGGAAGACCATCTTACTTGTCCAACGAGGGATCGCCTCAGTAAGTAAGTATAGGCTAAAGCCAACACTTTGAATTGTGCCCAGTAGCAAACTGGCAGCCAGTGAAGCTGATGCAACAGAGGAGTTGTGTGCTCCTGTTAGCAACCTGGCTGCCACACGCTGGTCCATTTGGAGCTTCCGGACAGTCTTCAAAGGCAACCCCACATAGAGTGCGTTGCAGTAATCTATACGGGATGTAACCAGAGCGTGGACTACTGTGGCCAAGTCGGACTTCCCAAGGTACGGGCTCTTGCAACTCTTCTGTTGTCTATGATGGAGTATCCATTGGCCTGTAAAGCCCAGTTGAGGTGGTTTAGTTCACCTTGGAGGAGGTGGGCTTTGCAGAACCAGTTTGCACGGTCTGCCAAAGTTTTAACTGTGCTTCGTTTTTGACTTAGGTGATGGTTGGAGTTTTTGTGTAGGTATCTATCAGCGTGCGTGGGTTTTCTGTCGAGGGAGGGAGCAAAAGAGGCTCCGAATGCCTCAACCCGGCTTTCTTTGGGCTCCACCCGTTTGACGGAGAAAAACACAGCCAACCCCATAATTAGAGGGCTGGGACTGGTTTGCACAGCTGGACGGACAGGTTCAGCCTTTCCTCGCCCTTAGTACAGGCGGTCTCCAAGTTACAAATGAGAGCTTCTGAAGATTTGCTCTTTAGTTGAATTTGTAAGTCGGGACAGGGATATTTTTGGTGTGTATCTCCAGATACACACACACACACTTTGGATTGCATAGGGAAAAGCAAACCCCCTGTGGGGTTTCCTTTGCTGCCTGCACCCCTGTTTGGAAGATTCAACTTCTCTTTATGTCCCTTGATAACTGGATTTTGGGAAATGTGATTGTTATGGAAACAAGGATTGGTGTCAAGCCACTTTGAATCTCCTGCAGGAGAGATAAAGTGGGGTATCTGACTGTCTATCTATCTATCTATCTATCTATCTATCTATCTATCCACACACATAATAAACGTGAAAATATTATGTGTGGATGTGGCTGGCGTGTCCACTTACACAGACAAGCTCCAGCCTCCACAAACAGCTTTAGCTCCCATCACTCAGGAGACACCAAAGGCCCTCCCTCCAATGACATTGCAGGTTATAGTCAGTGCCATGAACAAGAGCCCTGCCAATGTCCTCCACCAACACTACACTGCCCACCACCCAAGTGAAAGCTTTCATACGGGGACAATTCCAGCCTAGATTTTATGTGTTTCCTCCCCCACAGACATCCCAGTGTTTCTTTCTCTGTTGGTGTGGAATTTGCATGACCCTGACCACTGCCTCCCCCTTAACCCTTTCCTATTCTTTACTATTTACTTATGCAATCCCTCAATGTCCGAGGATGATTGTCCTCCAAGGTCGGTGAGTCCGTAAGTGACTGTGGAGCCCTATTCTTGATCTGCATCTTCTCCTGCAGTGAGGGCATCGGTTTCCAGGTGGAAGGTGGTCCCAGTCGGGGTTGGCTTGATGCGCCTTCCTCTTGGCATATTTCTCTCTTTCGCCCTTTATTCGTGCCTCTTCAAATTCTGCAGCACTGCTGGTCGCAGCTGACCTCCAGTTGGAGCTCCAGTTGGAGCACTCAAGGGCCAGGGACTTCCCAGTTCTCAGTGTCTATGTTTTTAAGGTTGACTTTGAGCCATCTTTAAATCCCTTTTCCTGCCCACCAACATTCCGTTTTCCGTTCTTGAGTTCGGAGTAGAGCAACTGCTTTGGGAGACGGTGGTCGGGACATGGCCGGTCCAGTGGAGTTGATGGCGGAGGACCATGGCTTCAATGCTGGTGGTCTTGCTTCTTCCAGCATGCTGACATTTGTCCGCTTGTCTTCCCAAGAGATTTGCAGGATTTTCTGGAGGCAGCACTGATGGAATCGTTCCAAATGAAGCAGAGAGTGTTGAGGACTGGGACATCCGTAGGGATACCAAGGTGCTTGTTGATAAAGCTATTGTCCTCCCAACCCTGCTATACACTTGCAAGACGTGGACTGTCTACAGACATCACATGCAACTCCTGGAATGATTCTTTTCTATGGCACACAGCAAACAGAGGAACAGAGGATTTCGCACACCACTTTG
The DNA here is from genome assembly GCF_037176765.1 of Anolis sagrei. NCBI lineage: Eukaryota > Metazoa > Chordata > Lepidosauria > Squamata > Anolidae > Anolis > Anolis sagrei. Next base: position 57,766,488 of record NC_090034.1, on the reverse strand, counting down.
CAGGCAAAGTCGCCCAGATACGTCTTGAGCTTGACTCCAATTTCATCGCAGTACCAGAAGAGGTGACGGAGACATCTGCTTGTCCAACCTTGTGGGATTCTTTTAGGCTTGTTCTTCCTGAAACCGTGGAGGAGATTCTTGGGGCTGTGAGAGCGACCACCTCACCCCTAGACCCGTGCCCATCTTGGCTCATTAAATCAGCCAGGGAGGGGCTGGTTGATTGGTTTGTATTGATTATCAACGCATCGTTGAAGCAAGGGATTTTTCCATCTAACTTGAAACAGGCTGTGGTTCGTCCACTCCTCAAGAAGGCTTCCCTTGACTCCACGGTGCTGAGTAACTACAGGCCAATTTCCAACCTCCCTTTTCTGGGTAAGGTGCTGGAGCGGGTGGTCGCCTCCCAGCTCCAGAGCTTCCTAGATGATACCAACTACCTAGATCAGTCACAATCTGGTTTCAGGCCTGGTCATGGCACCGAGACGGCATTGGTCGCCTTGGTGGATGACTTCCGCAGAGAGCTGGACAGGGGGAGTGTGACTCTGTTGGTTCTCTTGGACATCTCAGCGGCTTTCGATACCATCGACCATGGTATCCTTCTGGGTCGTCTCTCTGGGATGGGCCTCGGGGGCGCGGTTCTATCGTGGCTCCGGTCCTTCCTAGAGGGTCGAACCCAGTTGGTGAAGCTGGGAGACGCCTGCTCGGACCCCTGGCTTTTGACCTGTGGGGTCCCGCAAGGCTCTATTCTGTCGCCCATGCTTTTTAACATCTACATGAAACCGCTGGGAGAGGTCATCCGGAGTTTTGGAGTTGGGTGCCATCTCTATGCGGATGACACACAACTCTACTACTCCTTTCCACCTAATGTCAAGGATGCCTCCCGGGTGCTGGACGAGTGCCTGGCCGCTGTGTCGATCTGGATGAGGAAGAACAAGCTGAAAATCAATCCTGACAAGACAGAGGTCCTCCTGGTCGATCGTAAACCGGATCGGGGTATAGGGTGGCTACCTGTGCTGGACGGGGTTACACTCCCCCTGAAGCCACAGGTCCGCAGTTTGGGTGTCCTCCTGGACTCGTCGCTTACACTTGAGGCTCAGGTGTCGGCGGTATCCGGGAGGGCCTTTGCACAATTGAGACTTGTGCGCCAGCTGCGACCGTACCTCGAGAAGGCTGATCTGGCCGGGGTGGTCCATGCCTTGGTCACCTCTAGAATGGATTACTGCAATGCGCTCTACGTGGGGCTGCCCTTGAAGACGGCTCGGAAACTCCAACTGGTCCAGCGGGCAGCAGCCAGGATGCTAACTGGGGCTCATTACAGAGAGAGGTCAACCCTTCTGTTTAAGGAGCTCCACTGGCTGCCATTTATTTTCCGAGCCCAATTCAAGGTGCAGGTGCTTACCTACAAAGCCCTGAACGGTTTGGGACCACCCTACCTGCGTGACCGCATCTCCACCTACGAACCCACACGCTCGCTCCGGTCATCTGGGGAGGCCCTGCTCGTGATCCCATCCACGTCGCAAGCGCGCCTGGTGGGGACACGAGACAGGGCCTTTTCTGTGGCAGCCCCCCGACTTTGGAATGCCCTTCCAAAAGATCTTCGCCAGGCCCCTACTTTAGCAGCTTTCAGAAAGAACCTAAAAACTTGGCTGTTCCGATGTGCCTTCTCAGATTAGGAATCCCCACCCAAGTCCTAGAAGCACTTTAGCACAATTAACATTACTGCACACCGTACTATTTTATCCCCATGCTCCTCCTACCACTCTAGCACTTTTAACCCTATACCCCACTGCGCTGGCCGGCCCAGTTTTAAAGTGTCATGATGTATTGTTATTGTCGTTTTGCTTGCTTAACTTATTGATTTGCTATGTTTTCTACTGTTGTGTTGTTTTTACTGTATTGTGTTTTGAGGCTTCGGCCTGTGTAAGCCGCATCGAGTCCTCCGGGAGATGCTAGCGGGGTACAAATAAAGTTAATAATAATAATAATAATAATAATAATAATAATAATAATACTAGAGAGTTTAGGGGGAATTTGCCATGATTTAGGGGAGTTGTAGGTACTGGGATGTATAGTTCACCTGCAATCTAAGAACACTCTGAACTCCACCAAAGATGGAATTGGACCAGACTTTACACACAGAGCCCCCATGACCATCAAAAAATACTGGAGGTCTCTGGGGGAAAATTCACCTTGATTTGGGGGAGTTGTAGTTCACCTACATCCAGAGAGCACTATGAACCCAAACAGCGATGGACCTGGACCAAATTTGGCACACAGAACCCCCAAGGCTACTGGAGGAGTTTGAGGGGACTGACTCACCATAGTGGGAGTTGTAGTTTACCCTACAGCCAGAGAGCACACCGAACCCCACCGATGATGCATCTAGAGCAAACTTGCCCAACATAACAAACTTTTAAGTACTGATGGAGTTATTCAGGGTTAACCTGGCATAATGGGAGTTGTAGTTCACTCACAATCTTATACATTTTGGACAATTAAAGTTGACTTTTTGAAAAAACTCAGGTAGTATTAAGATTCTTCTCACTTCCCGTTGTCTCAGTCCCGTTCTTAACTGTAAGTCATCTGTAAGTCGGATGTTTGTGATTCGGGGACGTGTGAGAAGGGCTTCTGGATTCAGTAGGGTGCATTCAAAGCCAACAAGGGTGGCGGCAGGACTTAAGGCTGTTAAAAGTGGGCCCATTCTGCAGTATAGATGCAACCTATACTGCGAGGCTGAATCTTATTGGATGTGCAATCAGATCCTGAGAGCAGGAGTTGTGAGTTTGCCTCCAACTCACTTTTGAGCATGGCAGCATCTTCTTTCCTTCTATCAGGAGAGAAGCAGAAAAGGAGCAAATGCAAATAGGAGGAGGAGCGGAGGGTATTTTTAACTGCTGAGCACAGGCCTCCAAGTATTTTACGCAGCTATTCTGGGCAAGGAGGAGGGAGTGAGTCATGCCAGCCGGATGGACGGCAAGACGAGTGCCTCTGGCTTTGGTTGAGAGGTTTTGAAGACACCTGCCTGAAAACAAACCCAAGCCTGCTCATCCTTTGCTCACTTGCCCGTATTGACTTGCATCTCATGCCCCATCTTAAACCCTGGACATCCAAAACCCTCACCCCCAAATCATAAAGCATTATTATTAAAAAGTGAGCCAGCCAAAGGGAAAGGATGGATGGGTGGATGGACGGAATCATAGAATCCTGGAGATGGAAGAGAAGGAAATAAGGGGAAGGAAGGAAATAAAGGAGGGAAGGAAATAAGGAAGGAAAGGATAGGAAGGAAATAAGGAGGGAGGGAAGAAAGTGGGAAATAAGGATGGAAGGAGGGAGGGAAGGAAATAAGGAAAAAGAGAAGGAAATAAGGAAGGAGGGAGGGGTGAAGTAAGAAAGGAAGGACAGAGGGAAGGGGAAATAAGGATGGAAGGAGCAAAGGAAGGAAGGAAGGAAGGAAGGAAGGAAGGAAGGAAGGAAGAAAGGAAGGAGGGAGGGAGGGAAGGGGAAATAAGGAAGGAAATAAGGAGGGAAGGAAGGGGGAAATAATGATGGAAGGAGGGAGGGAAGGAAATAAGGAAAAAGAGAAGGAAATAAGGAAGGAGGGAGGGGGGAAATAAGAAAGGAAGGATGGAGGGAAGGGGGAAATAAGGATGGAAGGAGCAAAGGAAGGAAGGAAGGGGGAGATAAGGAAGGAGGGGGAAGGGAATAAGGAAGGGGGAAATAAGGAGGGAGGGAAGGGGAAATAAGGAAGGAAGGAAATAAGGAAATAAGGAAGGAAGGAAGGAAGGAAGGGGAAATAAGGATGGAAGGAGGGAGGGAAGGAAATAAGGAAGGCGGGAGGGGGGAAGTAAGAAAGGAAGGACAGAGGGAAGGGGGAAATAAGGATGGAAGGAGCGAAGGAAGGAAGGAAGGAAGGAGGAAAAAAGGAAGGAGGGGGAAGGGAATAAGGAAGGGGGAAATAAGGAGGGAGGGAAGGGGAAATAAGGAAGGGAGGAAATAAGGAGGGAAGGAAGGGGGAAATAATGATGGAAGGAGGGAGGGAAGGAAATAAGGAAAAAGAGAAGGAAATAAGGAAGGAGGGAGAGGGAAATAAGAAAGGAAGGATGGAGGGAAGGGGGAAATAAGGATGGAAGGAGCAAAGGAAGGAAGGAAGGGGGAGATAAGGAAGGAGGGGGAAGGGAATAAGGAAGGGGGAAATAAGGAGGGAGGGAAGGGGAAATAAGGAAGGAAGGAAATAAGGAAATAAGGAAGGAAGGAAGGAAGGAAGGAAGGAAGGGGAAATAAGGATGGAAGGAGGGAGGGAAGGAAATAAGGAAGGCGGGAGGGGGGAAGTAAGAAAGGAAGGACGGAGGGAAGGGGGAAATAAGGATGGAAGGAGCGAAGGAAGGAAGGAAGGAAGGAAGGAGGAAAAAAAGAAGGAGGGGGAAGGGAATAAGGAAGGGGGAAATAAGGAGGGAGGGAAGGGGAAATAAGGAAGGGAGGAAATAAGGAGGGAAGGAAGGGGGAAATAAGGATGGAAGGAGGGAGGGAAGGAAATAAGGAAAAAAAGAAGGAAATAAGGGAGGGAGGGGGAAGTAAGAAAGGAAGGACGGAGGGAAGGGCGAAATAAGGAAGGAGGGGGAAGGGAATAAGGAAGGGGGAAATGGGGGAGGGAAGGGGAAATAAGGAAGGGAGGAAATGAGAGAAGGAAGGGGGAAATAAGGATGGAAGGAGGGAGGGAAGGAAATAAGGAAAAAGAGAAGGAAATAAGGAAGGAGGGAGGGGGGAAGTAAGAAAGGAAGGAAATAAGGAAGGAGGAAAGGAAGGAAGGGCGGAGGGAAGGGGGAAATAAGGGGGGAAGGAGCAAAGGAAGGAAGGAAGGGGGGAAAAGGAGGGAGGGAAGGGGAAATAAGGAAGGAAGGAAATAAGGAAGGAGGGAAGGAAGGAGGGAAGGAAGGGGAAATAAGGATGGAAGGAGGGAGGGAAGGAAATAAAGATGGAAGGAGCAAAGGAAGGAAGGGGGAAATAAGGAAGGAGGGGGAAGGGAATAAGGAAGGGGGAAATGAGGGAGGGAAGGGGAAATAAGGAAGGAAGGAAATAAAGGAGGGGGAAGGGAATAAGGAAGAGAGGGAAGGGGAAATAAGGAAGGAAGGAAATAAGGAAGGAGGGAAGGAAGTGGGAAATAAGGATGGAGGAAGCAAAGGAGGGAGGGAGGGAAGGAATGGAGGAGGAAATAACGAAGGAGGGGAAGGGAATAAAGAAGGGAGGGAAGTGGAAATAAGGAAGGAAAGAAATAAGGAAGGAGGGAAGTAAGGGGGAAAGGAACTCCCTGCCTAGAGATATTAGATCAGCCCCCTCCCTCCTGATCTTTCGGAAAAGAGTAAAAACTTGGCTCTTTGAGCAGGCATTTGGAACCTCGGAAGAAATAGAGAAACTTGAATCGGAAAATGACCCAGGAACGGCCTAAGACAATGGAATGGATGAAGATTTGAACGAGTGGACATAGTTCTTTTTAATTGTTATTATGCACTGTCTTTATGTTTAAATGCACTATAATGTTTCTTTTTTGCTTATCAATGTATGTACTTAATGGCATCGAATTGTGCGACTGTGTATGCCTTTGGGCTGATATGGGAGGGATAGAAGTAATGTAAATAAATAAATAAGGATGGAGGGAGCAAAGTTAGGAAATAAGGAAGAAAGGAGGGAAGGGAAGAGAGAAGGAAGGAAGGGGGAAATAAGGAAGGAGGGAGGGAAGGAAGGAGGAAATAAGGAAGAAATGAGGGAGAGAAGGAAATAAGGAGGGTGGGAGGGTAGATAGGAAGGAAGGAAATTGGAACCATTTCATTTGCATTTAGAATCCCACTTTGTAAGGGTTTCCGTTGTATTAAGAATCCACTTTGGAACAGTTTCAGTTGCGTTTAGATCTTGCTTTAAAAAATACAAGACAACATTGCTATTTCAACCTCTTTTATTTCAGAGTGACAGGGGAAAGGGTACATTTTAGGGGAGAATCCCAGGTAGAAAACAAGGTCCTATGGCTGTAAGGATTCAAAGAGCTCTTTTCTCCCCAGCAGAGGCTTATTTCTCCACAAAGCAGCAGTTGAAGAAGCAAGAGCAAATGCTGCCTGTCGGTGGTCGGAACCCAGATTTGTCCCGAAGCCAACACAACACTCCGTTCTCATCAATCCCAAGTTTTGGGAATATTGCAAGGATTGAACTTCTCTCCCAGGGAATGCCAGAAGAGGACGAACGAGAACCAAAACAATCCCGTCATATCAGGAACTCTTTGAAACTCAGGAGAATTTTGTCCAAACACTGGTTTTGTATTTCTTTAAAAAAAAGAGAAAACATCAAAAAGAAAAGAGCACAACCTAAAGTCCATCTTGTGGAACCAAGGCAGACGGCTGACCAGCCTTTGCCAGTGGGATTGCTGTCGGACCCCGGGCCCCTTCCCCGGCAGCCATGAGCCTCTCAGGGCTTTGCGGCCTGTCTTCCTGGCTTCTTCTCTTGCTGCCCACGGCCACTCCCAGGCACCCCACCTCGGCCACGGCCTCCGAACACACCTGAGGGAAGAAAAGGCACCTTTATGAGAAGGTGGTCCAAGCGGAGAGCCAGTGACGACGATTGAAAGGACAGGAACCCATGGCCAGAGTTGGTCAGGGGCAGAGGAGGGGGACCATTTTCACCCTGAGCTCAATGGAGGACAGTAGGGATATAAATAGAATGACGAGCAGTCTCTGACTTACAAACAACAGGGACATTGTTTAGTCAGTGTTTCTCAACCTGGGGGTCAGGACCCCTGGGGGGGTTGCGAGGGGGTTTCATTAGGAAGGTTGAGAAACAACGATGTAGCCCAACCCATGCCAATGTCCTCCCCAAACGCCACGCTGCCCACCATTCAAGGAATGCTTTCATTCGGGGACAACTTCCTCCTAGATTTTACGTGTTTCCTCCACTAAAGACATCCCAGTATTTCTTACTCTCTCCATTGGTGTAGAATTTACATAATCCCGCCCACTGCCTCTCCCTTAACCCTTTCTTACTCTTTTCAACTGTCTGCACAACAAACAGAGCATAGAATCATAGAATCATAGAATCATAGAGTTGGAAGAGACCTCATGGGCCATCCAGTCCAACCCCCTGCCAAGAAGCAGGAATATTGCATTCAAATCACCCCAGAACTAATCAACAACTGAACATGCTGGAGGAATTCGGAGGATTGATTCCACATGGTGGAAGTTGTAGTTCACCCTGCATGAAGACAGAGCACTGTGACCCCGACTGACAATGTACCTGGACCGGAATCCCCAAGACCAAAGAAAAACACTGGATAGGTTTGGAGGGAATTCACCCTGATTTATAGCCATTGTGGGTACTGGGATTTATAGTTCACCTTCAATCAAAGAGTACTGTGGACCCCACCAATGATGGCCCTGGACCTAACTTGGCACACGGAATGAACAAAAAATACAGGAGGGCTTTGGGGGATGGGGAGGGAATTACCTTAATTTCTGGGAGTTGTAGTTCACTTACATCCAGAGACACTGTGACCTCCATCGATGACAGATCTGGACCATACTTGGCACACAGAACCCCTATGACCAACTGAACCTACTGGAGGGATTTGAGGGGACTGGCTCACCATAGCAGGAGCTGTAGTTTATCCTGCAGCTAGAGATCACACTGAACCCCACCAATAATGCAACTAGAGCAGTGTTTCTCAAACTTCCTAATGCCTCGACCCCTTAATACAGTTCCTCATGTTGTGGTGACCCCCAACTATAAAATTATTTTCGTTGCTACTTCATAACTGTAATTTTCCCTCCTGTTATGAATCGTAATGTAAAAATCTGATATGCAGGATGCATTATCATTCACTGGACTCAATTTGGCTCAAATACCCAAATTTGAATACTGGTGGGATTGTGGAAGGGGGGGGGGCTATTGATTTTGCCATTTGGGAGTTGTAGTTGGTGAACCTACAATCAAAGAGCATTCTAAACTCCACCAAAGATGGAACTGAACCAAACTTGGCACACAGAATTCCCATGACTGACAGGGTTTGGTGGGTACTGACCTTGAGTTCTGGAGTTGTAGTTCACTGAATCAAATTTGGCACAAATAGCCAATACACCCAAATTTGAATACTGGTGGGGTTCCGGGGGGTGGGGTGGATTTTGTCATTTGGAAGTTTTACTTGCTGGGATTGATAGTTACTCTATCTACAAACTATCTACAAACTTGGCGCACAGAACTCCCATGACTACCAGAAAAAGTTTGGTGTTTTCTGATGGTCTTTGGCAACCCCTTTGACACCCCCTCGCAACCCCCCCCCCCAGGGTCCCGACCCCCAAGCTGAGAAAGACTAGGCTACATGTTCATGGCATTCACTATAACCTGAAATGTCATTGGAGGGAGGGCCATTGGTGTCTCCTCAGCACTGTGGGTTAAAGCTGTGTGGAAGCGGAAGCCTGTGTGTGAAAGTGGTTACCCCAGGCACATACATACATCCATATTTTCATTTTTATTATGTGTATTATTATGTGTATAGACAGATGTATAGATAGATATATGTGTATGTGTGTGTGTATTTTGAAGTTTAACTGTAACCAAATACATATATATGTTTGGCTGAATTTCCACTTCAAAAATACCCATGTTCTGACTTACAAACAAATTCAACTTCAAAACAAACCAACAGAACCACTGTCCAGGGCAATACTTGTTGAGTGCCCACATGTGTCTGTGTCCAAACCCCGGCGCTCCCTTCCAGACCCGGCTCTGCACCAGTTCTTACCACGTCCGGTGCCGCCCAGTCCGCGCCCCTTCTGCTGCTTCTGCTGCTGCATCCCACCTCGGCCTCGGCCCTTAGAGACCACCTCCTCCTTCACCATGTCGATGATTTCATCCGGGATGCGCAGGTACTTGATGGTGCTGCCCCGGATGTAGCACTCCGGCATCCGCCAGAACTTGTCTCCGTCCTGAAGTGGAACAAACAGGGAGAGAGAGAGGACAATGGCACGGATGGACAGGAACCAATCCATAGGGGACAACGGCATAAAGGAAAGCGGCTCATACACTTTGGCGTCCTCAAAATGTATGAGGGTTATCTGGAAAGTAAGGTGACAAAGCTCTTGCGGGGAATTTTCTCAGGGGAAGTTGGTCTCTGCCGTGTAGCAGGAAACCAGTGGAAGCGAATGAGCAGTGCCAGTCATCAGTAGCTCATCGACTGGCATTGTGGTGAAGGTTAGAGATGAGCGTGCTCATTCCATTTCCCTCCAAGTGTGAAGTTAGTGCTGTAATACGCTACCTAAACGCTAAGGGTCTGAACCCTGCTGCGAATCATGGCAAAATCATTTCAGTAATGTCAAGACAGCATGTGACAAAATGGGTACGGAATATATTGTGAGACCATGAAGAAACTTCACAGAGCCATCCAAAACAAACATGGTGGGATGCTGACGGCAGGAGTCTGTCTCCTTCATGACAGTGCACGTCCACACACCACTCATGCAACACCAGAGTTGTTGACTTCCTTTGGTTGGGATGTTTTAAGCCACCCCTCTCACAGCCCGATCTGACACCCAGTGACTATCATCTGTTCACTCAATTGAAGGAACACCTGGATGAAAAATACTTTTCCGACAACGAGGTGAAAATCAAAGTGACAAATTGGCTCTAAAAGGCGGAGGGAAACTTCTATAACCCAGGCATCAAAAACGCATCCCACAGATGACAAAATCTATTGACCTGAATGGTGATTATGTGGAAAAATAATGTAATACAGGGTGAGGCAGCATAACTTCCTTTTTTAAAATGGGCGCCATTCAGTCGGTTGAAGATGTAGTGGAGTGCTAGTGGTCTCGTTCGAGAGGCAGGAGTATAAAGTTTTGTCCTGACACAGTTCAGTCACCATCATGCGTTGGAACAGTGAGGAGCGTGCTTTTGCCATTGAGGCCTACTTTTTGAGCGGATTTGGAGTGGCTCTCCAGATTTGGCCCCTTGTGATTTTTTTCTATGGGTTTTTTTGAAATCATATGTTTATGTGAACTGTCCAAGGACCCTACAAGATTTGAAGACCAACATCCAGGAAGAAATTGCCAACAGAACGCCTGCTATGCTGGCAAGAGTCATGACAAACGCCAGAAATCGGTTTACTCAGTATATGGAGAATGGAGGACAGCACCGGGATTGTGGCGCAGCTGGCTGAGTGTCAGCTGCATTAAGATCACTCTGACCAAAAGGTCATGAGTTCAAAGCCAGCCTGGGTTGGAGTGGGCTTCCAACCAATTGTGTAGCCTGTTGTCGACCTTTGCAACCCGAAAGACAGTTGCATCTGTCAAGTAGGAAAATTAGGTACCACCTTGTGTGGGGAGGCTGAATTAAATAATTTATGAGGCCATAAAAAAGACTCCAGCAAAAGCATGCGGGGAATGCGGAAGTACTTCATCAAGTGTTACAGATGGACGATGAAAGTGACAGCTCCCTTGGCGGCCAGAAAAAGTTAAATAGCCTCTGTCTATGTCTGTATACGTTGTATGTCAAAATTGGCACTGAATGTTTGCCATATATGTGTACACTGTAATCCGCCCTGAGTCCCCTACGGGGTGAGAAGGGCGGAATATAAATGCTGTAAATAAATAAATAAAATAATTTGATCTTCAAAACTACGTAAAACAAATCTTTAGGTATGTGCCTACATTATAAAAAAAATCTGATTCATACAATGGCTTTTATTAAGTTTTCAAAAAAGGAAGTTATGCTGCCTCACCCTGTACTCCATGGAAGTTTCATTAAAATATATTCATTCTTTGTATTTGAAAAAAATCTTGTTACCTCACTTTCCAGATATCCCTCGTACAACATACATGAAATCAAGATCACAGTGAGTGGGGGAAAGGAGTGGTTCAACAGAATGGATACAGTAAGGGTGCAGAACAAGAGCCATCTCTTCCTTCGGCCAACTGGAGCAACAGAGCATGGAATAACACAAATTGAGCATGTTCGTGCCAGAAGATGTTTTCTTCTCTCTTGAGAAAAATGTGGATTTAAAACCATGCATTTTAAGGAGACCTGCGTTCTACAATTGCCACAACTTGGAAGTGCACTGCTCTCTTCTCTTCGCCCCACCCAACAACCAAGATGGAAAACAAGATGTCTTTTCAGTCCTCTGAAAAGGTGAACCAGGACAGAGGTGGCACTCCCACCTAGCGGACAGCAGGCGCATAGCAAGGGAAGCCAAGGCCAGAGCATTTGGGCAAAAGGACTTGTCTGGAGGACAACCTCCAGAATCCCAGAGGAGAAAATTAGCTCCATGGCATCCAGTTCCCCAGCAATGCCTCTTTTCAGAACCCTCCTTTCAGCAATGCCTCCTTTCACTGCTGAATCTGGCCAGGGTGGTCCATGCCTTAGTCACCTCCAGATTGGACTACTGTAATGCACTCTACGTGGGGCTGCCCTTGAAAACCGCTCGGAAATTTCAACTGGTCCAACGGGCGGTGGCCAGGTTGTTAACTGGTGCTCCTTACAGAGAGAGGTCAACCCTCCTGTTTAAGGAGCTCCACTGGCTGCCGTTCATTTTCCGGTCCCAATTCAAGGTGCAGGTGCTCACCTACAAAGCCCTAAATGGTTTGGGACTCGCCTACCTGCGTGACCGCATCTCCGTATATGAACCCACACGATCCCTCCGTTCATCTGGAGAGGCCCTGCTCACGATCCCACCTGCGTCGCAAGCACGTTTGGTGGGGACGAGGGACAGGGCCTTCTCTGTGGTAGCCCCCCCGACTCTGGAACTCTCTCCCCAAGGACATCAGACAAGCCCAACATTGGCAGTCTTTAGGAAGAGCTTGAAGACCTGGCTGTTCCAGTGTGCCTTTCCAGAATAGGAAACTCCCAGCATCATGTCCCAAACGCACTTTATTAGAGATTTAAGACTGCCTGCACATCACACCTACCCTAAAATCCTTACATTTCACCTGTCATGTCCAGAACTTTTAATTTTATTCATTACATTGGCCCGGCCCTTAGTTTTAAATGTGTCATGATGTATTGTTTTAATGTTTTACTGTTATTGCTTTATGTTTATTGGTTGCTTTATGAGTTTTATGTTGTATTTGTTATGCTGTTGTTTTATTGAAGGCCTTGGCCTTCGTAAGTCACACAGAGTCCTTCGGGAGATGTTAGCGGGGTACAAATAAAGTTAATAATAATAATAAATAAAATTAATAATAAGCCGAGGGTGGAAAATGCAACATACTGGTAAACTTCAAAATAAAAATAGATACCAATAAAATTACATTAATTGAGGCATCAGAAGGTTAAATGTTTTTGAATATTTACATAAAACTGTAATTTAAGATAAGACTGTTCAACTCTGATTAAACCATTCTGACCTTCTTCAGTGTAAATGTGCTTACGTATCCTTCCAATAATAATAATAGAGAGTATAGTAATAAATGTAATAATAACAATAAATAGAGTAAAATAATAAATGTAATAATAACAACAATAATAAAGTAAAATAATACATGTAATAATAATAATACATTTATTATGTATTTATAACAGAGTAAAATAATAAATAACCTTGACTCGAGCATAAGCCAAGAGGGACTTTTTCAGCCCCCAAAAAAGTCTGAAAAACTAGGCTTATACTCGAGTATATACAGTGTTGTTGTTCATTCGTTCAGTCGTCTCCGACTCTTCGTGACCTCGTGGACCAGCCCACGCCAGAGCTCCCTGTCGGCCGTCACCACCCCCAGCTCCTTCAAGGTCAGTCCAGTCACTTCAAGGATGCCATCCATCCATCTTGCCCTAGGTCGGCCCCTCTTCCTTTTGCCTTCCACTTTCCCCAGCATAATTGTCTTCTCTAGGCTTTGCTGTCTCCTCATGATGTGGCCAAAGTACTTCAACTTTGTCTCTAGTATCCTTCCTTCCAGTGAGCAGCCGGGCTTTATTTCCTGGAGGATGGACTGGTTGGATCTTCTCGCAGTCCAAGGCACTCTCAGCACTTTCCTCCAGCACCACAGCTCAAAAGCATCGATCTTCCTTCGCTCAGCCTTTCCTATGGTCCAGCTCTCACATCCGTAGGTTACTACAGGGAATACCATGGCATGGACTAGGCGGATCTTTGTTGCCAGTCTGATGTCTCTACTCTTTACTATTTTATCGAGATTGGACATTGCTCTCCTCCCAAGCAGTAAGCGTCTTCTGATTTCCTGGCCACAGTCTGCATCTGCAGTAATCTTTGTGCCTAGAAATACAAAGTCTGTCACGGCCTCCACATTTTCTCCCTCTATTTTCCAGTTGTCAATCATTCTTGTTGCCATAATCTTGGTTTTTTTGACGTTCAGCTGCAACCCGGCTTTTGCGCTTTCTTCTTTCACCTTGATTAGAAGGCTCCTCAGCTCCTCCTCGCTTTCGGCCATCAGAGTGGTGTCATCTGCATATCTGAGGTTGTTAATGTTTCTTCCAGCAATTTTCACCCCAGCTTTGCATTCTTCAAGCCCCGCACATCGCATGATGTGTTCTGCATACAAGTTAAAAAGGTTGGGTGAGAGGATGCAGCCTTGCCGTACGCCTTTCCCAATCTTGAACCAGTCTGTTGTTCCGTGGTCAGTCCTTACTGTTGCGACTTGGTCCTTGTACAGATTCCTCAGGAGAGAGACAAGGTGGCTTGGTATGCCCATCCCACCAAGAACTTGCCACAATTTATTATGATCCACACAGTCAAAAGCTTTAGAATAGTCAATGAAGCAGAAGTAGATGTTTTTCTGAAACTCCCTGCCTTTCTCCATTATCCAGCGGATATTGGCAATCTGGTCTCTCGTTCCTCTGCCTTTTCTAAACCCAGCTTGAACATCTGGCAACTCTCGCTCCATGTATTGCTGGAGTCTTCCTTGCAGGATCTTGAGCATTACCTTACTGGCATGAGAAATAAGGGCCACTGTACGGAAGTTGGAGCAGTCTTTCGCATTTCCCTTTTTTGGTATGGGGATGTAAGTTGATTTTTTCCAGTCTGATGGCCATTCTTGTGTTTTCCATATTTGCTGGCAAATGGCATGCATCACCTTGACAGCATCATCTTTTAAGATTTTAAACAGTTCAGCTGGGATCTCGTCGTCTCCTGCTGCCTTGTTGTTAGCAGTGCTTCTTAAGGCCCATTCAACCTCACTCCTCAGGATGTCTGGTTCTAATTCATTCACCACACCGTCAAAGCTATCCTCGATATTGTTATCCTTCCTATACAGATCTTCTGTATAATCTCGCCACCTTCTCTTGATCTCTTCAGCTTCTGTTAGGTCCCTGCCATCTTTGTTTCTTATCATACCAATTTTTGCCTGAAATTTACCTCCAATGTTTCTAATTTTCTGGAAGAGGTCTCTTGTCCTTCCTATTCTGTTGTCTTCTTCCACTTCCATGCATTGCTTGTTTAAAAATAGTTCCTTGTCTCTTCTGGCTAACCTCTGGAATTGCGCATTTAACTGGGCATATCTCCCCTTATCCCTGTTTCCTTTTGCTTTCCTCCTTTCTTGGGCTACTTCCAGTGTCTCAGCAGACAACCATTTTGCCTTCTTGGTTTTCTTTTTCTTTGGGACGTACTTTGTTGCCGCCTCCTGAACAATGTCGCGGACTTCTGTCCATAGTTCTTCTGGGGCTCTGTTTACTAAATCTAGCCCTTCAAATCTGTTCTTCACTTCCACTGTATATTCGCTAGGAATGTTAGTGAGATCATATCTAACTGGTCTGTGTATTTTCCCTGATTTCTTTAGTTTTATTCTAAATTGAGCAATAAGAAGTTCGTGATCTGAGCTACAGTCAGCCCCAGGTCTTGTTTTCACCGACTGGATGGATGTCCGCCACCTTTGGCTGCAAAGGATGTAGTCAATCTGATTTCGGTGCTGACCATCTGGTGAAGTCCATGTATAAAGCCGTCTTTTAGGTTGTTGGAAGAGAGTGTTTGTTATACACAGCGAGTTTTCCTGGCAAAATTCTATCAGCCTGCGTCCCGCTTCATTTTGTTCTCCCAGACCATGCTTGCCTGTGATCCCAGTTGTCATTTGACTTCCCACCTTGGCATTCCAGTCTCCTGTAATGAAAATAATGTCTCTTTTTGGTGTATTATCCAGTAGGTCCTGCAGATCCTCATAGAACTGATCTACTTCTGTTTCTTCAGCAGCTGTGGTTGGGGCGTATATTTGGATCACTGTAATGTTGAAAGGCTTTCCTTGCACTCGAATTGAGATCATTCTGTCATTTTTTGGGTTGTATCCAAGCACTGCTTTAGCGAATTTCTTATTAATTATGAAGGCTACTCCATTTCTTCTATGTTCCTCTTGTCCACAGTAGTAGATCTGGTGGTCATCTGATGTGAAGTGGCCCATTCCAGTCCATTTCAGTTCGCTGACCCCCAGAATGTCTATCTTTAGTCTTGACATCTCACCAATAACAACATCCAATTTGCCCTGGCTCATAGATCTTACATTCCAGGTTCCTATGGTGTGTTGATCTTTAGAGCATCGGATTCGTCGTTCACCTCCAGTACCGTCGGCCGCTAGCCTTCCTTTCGGCTTTGAGCTAGCTGCGTCATCACATCTGGGGCTAGTTGAACTTATCCTCTGCTCCTCCCCAGTAGCATTTTGGCCATCTTCCGACCTGGGAGTCCCATCTTCCAATGGCATACCGACATATCTCTGGTTGTACTGGTCCATTTAGTTTTCTTGGCAAGGATACTGGGGTGGTTTGCCGTTGCCTTCCCCAGGGATCACGCTTGGTCTGACCTCTCTGCCACGACCGTCCCGTCTTGGGTGGCCCTTCACGGTTTCGCTCATGACATCATTGAGGTGCTCAAGCTCCAGCACCACAGCAAGGCGGTGACCCTTTGCTGGAGGTACAGTATATGTTGCTTTATCCCGATATGTGTCATATGGTCAAAGTTCTTAATTTATAGTATATGTTATCATCTAGAAATTATGTTTTTGGCTTTCACATGTATGTACGGCATTGCATTTTGCCAGTATTATGTTGGAAACTGCTTTGAGTCCCCTCAGGAGTGAGAAAAGCAGCATGGAAATGCAGTAAATAAATAAATAATAAGGAGAAAAGATGTTATGGAGGGGCTCTGATGCATCCTTGGAGGTGGAGGAGGTAAGTTTGAGGGGCCCAAAACCCTGAGGACAGAGCTTTGAAACAACTTCCAAGGAAATTGTTCCCAAAAATATAAATGTATGTATTACATAGGAATGGGGCCACAGTGGGTTAGACTGCTAAGCTGCAGAAATTGCTGACCGGAAGCTTGATGGTTTGATTCTGCGGGATGGGGTGAGCTCCTGTTGTTAGCCTCAGCTTCTGCCAACCCAACAGTTCGAAAACATGCTAGTGTGAGTAAATCAATAGGTTCCACTCCGGCGGGAAGATAATGGCACTCCATGCAGTCATGCTGGCCACATGACCTATAGGCGTCTATGGACAACGCCGGCTCTTTGGCTTGGAAATGGAGATGAGCACCAACCCCCAGAGTCGGACACAACTAGACTTAATGTCAGGGGGAAACCTTTCCCTTTCTTATATAGGATGCAGCAAGAGGATCATACAGCATAGTTTTTTTTGGTTCATATCAAGACATTCCTTTGCTTCCTAGCATTCAAACAGATGTGGCCCACCAATCTATAAATGCCATCACTTTCCAAAATAGCGCCACTTGAGGATTTTTTAATTATTCCTTTGGAGAGGCAGAGGTGCAGCTTTCCACACACCCATGTTTGATTCTTACCGTTACTTCGTCCAACTGTCTTCAAAAGAAAACCAGGTATTTCAATACCCTGAACCAATGCCCTCTTTAAATTTAATTTTTTCATAAATTGTGATAATATGAGAAACAACAACAAGCAGCAATCTTCAAGGTTCACCAATCAAAATGCAAGTAGGTTGCTGTGAGTTTTCTGGGCTGTCTGGCCAGAAGCATTCTCTCCTGATGTTCCGCCTGCATCTCTGGCAGGCATCCTGAGAGGTTGTGAGGTCTGTTGGAAACTTGGCAAGTGGGGTTTCTGTATCTGTGGAATGTCGACCTTTGCAGCCCAAAAGACAGTTTATTTTATTTATTTATTTACAGCTTTTATATTCTGCCCTTCTCACCCCGCAGGAGACTCGGGGCGGATTACAGTGTACACATATATGGCAAACATTCAATGCCAGTTTTTGACATACAAACATATACAGACATAGACAGAGGCTATTTTTAACTTTTTCTGGCCGCTGGGGAGCTGTCGCTTTCATCGTCCATCTGCGACGCTGATGGAGCACTTCCGCATTCCCCGCATGCTTCCCCACTGGAATGCTTTGCTGGAGTCTTCTTTATGGCCTCATAAATCAGTTAATTTAGCCTCCCCACACTTTTAAGGTGGTACCTTATTTTCCTACTTGACAGATGCAACTGTCTTTCAGGTTGCAAAGGTCGACAACAGGCTACACACAACTGGTTGGAAACCCACTCCAACCCGGGCTGGCTTCGAACTCATGACCTTTTGATCAGAGTGATCTTAATGCAGATGACACTCAGCCGGCTGCACCACAATCCCGGTTGCATCTGTCAAGTAGGAAATTTAGGTACCGCTTATGCGGGGAGGCTAATTTACGAGGCTATAAAAATCTCCAGCAAGCATGCAAAGAATGAGGAAGTATTTCATCAGTGTCACAAATGGACGGTGAAGCGACAGTTCCCCTGGTGGCCAGAATACCCTCAAGAAAAAGCTGGAATGTTAAATAGCCTCTGTGTGTCTGTTTATATATGTTGTGTGTCTATGGCATTGAATGTTTGCCATGTAATCTGCTCCGAGTCCCCTTCGGGGTGAGAAGGGTGGAATATAAATACTGCAAATAAATAAATAGATGTCCAGGGTGGGAGAAAGAACTCTTGTCTGTTGGAGGCAAGTGTGAATGTTGCAATTGGCCATCTTGATTAGCATTGAATGGCCTTGCAGAATCTGCAAAGCCCACCTCCTCAAACACAAATCAAGGACCATGAACGGCACTGCAGCCTAATACAACCAGAGAAGTCAACCATAGCAGAGCACCTGATGAACCAACCTGGATACAGCCAAGTATTTTAGAACACTACCATGTCAGACTACACAGAGAAGCCATTGAAATCCACAAGCATGCGGACAATTTCAACTGAAAGGAGGAAACCATGAAAATGAACAAAATCTGGCAACCAGTATTAAAAAAAACTCTAGAATCGAAATAGTAAATAAAGAACACTAAAAAAACAGGGGAATTCCAGACAAGAATACGTTTCCCCAGTCACATTATTGGCTGAATTGATTTATTTTTCTTTCCGTGTACAAGTGGGCTATTGTGTTGTATGTAAGAAACAATCAGGGCCAGCTCATCACCTCCCAACAAAGGCAGTAAGCAGCCAGATCTGCAAGGCCATTCAGTGCTAAGCAAGGAGGCCAATGGTAACATTCTTACTTGCTTACATTACTTAGGCGATCCCTCATTTTCCGAGGAGGATTGTCTTCCAGTATTCTTGTGGGTCCGTATGTGGCTGTGGAGCCCTATTCTTGCTCTGCATCTTCTTCCGCAGTGAGGGCATTGGTTTCTAGGTGGAAGGTGGTCTTGGTTGGGGTTGGCTTGACGTGCCTTCCTCTTGGTACGCTTCTCCCTTTCGCCCTCCATTCGTGCCTCTTCAAATTCTGCAGCACTGCTGGTCACAGCTGACCTCCAGCTGGAGCAGTCAAGGGCTTCCCAGTTCTCAGTGTCTATGCCAGAGTTTTTAAGGTTGGCTTTGAGCCCATCTTTCAATCTCTTTTCCTGCCCACCAACATTCAGTTTTCCGTTCTTGAGTTCGGAGTAGAGCAACTGCTTTGGGAGATGGTGGTCGGGCATCTGGACTACGTGGCCGGTCCAGTGGAGTTGATGGCGGAGGACCATCACTTCAATGTGGGTGGTCTTTGCTTCTTCCAGCATGCTGACGTTTGTCCGCCTGTCTTTCCGTTTGCCTCTTCCAGCACGCTGATGTTTGTCCGCCTGATGGAATCGTTCCAGGAGTTGCATGTGACGTGTGTAGACAGTCCACATCTCACAGGCATATAGCAGGGTTGGGAGGACAATAGCTCTATAAACAAGCACCTTGGTATCCCTACGGATGTCCCAGACCTCAAACACTCTCTGCTTCATTCGGAAAAATGCTGCGCTCGCAGAGCTCAGGTGGTGTTGTATTTCGGTGTTGACGCTGACTTTGGTGGAGAGGTGGCTGATCAACATTTTCTAATGTTACACCATTAAGCTGTATCTCTGCCATTGGAGAGGGGTTGGCTGGTGTCTGCTGGAACAGCACCTTGGTTTTTTCAATGTTCAATGACAGGCCGAGCTTCTCGTATGCTTCTGCAAAGGTGTTTAGAGTGGCTTGTAGATCTTCTTCTGAATGCACACAGACGACGTTGTCATCAGCATACCGGAGTTCTATAACAGATGTTGTTGTAACCTTGGTTTTGGCTTTCGGTCTGCTGAGGTTGAATAGCTTGCCATTTGTCCGATAGATGATTTCCACTCCGGTGGGAAGCTTCCCATCAACATTCACACTTGCCTCAAACAGACAAGAGTTTGTTCTCCCATCCTGGACAATCCAGATATATATAAACCCCACTTGCCTAGTTTCCAACAGACCTTACAATCTCTGAGGATGACTGCCATAGATGTGGGCTTGGTTCTTGGAAGGCCTCCAGGCATTGCCAGGAAAAAAAGGTGGGCAGCCAGAGTGCAGGAAGAGATGGAATGACAGGTCCGGTTCCATATAAGGCCTCCTTGTCCTTTCACATGAAGATAAGAAAGGATAACCTCTGGGAACTCAATGCTGGTTTTGCCACCCGGAGCGGACAACCACATAGACCCAACAAGTGACTTGGGACAGGGCGGCTCCTTTGGTTCCTACGTGAGCCCTAATCATATGCCACCATCCCCTTTCATTCCCCTCCTTACCCGGGAGGTACAAATGACTTCACGGAGGTTGATGTTCATCCAGTTGTCACAGCTCACCAGGTGCCCATTGTACGTTTCTCCATTTTTAAGCTCCACCAGCTGGAACGACACGAATCATGCAGTCGGGAATGGGTCCGCTAGAGCAAGTGCCCTCAGATTGTGGCCTGCAGGCCAGTTCCACCCCACCAAGGGATTTGACCTATCTCCCGCCACAAACTTTAGACTTGACACTACTGTGTCCACCATTCACACCCTCTTCTTGCTCCTTCCAAAACTGAGGGATCCTCTCCACCTCATTCCTGCTCCTTACCTCTCCTTTGCTCTCTTTATTCCCCCCACCCCTGCAAAATGGAGAGAAACCTCTCCCATAACAAAGGGAGAGAGGAAAGGAGAAAGAAAAAAAGGATGTAGGAAAAAGGGAGGGGAGAAAAAGAAGGAAAAAAGGTAGGTAGGAAAGAGAGGAAAGGAAGGGAAGAAAAGGAGAATAAGGCAGAAAGGAAAGGGAAAGAAGAAATAAAGGCAAGTTGGAAAGGGAGGAAAGGGGGAATGTGTCCAGAGGAGGGCGACTAAAATGATCAGGGGTCTGGAGAACAAGCCCTACGAGGAGCGGCTTAGGGAACTGGGCATGTTTAGCCTGAAGAAGAGAAGGCTGAGAGGAGATATGACAGCCATGTATAAATATGTGAGAGGAAGCCACAGGGAGGAGGGAGCAAGCTTGTTTTCTGCTTCCTTGGAGACTAGGACACGGAACAATGGCTTCAAACTACAAGAGAGGAGATTCCATCTGAACATGAGGAAGAACTTCCTGACTGTGAGAGCCGTTCAGCAGTGGAACTCTCTGCCCCGGAGTGTGGTGGAGGCTCCTTCTTTGGAAGCTTTTAAACAGAGGCTGGATGGCCATCTGTCAGGGGTGATTTGAATGCAATATTCCTGCTTGTTGGCGGGGGGTTGGACTGGATGGCCCATGAGGTCTCTTCCAACTCTTTGATTCTATGATTCTATGATTCTAAGAAAGGGAAAAAGAAAAGCAGGTAGGAAAGAAGAAAGGGGAGAAGAAAGAAAGGCAGATAGGAAAAAGAGGAAAGGGGGAAAGAAAGAAGGGAGGAAAGAGGAATGGAAAAGATGAAAGGGAAGAGAAGAGCAGGTAGGAAAGAAAGGAAAGGAAGAGATGAAAGGCAACTAAGAGGAAAGCAAGAGAAGAAATAAAGGTAGGCAGGAAAGAGAGGAATGAAAGAGAAGGGAGAAAGAAAGGAGAAAGGAAAGGAAGAGGAGAAATAAAATCAGGTTGGAAAGAGAGGAAAGGAAGAGAAGAAAGGCAGGTAATAAAGAGAGGAAAGGGAGAGAAGGAAAAAGAAAAGCAGGTACGAAAGAGACGAAAGGAAGAGAAAAAAAGGCAGGGAGGAAAGGGGAGAAGAAAGGGAGAAAGAAAGGCAGGTAGGAAAGAGTAATGGAAGAGAATAAAGGGAGAAAGAAAGGAGAGAGGAAAGAGGAATGGAAAAGATGAAAGGGAGAAAGAAAGGCAGGTAGGAAAGAAAGGAAAGGGAGAGATGAAAGGCAAGTAGGAGAGAGGAAAGGGAGAGAAGAAAGAAAGGAAGGTAGGAAAAAGAGGAAAGGGAGAGGAAAGAAAGGAAGGTAGGAAAAAGAGGAAAGGGAGAGAAGAAAGCAAGGAGGAAGGAAAGGAAGAGGAGAAATAAAGTCAAGTTGGAAAGGGAAGAAAGGAAGAGAAGAAAGGGAGAAAGAAAAGCAGGTAGGGAAGAGAAGAAAGGAAGAGAAGAGAGGCAGGTAGAAAAAAGAGGAGAGAAGGAAAAAGAAAAGCAGGTACGAAAGAGAGGAAAGGAAGAGAAAAAGGCAGGTAGGAAAGAGGAAAGGGGAGAAGAAAGGGGGGAAAGGAGGAAGGAAAGAGGAATGGAAAGGATGAAAGGGAGAAAGAAGGGCAGGTAGGAAAGAAAGGAAAGGGAGAGAGGAAAGGCAAGTAGGAGAGAGGAAGAGAAGAAAGGGAAAAAGAAAGGAGGGAAGAAAGGGGAAAAGAAAAGAAGAAAGGGAGAAAGGAGGGAGGAAAGAGGAATGGAAAAGTCAAAAGGGAGAAAGAAGGGCAGGTAGGAAAGAAAGGAAAGGGAGAGAGGAAAGGGAGAGAAGAAAGAAAGGTAGGTAGGAAAAAGAGGAATGGAAGAGAAGAAAGGGGGAAAGGAAGGAGGGAGGAAAGAGGAAAGGAAAAGAAGAAAGGGAGAAAGAAAGGCAGGTAGGAAAGAGAGGAATGGGAGAAAAAAAGGCAAGTAAAAAACTGAGAGGGAAGGAATCCCCTTTGAATAAACCTGTGAGAGGGTACTACAACTCCCAGCATTTCTGACCACTGGCTAAGCTAGCTGGTTCTGCTGCCAGTCCAGCGCAGTCATAGTACTTCTTTCAAATAACAGAAGGGTGATCAACCAGCGCTTGGGCTTTACTGCTGTGGACTGTATCCTAACCCCAACCAGGAAAGGAAAAATGCTGCTGGTATTGTGGCAGAACTGTGCGCTCACTCACCATGGGGTGGTTCTGGGCTGTCTTCAGCAGCGATAGCGGAAGCTGCAAGAGGGAGGAAAAACAGAGCATTTGAGTATTTGAACATCAAACCAGGCAGGCCTTTACAGCCACAGAAACCCTGCCTCAGGAGTGTTTCAAAAGCTCCTTCTTTGGAGGCATTTCAAGAAAAGCTGGATGGCCATCTGCTGGGGGGGGGGGGGGGGGGGGCTTTGATTGTGCTTTTTCTGCATGAAGGCAGAAGAAGGTTGGACTGGATGCCACAGCAGGAGGAGAGTCTTGACTGTGGTTCCCACGTTGAAACTTATACACACACACACATTCAACAAGAGGAAGTCACCGATAAGGTAAACATCAGTAAGAGTTGTTTATCACAAGAATAAAAAAGAATGCATCAGAGTTGTTCAGAAGGTATGGAACTGTATAACACCCTTGCCATTGGGAACACTGTGAAAAAATGAAATTCCTGTATTATCATATTTAGGGCAAACAAAAAATGGTGAAGTGTTTCAACAGAGACCACGTCAAAAGAACAAACCTTTTTGGGAACTTCCACATTTATATATATATATATATATATATCTCCCATCCAAAAGAGATATTACATTACATCTTGCAGTCAACAAAGCTCTCCTCTGGATGGGATGCATCAAAATGTGGAGATAATAAACTGCCATGACTCCACGTTCGCGTAGAGTTAATGATGTGGTAGGGGAACCAGTTGCCTTTGCTGCAAGAGTCATTATGATGAAAATCAAAATCCAAAAGTCTTCTCTTATGGAATGAATGACGCGGTAGGGGAACAAACTGTCTTCGCTACACGAGTCAGATTATTATGGAAGTCAAGATCCAAAAGTCTGCTCTCATGGAATGAATGGCGTGGTAGGGAAACAAGCTGTCTTTGCTGCAAGAGTCAGATTTTGAAAGTCAAGATGCAAAAATCTGCTCTTATGGAATGAATGATAGAATCATAGAGTTGGAAAAGACCATGTGGGCCATCTAGTCCAACCCCCAGCCATGCAGGAAAAGCACAATCAAAGCACCCCTGACAGATGGCCATCCAGCCTTTGTTTAAAAGCTTCCAAGGAAAGAGATTCCACCAGACTCCGAGGCAGAGAGTTCCACTGCTGAACAGCTCTTCTTAGAGTCAGGAAGTTCTTCCTAATGTTCAGGTGGAATCTCCTTACCTGTAATTTGAACCCATTACTCCTAGTCCTAGTTTCAAGGGTAGCAGAAAACTAGCCAGCTCCCTCTTCCTTACAGGGAGAGGTCAACCCTCCTGTTTAAGGAGCTCCATTGGCTGCCATTCATTTTCCGGTCCCAATTCAAGGTGCAGGTGCTTACCTACAAAGCCCTAAACAATTTGGGACCCGCCTACCTGCGTGACTGCATCTCCGTATATGAACCCACATGATCTCTCCGATCATCTGGAGAGGCCCTGCTCACGATCCCACCTGCGTCACAAGCATGATTGATGGGGACGAGGGACAGGGCCTTCTCTGAGGTGGCCCCCCTGACACTGGAACTCTCTCCCCAAGGACATCAGACAAGCCCCAACATTGGTAGTCTTTAGGAAGAGCTTGAAGACTTGGTTGTTCCAGTGTGCCTTCCCAGAATAGGAAACTCCTAGCATCATGTCCCAAATGCACTTTACTAGATATTTAAGATTGTCTGCACGCCGCACCTATCTCCAAAAACCTAGCCATTTCACCTGTCATGCCCAGCATTTTAAAATTTTTAATCATTACATTGGCCCGGCCTTAGTTTTAAATGTGTCATGGTGTTATTGTCTAATGTTAATTGTTATTGTTTTAATGTTTATTGCCTGTTTTATGAGTTTATTTATTGTTGTATTTGTTATGCTGTTGTTTTTGATGTGTTGGGCCTCGGCCTCTTGTAAGCCGCACCGAGTCCTTCAGGAGATGTTAGCGGGGTATAAATAAAGGTTTATTATTATTATTATTATGACACCCCCCTTCACATATTTATACATGGCTCCTCTCATGTCTCCTCTCAACCATCTCGTCTGCAGGCTAAAGATACCCAGTTCTTTAAGATGCTTTTCAGGGGGATTATTCATGGTCTCTAGACCTTTGATAATTTTAGTTGCCCTCTTTCTCTGGACACCTTCCAGCTTAGAGTCAATATCTCTTTTAAACTGCAGTGCCCAGAACTGGACACAGTGTTATTCCAGGTAAAGAGGTCTAACAAAGCCGAATAGAGAGGCACCATGACTTCTTCCCTCGATCTAGCCACTATTCTCCTTTTGATGCAGCCCAAAATCCCATTGGTTTTTTCAGCTGCTTTATCACACTCTTGGCTCATGTTCAACTTGTTGTCCATGAAGACTCCAAGATCTTTTTCACATGTATCTCTGTTGTCCAGCCAGACATCACCCATCCTGTATCTTTGCATTTCATTTTTTCTGCCTAAGTGTAGTCTCTTATTTTTGTCCTTTTGAAATGTATTGTGTTAGTTTTGCCAATCAGTTCTCTCATCTGTTGAGGTCATTTTGACAGATGAGAGAGCTGGGCCAAAACTAATATCTCAGTAAGGGCTCTGACAGAGTCCCCCATGGCCTTTTGGCAAGCAAACTAATCCAATGTGGGAGGGCAAGGCTATTAGGTGGACCTGTAATTGGTTGAGCAACCAAACCCAAAGGGACCAAATGAGGAGGGAGAGCTAATCCTCCAGAGGACAGGA
This sequence comes from Anolis sagrei, assembly GCF_037176765.1. NCBI lineage: Eukaryota > Metazoa > Chordata > Lepidosauria > Squamata > Anolidae > Anolis > Anolis sagrei. The sequence goes on along the minus strand of NC_090034.1, from coordinate 57,741,309 downwards.
TCAGGATGCAAAATGACCTCAACAGATGAGAGAGCTGATGGGCCAAACTAACAAAATTACCGCATATAATTCGACTGGGCGTATAAGACAACCCCCAACTTTTAGAGTTAAAATAGAGAGTTTGGGATATATTCGCCGTATAAGACTACCCCTCTTCCAACGCACACCAAATAAACATTTAAAAAGTATCAGATTTTATTTCAATGTGGTAATTTTCCTATTACTGTACCTTCTTCTCTGCCTCTCAGATGTCTCACATGCATACCTGCACTGCTTCACTGCAGTCTTCAGGAGCGAGATCTGAGAGGCAGAGGAGGAGGTATGGCCAGACAAGGCGGGCCAGACAGGTGTGTTTGTCTGGGCCCAGAGCCACTCTATCTCTTTTTTCCATGCCCCGGGCACCCCAGACGCCTGCAGCTTGCTCCCTCTTAACTTACACCTTCCCGGCGAGGTGCCCCTTCACCTCACCATCGGGCTGCATTAAGTCAACGAATCCTGATGAATGGATTTTCTTCTACCATACTTGTACAGCATCACCCTTAATGCTTTCATACAGTTGCTTCTTACGGCAGGGACACGGCCATTGCCATTTTGACCTCCCCCCACAATATGCAGCAACCACAGATTCTCCAATCCGATGGGAAGTTTCAGCACCCGCTCTATAAGACGACTCCCGGCATATAAGACTACTCCCGCTCTATAAGACAACTCCCAGCATATAAGACTACTCCCACATATAAGACGACTCCTGATTTTTGCGAAGATTTTCTTGGGTTAAAAAGTAGTCTTATATGCCAGAATATACGGTAATTTCAACAAGGACAAATGTAAGACATGACACACAGGCAGACAAAATGAAATGGACAGATCCAGGATGGGTGCTGCTTGGCTTGAAAACAATCCATGTGAGAAAGATCTTGGAGTCTTCATAGGGAACAAATTGAACATGAGCCAATAGTGTCATGGTTTTAATGTATATGTCTATTTTTACTGTATGCAAGTATATGCATGGTATCAAATTGCTGCCTTTTTGTAAGGCCGCTCTGAGTCCCCCTCTTGGGGTGAGAAGCGCTGGATATAAACATAATAAATAAATAAATAAATAACTGCAGCAGCTAAAAAAGCCTATGGGTTTTGGGCTGCATCAAAGGAGTATAGTGTCTAGATCAGTGGTTCTCAACCTGTGGGTCCCCAGGTGCTTTGGCCTACAACTCCCAGAAATCCCAGCAGGTTTACCAGCTGTTATGATTTCTAGGTGTTGAAGGACAAAACATCTGGGGACCTACAGATTGAGAACCACTGATCTAGATCAAGGGAAGTCATGGTGCCCCTCTCTTCTGTTTTGGTCAAATCTCTTTACCTGACAAATTCTGTGCACCACAGGTTAAAAGAGATATTGACTCTAAGCTGGAAGGTGTCCAGAGGAAGAGGGCAACTAAAATTATCAAAGATCTGGAGACCATGAATAATCCCTCTAACGAGCGTCTTCAAGGACTGGGTCTGTTTAGCCTGCAGAAAAGAAGGTTGAAAGGTGACATGAGAGCCACGTATAAATACGTGAAAGGATATCATAAGGAAGAGGGAGCAGGCTTCCTTTCTGCTACCCTGGAAACTAGGGCTTGGGACAATGGGTTCAAATTACAAGAAAGAAGAACATTAGGAAGAACTTCCTGACCGTACAAGCTGTTCAACAGTAGGACTCTCTGCCTCGAAGTGTGGTGGAAGCTCCTTCCATGGAAACTTTTAAACAGAGACTGGATGCACATCTGTCAGGTTTACTTTGACTGTGCTTTTCCTGCATGGTAGGGGTTTTGACTAGATGGACTATATAGAATCATAGAATTAAAGAGTTGGAAGAAACCTCATGGACCATCCAGTCCAACCCCCTGCCAAGAAGCAGGAATATTGCATTCAAATCACCCCTGACAGATGGCCATCCAGCCCCTATTTAAAAGCTTCCAAAGAAGGAGCCTCCACCACACTCCGTAGCAGAGAGTTCCACTGCTGAACGGCTCTCAAAGTCTGGAAGTTCTTCCTCATGTTTAGATGGAATCTTCTCTCTTGTAGTTTGAAGCCATTGTTCCGCGTCCTAGTCTCCAAGGAAGCAGAAAACAAGCTTGCTCCCTCCTCCCTGTGGCTTCCTCTCACATATTTATACATGGCTATCGTATCTCCTCTCAGCCTTCTCTTCTTCAGGCTAAACATGCCCAGCTCCTTAAGCCGCTCCTCATAGGGCTTGTTCTCCAGACCCTTGATCATTTTAGTCGCCCTCCTATGGTCTCTTCCCACTCTATTATTTTATGATTTCCACTCTATCTGCTCCCCATGATGATTCCAGGTATACAGATGCCCCCCTCCACTTTCTCCTGCCATAAAGGAGCCCCCTACTCCCTTCCTGACAGGGCCAAGCCTGCCTTTTAAGATCTGAGGTAACCGTATTTCCCCGGGGTCTGAACGTGCCCTCCAATCTAATGAAAGTTGCCATTTTCAAAACCCTGAAACCAAAGAAAAGTATTTGTTGCTGAATGTCATGCGAAGCAGTGAAAGCGCTGTCCATGTAATTCAGCCATTGCAATTGCTGCCTGTTTACGATTCCTTCTTTAAAGACAAAAGTGTTAGAAGACCAAAGCTTCCTCTGGAATGTTTCCAGAGGAGGGTGACTAAAATGATCAAGGGTCTGGAGAACAAGCCCTATGAAGAGCGGCTTACAGAGCTTGGCATGTTTAGTTTTCAGAAGAGGAGAGGAGACATGTATAAATATGTGAGGGGAAGTCATAGGGTGGAGGGGGCAAGCTTGTTTTCTGCTGCCCTGGAGACTAGGATGGAAAACAATGGGTTCAAACTACAGGAAAGAAAGGAGATTACACCTGAACATATTTATTTATTTACCTTACTTATATACCGCTGTTCTCAGCCCGAAGGCGACTCACAGCGGTTCACAACAAATACAAACAGCAAAAATTCAGTGCTACAGTATAAAAACAGTTAACAACCTAACACATTACACAATTAATAAACAGTTACTACAATACCCATTCACTATCGTCTCATCATCAAAAACATGTTCCAGATTCGTCATCTATTGTTCCATTCCAGTGTTCATTAACCAATCATTGCACTAATTATTCAAACGCCTGCTCAAACAGCCAGATCTTCACTTTTTTGCAGAATACCATTTAGAGATGGTGCTAGTCTAATGTCCGTAGGAAGGGCGTTCCACAGCCGAGGAGCCACCACCGAGAAGGCCCTATCTCTCGTCCCCGCCAGCCATGCTTGAGAAGCAGGCGGGATTGAGAGCAGGGCCTCCCCGGAACATCTCAAAGTCCTGGTGGGTTCATAGGCAGAGATGCGGTCGGATAGGTAGCTTGGGCTGGAACCGTTTAGGGTTTTAAAGGCCAACGCCAGCACTTTGAATTGAGCCCGGTAGCAGATCGGTAGCCAGTGGAGTTGAACTTCCTGACTGTGAGTGCTGTTTAGCAGTGGAACCCTTAATCTGCCCCAGAGTGTGGTGGAGGCTCCTTCTTTGGAGGTTTTTAAGCAGAGGCTGGATGGACATCTGTCGGGGATGCTTTGAATGCAATTTTCCTGCTTCTTGGCAGAATGGGCTTGGACTGGATGACCCACCAGATCTCTTCCAACTCTAGGATTCTATGATTCCAGCAATGGTAAATGATAACCTATGGGGTGCATCTCTTCTGTAGAATGGGTCCACTTTAACTGCCTTGGTTCAATGCTATGGAGTCATGTGGGCTGCCGTTTGACAAGGCCTTGAACAGTCTATTGATGCCTCACCAAGCTGCAAATCCCAGAATGGCATAGCATTGAGCCATGGCCACTGAATTTAAGCTGCTTAGAGTCTCCTTGAGGAGAGAACAAGAGGGATACAAACAAACAAACAAACAAACAACAGTTTTCAGGCCCATAGGCCTCGTAGGCTCTTACCATCTTACTCTCCAGGCTCCACAGCCACGACTTCCGCTTCCGCCGGCGCCACTTCCACCTTCAAATCAGCCCAGCAGCCAATTACGCGCTTCGTCTATTGCCCCTCCCGGCCTGAGCGCTGATTGGCTGCTGCTCTGAGTCCTGATTGGTCGCTGCTCCTTTGTGTCCTGATTGGTCGCTGCTCCTTTGTGTCCTGATTGGTCGCTGCTCTGAGTCCGAACCCTTCTTTGGGCGGAAGTGGAGCGGAAAGTCACTTCTGTTGGGCAGCGGAATGGTCGTTTGTGCTGTATTTCGAGTTGTGATCTTTTTGGTGGATTACATGTATATCCCCGTTGGTATCCTATTACATTTCCCTTTCTTTTCGTTTTTCTATTTCTGCCAGGATCATCTTTGCATAGGTTTATCTTCACTTTTATCCCCTAAATTATATTATTATTATTATTATTATTATTATTATTATTATTAAATAATAAATAAATAAGATCGAACTGCAAAGACTCTGGCACAAGCCAGTCAAGGTTGTCCCAGTGGTGATCGGCACACTGGGTGCAGTGCCTAAAGACTTGCACTGCATTTGTCCTGCACTTAAACACAATTGGTGCTGACAAAATTACCATCTGCTAGCTGCAAAAGGCCACATTATTATTGTTATTATTATTGTTATTATTATTGTTATTATTATTATTATTAAAATGGAACTGCAAAGACTATGGCGCAAAGCTAGTAAAGGTGGTCCCAGTGGTGATCGGCACACTGGGTGCAGTGCCTAAAGACCTTGGCCTGCACTTAAACACAATCGGCGCTGACAAGATTACCATCTGCCAGCTGCGGAAGGCCACCTTACTGGGATCTGCATGCATTATTCGCCGATACATCACACAGATCTAGACACTTGGGAAGTGTCCGACGTGTGATCCTATACAATAGCCAGAAGAGTGTCTGGTGTGGACTCATCTTGTTGTGTTTCTAATAATAATAATAATAATAATGGCACAAGACAGTAAAGGTGGTCTCAGTGGTGATCGGCACACAGGGTACAATGCCTAAGGTCTTGGCCTGCACTTAAAGACAATCAGCACTGATAAAATTACCAGCTGCCAGCTGCAAAAGGCCACCTTACTGGGATCTGCACACATTATTCATTGATACATCACACAGTCCTAGACACTTGGGAAGTGTCCGACGTGTGATGCAATACAACAGCCAGCAGAGTGTCTGCTGTGGACTCATCTTGTTGTGTTTCAAATAATAATAATAATAATAAATTGTTATTTATTACCTGCCTCTCCTGATGGCTCAAGGCGGAGTACAACAAAGTCAAAAATGTATGTATATATATATCTATATACACACACATTATATATGTTATATTTTCATACTAGCTTGGGGACCCGGCGGTGCCCGTGTTATTTGAGAAAGGCATTGTTTGTCTGTGCTCCAAGTTTAGCCTAGATACAATGTCAGCTTGGTTCAGTGGGTGCAGGTGAACCAAAACTCCCATATGCAAGTCCCATCATCCATGGTCCATCCTCCTCCAAACTGCACCAGGATGTGGAATGGGTCACGGGGGCTCTGTATGCCAAGTTCAATCAGTCATTGGTGTGGGTCGCAATGGTCTCAGGAAGTGAGTGAAGGTACTGAAAGTCCCATCATCCATGATCCATTGTCCCACAAACCACACCAAGATGTAGAGTGGGTCAATGGTCTGAAGAAATGAGTGAAGATACTGCAATTCCCATCATCCACTCTTCCTTTTTCCTTCCATTTTCCCCAACTTAATATCATATATATATATAATAATGTGTAAATATATGTTATGCACACATTGCATATGTTTACACATTATATTATATATAATATATATATAATATATACTTTATGCATGCATTATATTAGTTGTTTTTTTTGTCGTGTCAGGAGAGACTTGAGAAACTGCAAGTTGCTTCTGGTGTGAGAGAATTGGCTGTCTGCAAGGACATTGCCCAGGGGACACCCAAATGTTTTGATGTTTTTACCATCCTTGTGGGAGTTTTCTCTCATGTCCCCGCAAGGGGAGCTGGAACTGACAGAGGGAGCTCAACTGCGATATCACCGGATTCGAACCTGCAACTTGTCAGTCTTCAGTCCTATTTTCCAGATCACCAGACTGGGCCACAGCAATGCATGGCAGGGGACAACCATGGTGATCTGGAAAATAAGGTAATGAGAAAGTGTTGGTTTCTTATGTCTGTAATTTCTTTATACTTGTGGGTAAACAGTAACTCTTGCTGTTTCTTTGTCAGGGTTGATGTGGAGATTGTCTGTTCGGACTACTCAGGAAAAAGGCAAAATATAATTGTCCTTCTTTAGGGACCCCTTTCAAATCTATGATACTATATCTATGTGTATCTGAATCATATCTATCTATGTATGTATGTATGGCTGGATGGCTCTTTGTCAGGAAGGCTTTGATTACATTTTCTTGCCCTGGTGAAGGGAGTTGGACTGGATGGCCTTAAGTATTTTCTGTTGGTCATGGGGGCTCTGTGTGGGAAGTTTGCCCCAATTCTGTCGTTGACGGGGTTCAGAATGCTCTTTGATTGTAGGTGAACTATAAATCCCAGTAACGACAGCTCCCAAATGTCAGGGTCTCTTTTCCTCAAACTCCATCTTTATTCATATTCGGGCATATGGAATATTCATGCCAAGTTTGGTCCAGATCCATCATTATTTGAGTCCACAGTGCTCTCTAGATGTAGGTGAACTACAACTCCTAAACTCAAAATACTGCACCAAACCCTTGCAGTATTTTCTGTTGGTTGTCTACAGCTCCCAAATGTCACTTCAGAATGCTCTTTGATTGTAGCTGAACTATAAATCCCAGCAACTACAGCTCCCAAATGTCAAGGTCTATTTACCCCAAACTCGATCTGTTGTCACATTTGGGCATATGGAATATTTGTGCCAAGTTTGGTCCAGATCCATCATTGTTTCAGTTCAAGGTCAATGCCCACCAAACCCTTCCAGGTCTCAAGCTTTAAATACCTGGGAGTATTCTATCACTGCACTGGAAACAAGAAAGTACATGTGGATTACGTAGCAGATGCAGCGCAAAAGAGCTCATATGCTATCCTAAAGTTTCTCAAAACGGGAGGAGGCCACTACATACCAGCAGCACTTAAGCTCTTTGAGGCAAAATCCATAGCACAAATGATGTATGGAGCCCAACTCGGTCCCTTCTCAAACTATGCCCCTCTGGAGCAAGTACAATCAAAATTTCTAAGATCGGCGATGCAGGTCCCCAGATGTGTCTCAAACGCCACCCTGCGATTAGAGGCAGGCGTCATGACAGTGGAGGCAAGAGTGTGGACAGCCACCCTCAATTATTGGCTGCATCTGTCTCTCTCAACATGTGGCCTTGCTCCGTTAACTCTGAGAGATGAATTTCAGTCTACATGGAATAAGGCAGTGGCAATCAAAATCACAATTCTAGGCTTCCCTCAAGGACAACTGCTAGGTATGGGATGGGACCAAGCCAAGGATCTTATTAGACAACGGATCCTGGATATAGAGCGACAATCAGACTTAGCCTGCTCTCCAGCATTCACCATTAGCGAAGATAACAGATATCTCACCGCTCCCAGGGCTTACTTAGCAAACCTGGAGGTGCCTAAACACCGAAGAGCTTTCACTTTGGCAAGAAGCCATGCCCTTCCATCGGCAGTACTGGAGGGGAGGTACTGGAAGACCCCTGCCCAGGAGAGACTGCCCGTGTGATTCTGGCTACATTGAAACAACTGAACATGTGCTCCTCCAATGTGTATTCTATAGAGACATTAGAGCTAATTTCATCACTCCATGGCTTTTAAAACATCCAGGGCGCACTGAAAGATATTACACCTCCTTGTTGCTCTCGGACTCTTGCTCTGTGACAACCTACAGTGTTGCCAAGTTCTGTGCAGCAGCAATTAACATTAGACGGCTGATGACCGACTCCACCAGGCAACTTCCTGCCGGGAATATAGTTAGAATGATTTGTAATAACTGAAATGCTGTAAATGCTCCCCTCTCATCCCTTTTTAGAGCTTCCCAGTTGTCTGATATTTGTTATTAGCCGCCCCGCTATTTTAGATTCATACATGCACTTTAAACTGTAAGTTTAGTCTGCTTTTTAATCTGTCTCTTTTATAACATGTTTTTAATCTGCTTTTTATCTGACCTACTTGGGAACTGCGATTCCCTTCCTTGGGCACCTGTGCCCCATTTTATACTGTGCTGGTCAAAGACCGTAATAAATCACTGATTGATTGATTGTAGGCAGGCCCGTAGCCAGGATTTCGTTTCGGGGGGGGGGGGGGCTGATTTTTTTTCAGGGGGGGTTTCGGGGGGTGAGTTTCGGGGGGGGGCTGAGTCTGAGTAAAAGAGGGTCTAGCCTAGCAAACCTTTTGTATCATTACCCCAATACCCCTATGCATATGGGATATATTGAGTATGGTGATCAGATCATGATATGAATAAACATAACAGTTGAAATAATGCACCAGTAAGGCCTTTTCGCGAACCACCATGAAAATTTCGGGCGGGGGCTGAAGCCCCCCGAGCCCCCTGCCCTGGCTACATGCCTGATTGTAGGTGAACTATAAATCCCAGCAACTACAACTCCCAAATGACAAAATCGATTTTTTTTTTGAGTGATGGTCACTCCTTGGCTTAGTAGGTGTCTTGTGGCCAAATTTGGAGGCAATTCATCCAGTGGTTTTTGAGTTATGTTAATCCCACAAAAGAACATTACATTTTTATTTATATAGATAGAAGATATGTGAGCATGTTAATCATGTTAAATAATATATCTATGTATATATAAAGGAGTATACAGATAGATAATATTTTATAATATTCTCTATCTGTTGTTGTTCATTCGTTCAGTCGTCTCCGACTCTTTGTGACCTCATGGACCAGCCCACGCCAGAGCTCCCTGTCGGCCGTCACTACCCCCAGCTCCTTCAAGGTCAGTCCAGTCACTTCAAGGATGCCATCCATCCAACTGGCCCTTGGTCGGCCCCTCTTCCTTTTGCCTTCCACTTTCCCCAGCATAATTGTCTTCTCCAGGCTTTGCTGTCTCCTCATGATGTGGCCAAAGTATTTCAACTTTGTTCCTAGTATCCTTCCTTCCAGTGAGCAGCCGGGCTTTATTTCCTGGAGGATGGACTGGTTGGATCTTCTCGCAGTCCAAGGCACTCTCAGCACTTTCCTCCAACACCACAGCTCAAAAGCATCAATCTTCCTTCGCTCAGCCTTCCCTAAGGTCCAGCTCTCACATCCGTAGGTGACTACAGGGAATACCATGGCTTTGACTAGGCGGATCTTTGTTGCCAGTGTGATGTCTCTACTCTTTACTATTTTATCGAGACTGGACATTGCTCTCCTCCCAAGAAGTAAGCGCAGTGTGATTCATACATGCACTTTAAACTGTAAGTTTAGTCTGCTTTTTAATCTGTCTCTTTTATAACATGTTTTTAATCTGCTTTTTATCTGACCTACTTGGGAACTGTGATTCCCTTCCTTGGGCACCTGTGCCCCATTTTATACTGTGCTGGTCAAAGACCGTAATAAATCATTGATTGATTGATTGATTGATTGTAGGTGAACTATAAATCCCAGCAACTACAACTCCCAAATGACAAAATCAATTCTTTTTGAGTGGTGGTCGCTCCTTGGGTTAGTAGGTGTCTCGTGGCCAAATTTGGAGGTAATTCGTCCAGTGGTTTTTGAGTTATGTTAATCCCATAAAAGGGGCCCCTGGTGGCGCAGTGGATTAAAGCACTGAGCTGCTGAGCTTGTTGATCGAAAAGTCGCAGGTTCGATTCCGGGGAGTGGCGTGAGCTTCCGCTGTCAGTCCTAGCTTCTGCCAACCTAGCAGTTCGAAAACATGCAAATGTGAGTAGATCAATAGGTACCGCTCCGGCAGGAAGGTAACGGCGCTCCATGCAGTCATGCCGGCCACATGACCTTGGAGGTGTCTACGGACAACGTCGGCTCTTCGGCTTAGAAATGGAGATGAGCACCACACCCCAGAGTCAGACATGACTAGACTTAATGTCAGGGGACTACCTTTACCTTTATCTAATCCCATAAAAAGAACATTACATTTTTATTTATATAGATAGAAGATATATGAGCATGTTAATCATGTTAAATAATATATCTATGTATATATAAAGGAGTATACAGATAGAGAATATTATAAAATATTCTCTATCTGTATACTACTTTATATATGTCAGCGTTCCCTTTAAGAAATCCGTGGGCGGGGCTTAGTGGCGGGAGGGGCCTGGTATGGGGTGCGTCATCGCTGCCTCCTGGGAGGGTGTGGCTTCGGAGGAGGAGTCGCCCGACCCCTCCCGGGTGGTGGGCGGGGCCCTAGGGAGGCCCCTCCCCTGAGTGGGCGGGGCTTGGAGAAGAAGCCGAAGCCAGCCAGTCCGTCAGTCGCCTTAAGTTGGTCAGGAGCGGAGCCATGGAGAAGACCCGGCGGCCCGTGGTGGTGACGGGTAAGGGCGGAGGCCGGGGAAAGAGAAAGGGCAGGAAGGAAGGAAGGAAGGAAGGGGGGGGGGGGCTGCCTGCGAAGCGGGGGAGGATTTCAAGGAGGGAACTTTGTCCCTTGCTAACCCCCCTCCCCCCGCAACACAACCCCGCACAAGTCGTTCCCCCTCCTTTTGACCCCCCCCTCTCCCCAGAAGCAGCTTTCCAAGCCTTTGCCCTTTACAGACTTCTCTTTCAGACTCTCTTTGAAAACAACCATAATCTGGAATTCATTAAGACCAGCTTGACTACACTCAACAAAACTTTCAGCTGCATTGTTTCCAGCTCTTCCCATTTTGAACCAGATGTTTTTCTATCTCGTTCATTATTATTATTATTACTCTTATTATTAATAGTAATGATAACAATATATTTTAGATTAATTCGTCTGCTTTAAGCCTCTTCCTAGCTTAAGATTCAACAGGTATTTTTATTTACTTTGTTTCTTTCTGTCCTGCTTTATCTGTGTTTCCTCCACCACAGACATCCCAGTGTTTCAGGGGTTTAACCCGGTGGCGCAGTGGGTTCAACCCCTGTGCCGTCAGGACTGAAGACTGACAGGTCGCAGGTTCGAATCCGGGGAAAGGCGGATGAGCTCCCTCTATCAGCTCCAGCTCCTCATGCGGGGACATGAGAGAAGCCTCCCGCAAGGATGATAAAATACATACATAGATATATTATTTACATAGATACATAGATATATTATTTAACATGATTAACATACTCACATATCGTCTATCTATATAAAAAAATGTAATGTTCTTTTGTGGGATTAACATAACTCAAAAACCACTGGATGAATTGCCTCCAAATTTGGCCACAAGACACCTACTAACCCAAGGAGCGACCATCACCCAAAAAGAAGGAGCCCCCGGTGGCGCAGTGGGTTAAAGCCCTGTGCCTGCAGGACTGAAGACCGACAGGTCGCAGGTTCGAATCCGGGGAGAGGCGGATGAGCTCCCTCTATCAGCTCCAGCTCCTCATGCGGGGACATGAGAGATGCCTCCCACAAGGATGATAAAAACATCAATTCATCCGGGCGTCCCCTGGGCAACGTCCTTGCAGACGGCCAATTCTCTCACACCAAAAACGACTTGCAGTTTCTCAAGTCGCTCCTGACACGACAAAAAAAAAGTGCTTCTGATTATCTCAATTGCTATGGAATTTGCATGCCCTCGTCCACTGCCTCTCCCATAACCCTTTCCTGGAGCCCCGGGAGGTGCAATGGGTTAAACCAAGCATCCAGGGCCTTTTCTGCGGTAGCCCCTCGACTCTGGAACTCCCTCCCTAAAGATATCAGACAGGCAGTCTTTAGGAAGAACTTGAAGACCTGGCTGTTCCGATGTGCATTTCCGGAATAGGAAAACTCCAGTAACATGTCCCAGAAGCACTTTATTAGAGTTTAAGATTGCCCGCACACTGCACTTACCCTAAAATCCGACATACCACCTGTCACAACAACACTTTTAACCTGTACCCGTTACATTGGCCCGGCCCTGTCTTCTTGTGTTTTGGTGTATTGTTTTATTGTTTTGTTGTTTGATATTGCTTTAATTGCTTTGATTTGTTTTAAGTTGTGTATTTTGTTATGCTATGTTTTTATAGAGGCCTTGGCCTGTGTAAGCCGCATTGAGTCCTTCGGGAGATGCTAGCGGGGTACAAATAAAGTTAATAATAATAAATAATAATAATAATCCTCAAACTGCGGCCCTTCAGCTCCCAGAATTCCTGACAATTGAACAAGCTTGCTAGGGCTTCTGGGAGTTGGAGGCCCAAACAGCTGGAGGATGTCTGGGTTTAACCCTTGTACCAGCAGAAGTGAAGGTCACAGGTTCGAATCCAGGGAAAGTGCGGATGAGCTTCCTCTGTCAGCTCCAGCTCTCCATGCAGGGACATGACAGAAGCCTCCCACAAGGATGGTCAAAACATCCGGGTGTCCCCAGGGCAACGTCCTTGCAGACGGCTAATTCTCTCACACCAGAAGCGACTTGCAGTTTCTCAAGTTGCTCCTGACACGAAAAAAAACCCCAAACTACAAGAAAAGGAGATTCCATCTTAACATCAGGAAGAACTTCCTGACTGTGAAAGCCATTCAGCAATGGAACTCTCTGCCCCGGAATGTGGTGGAGGCTCCTTCTTTGGAGGTTTTTAGATGGCCATCTGTCAGGGGTGCTTTGAGTGCAATATTCCTGCTTCTTGGCAGGAGGTTGGACTGGATGGCCCATGAGGTCTCTTCCAACTCTTTGATTCTATGATTCTTTCCTATTCTTTTCTATGGCACACAGCAAACAGAGGAATTGATCAGCGCCGGAATATAATAGAGCAGTGTTTCTCAACCTTCCTAATGCTGCGACCCCTTAATACAGTTCCTCATGTTGTGGTGACCCCCAACCATAACATTATTTTTGTTGCTACTTCAGAACTGCAATTTTGCTACTGTTATAAATTGTCATGTAAATATCTGATATGCAGGATGTATTTTCATTCACTATACCAAATTGGGCACAAATACCCGATACGCCCAAATTTGAATACTGGTGGGGTTGGGAGGGGATTGATTTTATCACTTGGAGGTTGTAGTTGCTGGGATTTATAGTTCACCTACCATCAAAGAGCTTTCTGAACTCCACCAACAATGGAATTGAACCAAACTTCCCACACAGAACTCCCATGACCAACAGAAAATACGGGAATGATTTGATGGGCATCACCCTTGAGTCTTGGAGTTGTAGTTCACCTACATCCAGAGGGCCCTGTGGACTCAAACAATGATGGATCCGGACCAAACTTGGCACCAATACTTAATATCCCCAAATGTGAACACTGGTGGACTTTGGGGAAAATAGACCTTGACATTTGGGAGTTGTGGTTGCTGGGATTTCTAGTTCACCTACCATCAAAGAGCATTCTGAACCTCACCAATGATAGAATTGGGCCAAACTTCTCACACAGAACCCCCATGACTCTGGCAACCCCCCTGACACCCCCTTGCGAGCCTCCCCCCCAGGGGTCCCGTCCCCCAGGTTGAGAAACACTGTACTAGAGAGACACCAATGGCCCTCCCTCCAATGACATTGCAGGTTATACTGTCATAAACATGTCCAAGAGTCCTGCCAGTGTTCTCCACAAACACCAATCTGCCTCCCACCCAAGTAGAGGCTTTCATACGGGGATAATTTCATCTAGGTTTCACATGTTTCCTCCACCACAGACATCCCAGTGTTTCTGACTCTCTCCATTGGTGTGGAATTTGCATGAGCCCACCCAGTGCCTCCCCCTCAAGCCTTTCCTATTCTTTTCTATGGCACACAGCAAGCAAAGGAATTCATCAGCAACTGAACATGCTAGAGAGGTTAGGGGAGAATTCCCCATGATTGACAGGAATTGTAGGTACAGTAGAGTCTCGCTTATCCAACTCATCCAATGTTCTGTATTATCCAACGCTGTCTACCTCCCGCCCGGATCCACAGCTGCATCAATACATTGCGATGTTTTGGTGTTAAATTCATAAATACAGTAATTACTACATAACATTACCATGTAGTGAACTGCTTTTTCTGTTGATTTGTTGCAAAACAATATTTTTGGAGCTCAATTTGGAAAATCATAACGTAATTTGACGTTTAATAGGCATTTCCTTAGTTTCTCCTTATTATCCAACATTTTTGCTTATCCAACGTTCTGCCAGCCCTTTTATGTTGGATAAGCAAGACTCTACTGTACTGGGATGTATAGTTCGCCTGCAATCTAAGAACTGCACTGTGAACTGTACCAACGATGGACCCTTAACTGAGAGTGGCGGTTAACAAGTGCAAATAATAAATAAATAAAATAAATAATTAACTAACTTGGCATACAGAACTCCCATGACCAAGATAACATACTGGAGGTCTTTGGAGGGATTTATGGGAGTTGTAGTTCACCTACATCCAGAGTGCACTATGAACCCAAAGGATGGATCTGGAGCAAACTTGGCATGCATACCCCATATGCACAAATTCGAATACTGGCGGGTTTTGAGGAGGATTGGCTTGGACATTTTGGAGTTGTAGGTACTGGGATTTATAGTTTATAGTTCAACTGCAGCCAATAAGCACTCTGAACTCCACCAAAGAGGGAATTGGACCAAACTTGGCACACAGAGCCCCCATGACCAGCAGAAAATACTTCGGGGGAAATTCACCTTGATATGGGGGAATTGTGGTTCACCTATATCCAGAGTGCACTGTGAACCCAAACACCGATGGATCTGGACTAAACAAGGCACACAGAACCTCCATGACTAAGTCAACTTACAGGAGGGGTTTGAGCGGACTGACTCACCATAGTGGGAGTTGAAGCTTACCCTACAGCCAGAGAGCACGCTGAACCCCACCAACATAAGAAACCTTAAGTACTATTATTATTGATAAAATTTAAGAGTAATTAGAGTCTCCTTTAATACGCTTCTTAGCTGAACATTCAACAGGTATATTTGTTGCTATTACTATTAGTATCTCATTGATTATTATTATTACTACTATTATTAATAATACTAAAATTTAAGAGGAATTAGAGTCTCCTTTAATCCTCTTCCTAACTTAACATTCAACAGGTATATTTGTTGCTATTACTATTAGTATTATCTTGTTCATTAATAATAATAATGAACAAGATATTATTATTATTAATAATAATGACAAAAATGCCTGTTGAATGTTCTGCTAGGAAGAGAATGTTATTAAAGCGGACTCTAATAAAATTTATTATTATTAATACTAAAAATTAAGAGTAATTAGAGTTTCCTTTAATCCTCTTCCTAGCTTAACATTCAACAGGTATTTTTGTCACTATTATTATTATTATCTCGTTCATTATTATTATTAAATTTTATTAGAGTCTGCTTTAATAAAATCCTTGGTATTATTATTTTCATTGATATGCAGCCCTTCTCCGATTGGAAATACTGTACATGAAATGCAATGCAGACGAGGAGGAGAAGTTTGCCGTTAAAAACCAAGCCGTTTGTCAATGGGAAATATGTGAAAAACTACATAAACTCCACCCCCATGGCTCCCCCACACCAAATTCCTTTAGAAAAAAAAAGATTCCCTTCCTTTCCTTTGTACTTTAATGGACTAAATTGTGCTTTATAGTCACTCCCCAGCAACTTTGTCCCAGTGAAAGAATAGCACCTATAATATATCTATGTCTAACTATATTATATTATAGATACACAGACATTTTATTAAGTGACAGGGAAGGAGATTCCACCTGAACATTAGGAAGAACTTTTTGACTGTAAGAAGAGCTGTTCAGCATTGCAACTCTCTGTCTCCCAGTCCAGTGGAGGCTTTTAAACAGCGGCTGGGTGGCCATCTGTCTGGGGTGCTTTGATTGTGCTTTTCCTTCATGAAGGCAGAAGGGGGTTGGACTACATGGCCCTTGAGGTCTCTTCCAACTATTATTATTATTATCATTATTATTCATATCATTGAGGCCAAATGGCCATCTGTTGGGAGTGCTTTGACTGTGCTTTTCCTGAATGAAGGATGAAGGAGATTGGACCGAATTGCCCATGTGGTCTCTTCTGAGTTGTTGTTGTTATAAAGATTAGGTGGCCATCTGTCAGTGATGCTTTGATTGTGCTTTTCCTGTCTCGAAGAAAAAATGGGGTTGGACTAGATGGCCCATGTGGTCTCTTCAACATTATTATTATTGCTATTATTTTATTATTATTATTGATTTATTATTATAGAGGCTAGATAGCAATCTGTCGGGGGTGCTTTGATTGTTTTTCCTGTATGAAGGCAGAAGGGGGTTGGATTAGATGCCCAGGTGGTCTCTTCCAACATTATTATTATTATTATTATTATTATTATTATTATTATTATTTGAAATGCAACAAGATGAGTCCACAGCAGACACTCTACTGGCTGTTGTATTGGATCACACGTCGGACACTTCCCAAGTGTCTAGGACGGTGTGATGTATAGGCGAATAATGCGTGCATATCCCAGTAAGGTGGCCTTTTGCAGCTGGCAGATGGTAATCTTGTCAGCGCCGATTGTGTTTACATGCAGGCCAAGGTCTTTAGGCACTGCACCCAGTGTGCCGATCACCAAAGGGACCACCTTGACTGGCTTGTGCCAGAGTCTTTGCAGTTCAATCTTTAAATCCTCATATCGTGTCAGCTTTTCCAGATGTTTCTCTTCAATCCTGCTGTCACCTGGGATTGCGACGATCCATACTGTGTTTTTTAACACGATTCTGAGGTCAGGAGTATTATGCTCCAAAACTCTGTCTGTCTGTCTGAATTCGGAAGTCCCAGAGGAGTTTGGCGTGTTCATTCTCTGTAACTTTTTCAGGCTTGTGATCCCACCAGTTCTTTGTCGCAGGCAGATGGTATTTGTGGCACAAGTTCCAATGAATCATCTGAGCAATGGTGTTGTGCCTCTGCTTGTACTCTGTCTTCTTCTTCTTCTTCTTCTTCTTCTTCTTCTTCTTCTTCTTCTTCTTGCTATTATTGTTATTATTTATTTTAGAGGGTGGATGGCCATCTGTTGGAGGAGCTTTGATTGTGCTTTTCCTGCATAAAGGCAGAAGGGGTTTGGACTAGATAGCCTTTGGAGATTTCTTTCAACTATTATTGTTATTGTTGCTGTTATTGTTATTATTAATTGAGGCTGGATAACCATCTGTCAGGGGTGCTTTGACTATGCTTTTCTTGAATGAAGGCAGAAAGGGGCAGGACTAGATGGCCTTTGGAGGTCTCTTTCTCCTCTATTATTATTATTATTATTATTATTATTATTATTATTATTTCTTGGAGCCGAATATCCATCTGTAGGGAGGGCTTTGATAGTGCTTTTCCTTTATGGCAGAAGGAGGTTGGACTGGATGACCCATGGGATCTATTCCAACTTTATTATTGCTATTATTATTATTATTATTATTATTATTATTATTTGAAACACAACACGATGAGTCCACAGCATACACTCTGCTGGCTGTTGAATTGGATCACACGTTGGACACTTCCCAAGGGTCTAGGACTGTGTGATGTATCGGAGAATAATGCGTGTAGAACCCAGTAAGGTGACTTTCTGCAGCTGGCAGATGGTAATTTTATCAGCGCCAATTGTGTTTAAGTGCAGGCCGAGGTCTTTAGGCACTGCACCCAGTGTGCCGATCACCACTGGGACCACCTTGACGGGCTTGTGCCAGAGTCTTTGCAGTTCGATCTTTAAATCCTCATATCGTGTCAGCTTTTCCAGTTGTTTCTCCTCAATCCTGCTGTCGCCTGGGATTGCGACAATCCATACTTTGTTTTTTAGCACGATTGTGAGGTCAGGAGTATTATGCTCCAAAACTCTGTCTGTCTGAATCCGGAAGTCCCAGAGGAGTTTGGTTATTACTATTATTATTATTATTATTATTATTTATTGAGACTGGATTGCCATCTGTCGGGAGGGCTTTGATGGTGGTTTTCCTGCATGAAGGCAGAAGGGGATTGGACTAGATGGCCTTTAGAGATCTCTTCCAGCTCTATTATTCTGTGATTATTATTGTATGATTATACACACATATATTATATATAGTTACATGCACACATCTATCTATCTATCTATCTATCTATCTATCTATCTATCTATCTATCTATCTATCTCACCCTGTTTCCTCATAATGCTTTCCTTAGACTGGATGCTTGACTTATTTTCTGCTAAACAGCCCTCCACAGGTGTCACACAAAAGCTCAGTGGGAAGAGGTGTGTCTTGCGAAAGCTCTGTTCGAAAGTTTGTCCAAAATGGCTTTGAATCAGTTTCACATTGTTGTGTTGTGTGTTTTGCAGAGAAGGATCCCTTTGTGGGGAATTCTTGGGGCAAAGCTGCCGGAGATGCATTGTTGTTAATAGCCACAGATCCCGAACAAGATTTCCAAAAGCGCATTGTTCCGAAAAGAGAGAACTGTTTTGCCTACTTCCTTGAGAAGCTCAGGTTGTGATGTCGGGGTCTGAACGTATGGGAGACCTCATAAGATGGGCTGAGCAGAGGGCGAGGGTTTCCTCTCTATGTACACCCCCCCTAACTTCGAGGGCCTCCCTCTTTTGCCTGACAACAAGTGGGAAGTTTGCAATTGGACAAGAGCTCCCAAGATTTCCCGACCCTCTGTTTGCTCTTCTCTTCTGAATCAGTGCGTAGTCGCCTTGAAGATGTAGATGTGTATTTGCATTGAAAATATATATATGTTAGGGACAAGAGAGAGCTTCTGGAGCTTCTGTAGGTTCGTTCATAAAGTTGAATTTGTTTGTAAGTTGGAATGGGGATAGCTTTGAAGTAAATGTCCATACACACACACACACACACACACACACACATATACAGGCAGCCCCCAAGTTCTATCAGTTTATTCTTAAGTTAAATTTGTATGTAATTTGGAATAGGGACATTATTTAAGTGCTACTCTCTCTCTCTCTCTCTCTCTCTCTATATATATATATATATATATGCTAGTGGTCCCCTGCCACGCGTTGCTGTGGCCCAGTCTGGTGATATGGAAAATAAATTAATTAGAAAGTACTGGTTTCTAATATATGTAATGTCTTTATTAGGGCTGGGCGGTTTCGTTTCGTTAATTCGTATTTCGTTAAAAATTCGTTATTTTTTTTTGTTAACGAAGCGATAACGAACCATTCTGGAGCAACTTAAAAACGAAACGAATTTTTCAATTCGTTTCGTAAATGCTTCGTATTTCGTTATGTATTCGTTTCGTTATTGGTTTGAGGTCGTTTCGTTATTATTTCCGCATGTCTGGGGCAAGTTTTATAGTTGTTTTTTGTTTAATTAGTGAAAAAAAATTATAATATCACACCAACAGTCAACAACAGAGGGAGAGGGAAGCTTCAGAAGTTTTTTTAGCGTATTGCGCGATCGCGGCCGCCATTAACGAATCGATTCGTTATTATTTCGTTATTGTTTTGTAATTTTTTAACCATTTACGATATTTCGTAAATATCGAACTTTTTTTAAGGAAAATTTCGGAATTCTTTTAAATATTGAAACGCAAAAAACCCCAAAAACGAATCGATTTTAGAAACAAATTTTTCCGTTGTTACCCAGGCTTAGTCTTTATGCTTGTGGGTAAACAGTATTTCTTGATGTTTCTTTGACAGTGTTGCTGTAGGGATTGTCTGGTTTGCCTACTCTGGAACATGCAACATATAATTGTCCATCTTTAGGAGTCCCTTTCAAATCTATAATATTTTATCTGTATGTGTGTGAATCATATCTATCTATCTATATCTATGGCT
Organism: Anolis sagrei; assembly: GCF_037176765.1. Classification (NCBI taxonomy): domain Eukaryota; kingdom Metazoa; phylum Chordata; class Lepidosauria; order Squamata; family Anolidae; genus Anolis; species Anolis sagrei. The sequence goes on along the minus strand of NC_090034.1, from coordinate 57,721,519 downwards.
GGATGGCTCTCTGTCAGGAGGGCTTTGATTACGTTTTCTTGCCCTGGTGAAGGGAGTTGGACTGGATGGCCTTAAGTATTTTCTGTTGGTCATGGGGGTTCTGTGTGGGAAGTTTGCCCCATTTCTGTCATTCGTGTGGTTCATTCAGAATGGTCTTTGATTGTAGGTGAACTATACATCCCAGTAACTACAACTCCCAAATGTCAAGGTCTATTTCCCCCCAAAACTCCATCTGTGTTCATATTTGGGCATGTGGAATATTCGTGCCAAGTTTGGTCCAGATCCATCATTCTTTTGAGTCCACAGTGCTCTCTGGATGTAGGTGAACTACAACTCCAAAACTCAAGGTCAAAGCTCAGCAATTTCTTCTAGAATATTCTGTTGGTCATGGGAGGCCTGTGTGCCAAGTTTGGTTCGATTCCATCGTTGGTGGAGTTCAGAATGCTCTTTGATTCTAGGTGAACTATAAATCCCAGCAAGTACAACTCCCAAATGACAAAATCATAATTTTTTGGCTGGATGGCCATTTGTCAGGGGTGATTTGAATGCAATATTCCTGCTTCTTGGCAGGGGGTTGGACTGGATGGCCCAAGAGGTCTCTTCCAACTCTTTGATTCTATGATTCTATGATTACTCTTTGTGTTGTGAGACATTTTGTTGCCAAATTTGGTGTGATTTCGTTCATTGGTTCTTTTGTTTTTAAGGTACTCATTACGCACAGAGCATTTATAGATATAGATATATATACATATACACATACACACATACATACACACATATACACACATAAACACAAATACATATATATGTACACACACAAATACGTATACAAACACATACACACATGCACACACTTCCCTATGCTACCCAATCTTATATAAATAAAATGTAATGTTCGTTTGTGGGATTAACTGAACTCAAAAACCACTGGACGAATCGACACCAAATTTGGACACAAGACACCTAACAACCCAATGTGTGTCCTTCACTTTAAAAAAATTGATTTTGTCATTTGGGAGTTGTAGTTGCTGGGATTTATAGTTCACCTACAATCAAAGAGCATTCTAAACTCCACCAATTATGGAATTGAACCAGTCTTGGCACACAGAACTCCCATGACAAAGAGAAAATACTGTAAGGGTTTGGTGGGCATTGACCTTGAGTTTTGGAGTTGTAGTTCACCTACATCCAGAGAGCACTGTGGACTCAAACAATGATGGATCGGAACCAAACTTGGCATGAATACTCAATATGTCCAAATATGAACACTGGTGGAGTTTGGGGAAAACAGACCTTGACATTTGGGAGTTGTAGTTGCTGGGATTTATAGTTCACCTACAATCACAGAGCCTTCTGAACCCCACCAACGATAGAATTGGGCCAAACCTCCCACACAGAACCCCCATGTGGGCCACAGCAATGCTTGCATCTTGGAAGCAGTGCATTTGGATCATCCTCCTCTCCTAAAGGACCTGGTCTAGGGGATGCTGGGAGCTGTAGTTCTGAAGTGAGTGTGCATATGCTATTGTGTATTTTGTTTGCCAGGGGGAGTCATTTTGCGTATACACTGTAGCGTTTTTTGGCTTTTTTAGTCCCTTATGCTGTGTTTTCCAGTGTTTTTATGAGTGATGGTCCCTCGTTGACCTGATAGGTGTATTGTGTCCCAATTTCATGTCAATTCGTCCAGTGGTTTTTGAGTTATGTTTATCCCACAAACGAACATTACATTTTTATTATATAGATAAAAAGTTTTATATACAGGCAGCCAAATTGATATAACCTTTTCCTATGGCACACAGCAGACAGGAATTGATCAGCAACTGAACAAGAAGTTTGGGGGGAATTGACTTTGATTTATAGAGGTTGTAGTTCACCTACATCCAGAGAGCAGTGTGAACCCAACCAACAATGGTTTTGGACCACATTTGCCACAGATGATGGGATTTGCAGTACCTTCATTCACTTCCTGACACCACTGCGACCCCCACAAATGACGGGCCTGGACCAAATTTGCAACAGAAACCCCCCATGGCCCACTTTACGTCTTGATGCGGATTGGGGATAGATGGACCAGGGACGATGGAAATTGCAGTACCTTCACCCACTTCTATAGACCACTGTGATCACCATGAATGACAGCCCTAGACCAAACTTGGGACACAAAACACTCATGACTAACAACATACTGGAGAGGTTTGGGGAACTGACCCACCTGTCTGGGAGTTATAGTTCACCCTGCATCCAGAAGTCTCTGAACCCCACCAATGACGAATCTGGACGAAACATGGCACACAGAACCCTGGTGATCATCACAACATACTGGAGGTGTTGGTGGGGGGATTGACCTACTCACGTAGGAGTCATAGTTCACCCTGCATCCAGAGCACTCTGAACCCCACCAATGATGAATCTGAACCAAACTTCGAACACAGCACCCTGGTGACCAACAGAACATACTGTAGGTGTTTGTGGGGGACCGACCTACCTGTGTGGGAGTTGTAGTTCACCCTGTACCCAGAGCACTCTGAACCCCACTAATGACAGATCTGGACCAAACATGGCACACAGACCCAACATGCCCAACTGTGAATACAGGCGGAGTTTGGGGGTGACTGCCCTGGGAATCTGGGATTTGTAATCACCTGATCCAGAGGGGACTGGACCCAGCCAACGTTGGATCTGGACCAAACGTGGCACACCAGTGCAACATGGCCAACTGTGCATACAGGCCTGGTTTGGGGAAGATTGACCCACGGTTCTGGGAAATGTAGTTCACCCACATTCTTATGCATTTTCTAATGTGAGCATTCATAAAAAAAGAAATCAAAAACTGGCTTTTTCCCTAAAAAATAGTGTTACTAATTATTTTACTTACTTAGGCGAACCCTCATAGCCCGAGGATGATGGCCCTTCAAGTGGTGTTCCTTGGCGGTGGATACATAGGTGACTGTGGAGCCCTATTCTAGATCCGCATGTTCTTCCACAGTGAGGGTGTTGGTTTCCAGGTGGAACGTGGTCCCAGTCAGGGTTGGCTTGACGTGCCTCCTTTCTCTTGGCACATTTCTCCCTTTCGCCCTCCACTCATTCCTCTTTGAATTCTGCAGCACTGCTGGTCACAGCTGACTTCCAGTTAGAGCCAGGGCTTCCCAGTCCTCTTTGTCTTTGCCAGAGTTTTTAAGGTTGGCTTTAAGCCCATCTTTAAATCTCTTTTCCTGTTCACCAACATTATGTTTCCCGTTCTTGAGTCGGAAGTACAATAACTACTTTGGGAAGCAGTGATCAGGCATTCGGAAAGAGTGGCCAGTCCAGCGGAGTTGATAGTGTGGGAGCATCACTTTAATGCTGATGGTTTTTGCTTCTTCCAGCACGCTGACATTTGTCCGCCTGTCTTCCCAAGAGATTTGCAGGATTTTTCAGAGGCAACACTGATGGAATTGTTCCAGGAGTTGAGTGTGATGTCTGTAGACAGTCCACGTTTTGCAGGCATATTGCAGAGTTGGGAGGACAATAGCTTTATAAACAAGTACCTTGGTCTCCCTATGGATGTCCCAGTCCTCAAACACTCTGTGCTTCATTCGGAAAAATGCTGCACTCACAGAGCTCAGGCGGCGTTGTATTTCAGTGTCAATGTTGACTTTTGCGTAGAGGTGGCTCCCAAGGGAGAGGAAATGGCCTGCATTTTCTAATGTTACACCATTAAGCGGTATTTCTGGCATTGCAGAGTGATTGGCAGGTGACTGCTAGAAGAGCACTTTGGTTTTTTCAATGTTCATAGAATCATAGAATCAAAGAGTTGGAGGAGACCTCATGGGCCATCCAATCCAACCCCCTGCCGAGAAGCAGGAAAATCGCATTCAAAGCACCCCCAACAGATGGCCATCCAGCCCCTGTTTAAAAGCTTCCAAATAAGGAGCCTCCACCACACAGAGAGTTCCACTGCTGAACATCTGTCACAGTCAGGAAGCTCTTACTAATGTTCAGATGGAATCTCCTTTCAATGAGATGCCGAGCTTCCCGTATGCTTCTGCAAAGATTTTTAGAGTGGCTTGTAGGTCTTCTGAATGTGCACAGACTACATTATCATCGGCATATTGGAGTTCTATATCTGATGTTGTTGTGACCTTGGTTTTGGCTTTTGGTCAGGTGAGGTTAAATAGCTTGCCATCTGTCCGATAGATGATTTCCACTGTTATGAAGTATCATAACAATGAAGATGGAAAATAAGTTTGGAGCAATGACACATCCCAGTTTGACACCTGATCCCACCTTAAATGGGTCACTTTGGGAGCCATTGCTGTCCAAGACTGTTGCCATCATGTCATCGTGATGCATTTTATATGCAGGTAGTCCCCAAGTCACAAACAAGAGAGGTCCTGTAGCTTTGTACTTAAGTTGAATTTGTATGTAAGCTGGGACAGGGACATTTTTGAAGTGCAACTCCAGCCGTATGTGTGTGTGTGTATGCTGTCCCCTGCCACGCATTGCTGTGGCCCAGTCTGGTGATCTGGAAAATAAAGTAATGAGAAAAGTGTTGGTTTCTAATATATGTAATTTCTTTATGCTTGTGTGTAAACAGTATTTCTTGATGTTTCTTTGTCAGTGTTGATGTAGATATTGTCTGGTTTGCCTACTCATGAAAAAGGCAACATATAATTATCCTTCTTTAGGGGTCCCTTTCAAATCTGTGATACTATATCTGTGTGTGAGTGTGAATCATATATATCTATCTCAGTAGTTCTCAACCTTCCTAATGCCGCGACCCCTTAGTACAGTTCCTCACGTTGTGGTGACCCCCAACCATAACATTTTCATTGCTACTTTGTAACTGTAATTTTGCTACTGTTATGAATTGTAATGTAATATCTGATATGCAGGATGTATTTTCAAATCCCAAATACCCAATATGCCCAAATTTGAATACTGGTGGAGTTGGGCGGGGGGTTGATTTTGTCATTTGGGAGCTGAAGTGGCTGGGATTTATAGTTCACCTACAATCAAAGAGCATTCTGAACACCACCAATGATGAAATTGAACCAAACTTGGCACACAGAACTCCCTTGACCAACAGAAAATACTGGGAGGATCTGGTGGACATTGACCTTTAATTTTTGGAGTTGTAGTTCACCTACATCCAGAGAGGACTGTGGACTCAAGCAATGATGGATCTGGGCCAAACTTGGCACGAATACTCAATATGCTGAAATGTGAACACTGGAGGAGTTTGAGAAAAATAGACCTTAACATTTGGGAGTTGTAGTTGCTGAGATTTATAGTTCATCTACAATGAAATAACATTCTGAACCCCACCAACAATAGAATTGGACCAAACTTCCCACACAGAACCCATGACCAACAGAAAATACTATGTTTTCTGATGGTCTTTGGTGACCCCTCTGACACCCCCTCACGACCCCCACAGGGGTCTCGACCCCCAGGTTGAGAAACACTGATCTATCTATATCTATGGCTGGATGGCTCTTTGTCAGAAGGGCTTTGATTACGTTTTTTTGCCCTGGTGAAGGGAGTTGGACTGGATGGCCTTAAGTACTTTCTGTTGGTCATGGGGGTTCTGTGTGGGAAGTTTGCCCCAATTCTGTCGTTCGTGGACTTCAGAATGCTCTTTGATTGTAGGTGAACTATAAATCCCAATGACTACAACTCCCAAATGTCAAGGTTCATTTCCCCCAAACTCAATCTGTGTTCATATTTGGGCATATGGAATATTCAGTGCCAAGTTTGGTCCAGATCCATTATTTGAGTCCACAGGGCTCTCTGGATGTAGGGAAACTATAACTCCCAAACTCAAGGTCAGTGCTCATCAAACCCTTCTAGTGTTTTCTGTTGATCATGGGTGTCCTGTATGCCACATTTGGTTCAATTCTATCATTGGTGGAATTCAGAATGCTCTTTGATTGTAGATGAACTATAAATCCCAGCAACTACAACTCCCAAATGACAATGAGAAAATCAATTTTTGAGTGATGGTCACTCCTTAGGTTAGTAAGTGTCTTGTGGCCAAAATTGGCAGCAATTCGTCCAGTGGTTTTTGAGTTATGTTAATCCCACAAACGAACATTTCATTTATATGTGTGTGTGTGTGTATAGATAGATCGATAGATATGTTTGGAAGATTTCCCCTCACTTTCAGTCCCTGTAAGAATTGGACTATGGAAAATGTCACATCCACTGTTTTCACATGGTGAGATGTATTCCACACTGGGCATGTGTATTCAACAGCAGGGTAGCAGAAAGCAAGGGAAGCTGTCTTCATTGTGTCTGGTTGTGATGCCCAGCTTGTGTCAGACAGCTTTCATATGATATTTCTAGTACCCACGTTTTGCTTGATATTCAAGCAGTGTTTCTTGTAAGTCAGAGCACGGTCCAGAGTGACTCCCAGATATTTGGGTGCGCTGCAATGCTCCAGTGGGATTCCTTCCCAGGTAATCCTCAGAGCTTGGGATGCTTGTCTGTTCTTAAGGTGAAAAGCACACACCTGTGTTTTAGATGGATGAGGAATCAACTGGTTTTCCCTGTTATAGGCAGTAAGAGCAGCTAAAGCTTTGGAGAGCTTCTGTTCAACCCTTTCAAAGTTCCCTGCTTCAGCGTTGATGGCACAATCGTCAGCATAGATTAAACTCTCTGTCCCTTCTGGCAGTGGCTGATCATTTGTGTAAATGTTAAGCATTGATGGAGCAAGGGGACATGAGAGATGCCTCCCCATAGGATCATAACACATCTGGGCGTCCCCTGGGTAACGTCTTTGTAGACGGCTGATTCTCTTACAGCCTGTCTATTCTGCCTTGGTCAGACCACACCTGGAATCCCACTGTGTAGGTGAACTACAACTCCCAAACTCAAGGTCAATGGCCACCAAATGCTGCTAGTATTTTCTGTTGGTCATAGGAGGCCTGTGTGCCAAGTTTGGTTCAATTCCATCATTGGCGGAGTTCAGAATGCTCTTTGATTGTAGGTGAACTATAAATCCCAGCAACTACAACTCCCAAATGACAAAATCATTATTTTTTGAGTGATGGTCACTCCTTGTGTTGTGAGACGTTTTGTTGCCAAATTTAGTGTGATTTCATTCATTGGTTCTTTTGTTTTGAAGGTACTCATTACACACTGAGCATTTATATATATATTGATAGTAAATAACCTTGACTCAAACATAAGCTGAGGGGAGCTTTTTCAGCCTTAAAAGGGGGCTGAAAAACTCTGCTTATACTCTAGTAGAAGGGTCCTCAAACTATGGCCCCGGGGGCCAGATGCGGCCCTCCAAGGTCATTTACCCGGCCCTCACTCAGGATCAACCTAAGTCTGAAACGACTTGAAAACACACAACAATAACAACAACAATCCTATCTAATCAGCCAAAAGCAGGCCTACACTTCCCATTGAAATACTAAATTTTATATTTGTTGAAATTGTTCTTCATTTTAATTATTGTATTAATGTATTGTCGAAGGCTTTCATGGCTGGAATCACTAGGTTCTTGTAGGTTTTTTCGGACTATAGGGCCATGTTCTAGAGGCATTTCGCCTGCATCTATGGCAAGCATCCTCAGAGGTAGTGAGGTCTGTTGGAAATAGGAAAATGGGTTTATATATCTGTGGAATGACCGGGGTGAGACAAAGAGCTCTCTGCTGAAGCTAGGTGTGAATGTTTCAGCTGACCACCTTCATTAGCATTTGAAGGCTTGGCCGAGCCTGGGAAAATATTCTGTTGAGAGGTGTTAAGATGTGCCTGGTTGTTTCCTCTCTGCTGTTTTGCTGTAGTAATTTTAGAGTTTTTTAATACTGGTAGGCAGATTTTGTTCATTTTCATGGTCTCCTCCTTTCTGTTGAAATTGTCCACATGCTTGTGGATTTCAATGGCTTCTCTGTGTAGTCTGACGTGGTGGTTGTTGGAGTGATCCAGCATTTCTGTGTTCTCAAATAATATGCTGTGTCCAGGTTGGTTCATCAGGTGCTCCGCTATGGCTGACTTCTCTGGTTGAAGTAGTCTGCAGTGCCTTTCATATTCCTTGATTCGTGTTTGGGCAATGCTGCGTTTGGTGGTCCCTATGTAGACTTGTCCACAGCTGCATTCACACCTAGCTTCAGCAGAGAAGAGCTCTTTGCCCCACCCCAGTCATTCCACAGATATATAAACCCATTTTCCTATTTCCAACAGACCTCACTACCTCTGAGGATGCTTGCCATAGATGCAGGCGAAACGTCAGGAGAAAATGCCTCTAAAACATGGCCCTATAGCCCGAAAAAACCTACAAGAACCTAATTATTGTATTGTTTTTAAGTGTCTTTTGCACTACAAATAAGATATGTGCAGCGTGCATAGGAATTTATTCATGTTTTTTTCAAATTATAATCTGGCCCTCCAACAGTTTGAGGGACTGTGACCTCTGTTTAAAAAAATTGTGGACCCCTGCTCTAGTATAGGTGGTAACATCATATAATAATACTAATAGTATATAATATATGATATAATAATATTACTAATATATAATATAAAATTCCTCTCACTTCCTGTTGTTTGGCCCCTGTTCTGAACTAGGAGCCGTATGTAAGTAAGTCAGATGTTTGTAACTTGGGGATGGCCAGTATACCGTATATAATAATAACTAGCCGTACCCTGCCACGCGTTGCTGTGGCCCAGTCTGGTGATCTGGAAAATAAAGTAATGGTTTCTAATCTATGTAATTCCTTTATACTTGTGGGTAAACAGTATTCCATGTTGTTTCTATGTCAATGTTGATGTGGAGATTGTCTGGTTTGCCTACACTGGAACATGCAACATATAATTGTCCTTCTTTACGGGTCCCTTTCAAATCTATGATACTATATCTCTCTGTGTGTGAATCATATCTCTCTATCTATCTATGGCTGGATGGCTGTTTGTCAGGAGGGCTTTGATTACGTTTTCTTGCCCTGATGAAGGGAGTTGGACTGGATGGCCTTAAGTACTTTCTGTTGGTCATGGGGGTTCTGTGTCGGACGTTTGCCCCGATTCTGTCATTGGTGGGATTCAGAATGCTTTTTGATTGTAGGTGAACTGTGAATCCCAGTGACTACAACTCTCAAATGTCAAGGTCTATTTCCCCTAAACTCCATCTGTGTTCATATTTGGGCGTATTGAGTGCTTGTGCCAAGTTTGGTCTAGATCCATCATTGTTTGAGTCCACAGTGCTCTATGGATGTAGTTGAACTACAACTCCCAAACTCAAGGTCAATGCCCACCAAACCCTTCCAATGTTGTCTGTTAGTCATGGGAGTTCTGGTGCCAAGTTTGGTTCAATTCCATCGTTAGTGGAGTTCAGAATGCTCTTTGATTGTAGGTGAACTATAAATCCCAACAACTAGAACTCCCAAATGACAAATTCATAATTTTTGAGTGATGGTCACTCCTTGTGTTGTGAGACATTTTGTTGCCAAATTTGGTGTGATTTCGTTCATTGGTTCCTTTGTTTTTAAGGAACTCATTATGCACAGAGCATTTTTATATATATATAAAAGGTAAAGGTAGTCCCCTGACATTAAGTCCAGTCATGTCTGACTCTGGGGTGTGGTTCTCATCTCCATTTGGAGACTAGGACGCGGAACAATGGCTTCAAACTACAAGAGAGGAGATTCCATCTGAAGATTAGGAAGAACTTCCTGACTGTGAGAGCCGTTCAGCAGTGGAACTCTCTGCCCCGGAGTGTGGTGGAGGCTCCTTCTTTGGAAGCTTTTAAGCAGAGGCTGGATGGCCATTTGTCAGGGGTGGTTTGAATGCAATATTCCTGCTTCTTGGCAGGGGGTTGGACTGGATGGCCCATGAGGTCTCTTCCAACTCTTTGATTCTATGATTCTATGATTCTATGATTCTATGATTCCATTTCTAAGCCGAAGAGCCGGCGTTGTCCGTAGACACCTCCAAGGTCATGTGGCTGGCATGACTGCATGGAGCGCCGTTACCTTCCCGCCAGAGCGGTACCTATTGATCTACTCACATTTGCATGTTTTCGAACTTATAGGTTGGCAGAAGCTAGGGCTGACAGCGGAAGCTCACGCCGCTCCCCGGAATCGAACCTGCGACCTTTCGATCAGCAGCTCAGTGCTTTAACCCACTGCGCCACCGGGGGCTCCTTTATATGTATTAGTAGTATTATCTTATATTATTTATAATAATAATAATAATAATAATAATAATAAATATAAGATAATACTACTAATATATAATATGACTGCTTTCGCTTCTTCTTGTCCCACTCCCGTTCTGAACTCGGAGTCATATTTAAGTTGGATGCTTGTCACTCCAGGGCACCCTGTATATGTACATCTATATCTATAGAAGCAAAAGTAGGGCCTCCCAAGCCAGTCTGTATAATTGCTCTGTGAAGTTTGCTCAGCAACTGCAGCATAGAGAGGAGGGGCGGCGGAGGGAGGCCAAGGCTGCAACGCTGCAGGGAAGGGGAGGCCCTCTCTGGAGGAGGCTTGTTGGGGCACAAAAAGGGGGCAGAGGCTGGAAGTGGGGAGGCAGGCAGGCAGGCAGCCAAGAAGGCCAGGCGCAGGCTCCTGCACCATGCCCTTTCCCACCTGCCACAGCCCATCAGCCTGCAAACTGGCCCAATTGGGGCGAATGGCAGAGGAAAGGGAGCCAGGTTGCCTACACTCTCTCTCACCCTCCCTTCTTGCAGACCTAGATTCATAGAATAATTGAGTTGGAAGAGACCACAAGGGTATCTAGTTCAACCCCCTTCTGACATGCAGAGAAATCACAAAGCAACCCCGACAGATGGCCATCCACCCTTTATTATTATTATTATTAATAATAATAATAATAATAATAATAATGGTTGTTGCTGTTGTTATTGAGTTAAAAGAGACCCCAAGGGCCATCTAGCGCAACTCCCTTCTGCCTTCATGCTGGAAAAACACAATCAAAGCAACCCCGACAGATGGCCATCCACCCTCTATTAATAATACTAATACTAATAATAATAATAATAATAATTGTTGTTGCTGTTGTTAATGAGTTAAAAGAGACCCCAAGGGCCATCTAGCGCAACTCCCTTCTGCCTTCATGCTGGAAAAACACAATCAAAGCAACCCCGACAGATGGCCATCCACCCTCTATTAATAATAGTAGTAATAATAATAATAATAATAATTGTTGTTGTTGCTGCTGTTGTTATTGAGTTAAAAGAGACCCCAAGGGCCATCTAGCGCAACTCACTTCTGCCTTCATGCTGGAAAAACACAATCAACGCAACCCTGATAGATGGCTATCCAGCCTCAATAATGTTAATGATAATGATAATAATAGAGTTGGAAGAGGCTTCAATGGCCATCTAGTCCTATCCCCTTCATTCTGCCTTCATGCAGGAAAAGCACAATCCAAGCACCCCTGACAGATGACCACCCAGCCTGAAAAATAAATAAATAAATAAATATTATTAATAGTAATAATAATAATAGAGTTGGAAGAGACCACATGGGCCATCTAGTGCAACCCCCTTCTGCCTTCATGCAGGAAAAACACAATCAAAGCAACCCTGATAGATGGCCATCCAGCCTCAATAATGTTAATGTTAATGATAATGATAATAATAGAGTTGGAAGAGGCCTCAAGGGCCATTTATTTATTTATTTATTTATTTCCTGCATTTATTAACCGCCGCTCTCAGCCCTAGGGCGACTCGCGGCGGTGTACAGCACACACAAGACAATTTACAATGAGCCAAGACGACAAAACCAACATATCACTACTACACATCATCTAATTACACTAAAATAATCCGCTCCGTCTTATCGTAGAATCATAATCCATCTCGTAGTCGTAGTCCGTTCCAGTTGTCATTTCCAGTTACTATAGCACTCAGTTAAATGCCTTCTCGAATAGCCATCTAGTCCTATCCCCTTCATTCCGCCTTCAAGCAGGAAAAGCACAATCAAAGCATACCCAACAGATGACCATCCAGGCTCAATAAATAAATAAATAAATAAATATTAATAGTAGCAATAATAATAGAGTTGGAAGAGACCTCATGGGCCATCTAGTGCAACCCTCTTCTGCCTTCATGCAGGAAAAACACAATCAAAGCAACCCTGATAGATGGCCATCCAGCCTCAATAATGTTAATGTTAATGATAATGATAATAATAGAGATGGAAGAGACCACATGGGCCATCTAGTCTAACTCCCTTGTGACATGCAGGGAAATCACAATCAAAGCAACCCCGACAGATGGCCATCCATCCCCTATTATTATTATTAATAATAATAATAATAATTGTTATTGAGTTAAAAGAGACGTCAAGGGCCATCTAGTGCAACTCCCTTCTGCCTTCATGCAAGAAAAGCACAATCAAAGCAACCCTGATAGATGGCCATCCAGCCTCAATAATATTAATGATAATGATAATAATAGAGTTGGAAGAGGCCTCAAGGGCCATCTAGTCCTATCCCCTTAATTCTGCCTTCATGCAGGAAAAGCACAATCAAAGCATCCCCAACAGATGACCATCCAGGCTCAATAATAAATAAATAAGTAAATATTAATAATAGTAACAATAATAATAGAGTTGGAAGAGACCACATGGGCCATTGAGGCCTCAAGGGCCATCTAGTCCTATCCCCTTAATTCTACCTTCATGCAGGAAAAGCACAATCAAAGCACTCCTGAAAGATGGCCATCCACTCTCTCTAAATAATAATAATAATAATAATAATAATAATAATAATAATAGGGTTGGAAGAGACCACATGGGCCATCTAGTGCAACTCCATTCTGCCTTCATGCAGGAAAAGCACAATCAAAACACCCCTGACAGATGATCATCCAGCCATAATAATAATAATAATAATGATAATAATAATAACAACTCTGGCACAAGCCAGTCAAGGTGGTCCCAGTGGTGATCGGCACACTGGGTGCAGTGCCTAAAGACCTTGGCCTGCACTTAAACACAATTGGCGCTGACAAAATTACCATCTGCCAGCTGCGGAAGGCCACCTTACTGGGATCTGCATGCATTATTTGCTGATACATCACACAGTCCTAGACACTTTGCGAAGTGTCCAACGTGTGATCCAATGCAACAACCAGTAGAGTGTCTGCTGTGGACTCACCTTGTTGTGTTTCAAATAATAATAATAATAATAATAATAATAATAGTAATAGAGTTGGAAGAGTCCATTATTTTCGTTGCTACTTCATAACTGTAATTTTGGGTTGTTGTAGGTTTTTTCGGGCTATATGGCCATGTTCTAGAGGCATTCTCTCCTTACGTTTTGCCTGCATCTATGGCAAGCATCCTCAGAGGTAGTGAGGACCTTTGAGGATGCTTGCTATAGATGCAGGCGAAACGTCAGGAGAGAACGCCTCTAGAACATGGCCATATAGCCCGAAAAAACCTACAACAACCCAGTGATTCCAGCCATGAAAGCCTTCAACAATAAACTATAATTTTGTTCTTGTTATGAATTGTCATGTACATATATGCAAGATGTGTTTTCAGGCACTGGACCAAATTTGGCACATATACCCGATATGCCCAAATTTGAATACTGCTGGGATTGGCTGGGGGTTGATTTTCTCATTTGGGATTTGTAGTTGTTGGGATTTATAGTTCACCTACAATCAAAGAGCGTTGTGAACTCCACCAACCATGGAATTGAATCAAACTTGGCACACAGAGCCCCCATGACCCAACAGAAAATACTGGAAGGGTTTGGTGGGTATTGACCTTGAGTTTGGGAGTTGTAGTTCACCTACATCCAGAGGGCACTGTGGACTCAAACAATGATAGTGTGGACCAAACTTGGCACAAACACTCAATATGCCCAAATGTGAACACTGTTAGAGTTTGGGGAAAATAGACCTTGACATTTGGGAGTTGTAGTTGCTGGGATTTATAGTTCACCTACAATCTAAGAGCATTCTGAATCCCAACAACGACAGAATTGGGCCAAACTTCCCACACAGAACCATCATAACTTGAAGGGACTCGCTGGCGCGAGCCTCTCTACAACCTCGCGTGCTCTCCCTCGCCACACACATACGAACCATACAGCAATGCAGCAAGCACGCCTGCTCTCCCCTCCCTGCTTGGAGTCTCAGAAACAGCCCTCCCCTTGGCTGAGAGACCAGCCGATCACAGCGGAGGAAGGCTTTTGGTGGGAGGATTTGCTGTCTGTTTCCAAAAAGAGAATGACAGGCAGAGAGATCTTCAGCCTTCTCTGCCAAAGGGGTTCCTAAGACCAGCAGAAATATATATTTTCTGTGGGTCATTGGCGAGCCCTCTGAAACCCCCTCATGACCCCCACAGGGGTCCCGACCCCTAGGTTGAGAAACACTGCTGTAATTAATCTTAAAAGTTATTATTATTAATAATAACAATAATAATGAATGAGATAACAACAACAACAATAATAATAGTGACAAAAATACCTGTTGAATGTTAAGCCAGGAAGAGGATTTTATTAATATAATGCAATATATAGATAGATATATTACAGATATACAATGGTGCCGCTAATAATAACAACAACAACAACAACAACAACAAGTGAGATAGAAAAATAGATCAATTTACTTTTGAAGAGGGGGGAAGGGTGTCAAATTTAAATGTTTTGCAAACAATGAAACTGCAAAGTTTTGTATAGGGCGAATGTAATCGAACTGGTTTTAATTCATTAATGACTAGCCGTCCCCTGCCACACGTTGCTGTGGCCCTCATGGGGGTTCTGTGTGGGAGGTTTGGCCCCATTCTATCATTGGTGGGGTTCAGAATGCTCTATGATTGTAGGTGAACTATAAATCCCAGCAACTGCAACTCCCAAATGTCAAGATTCTATTTTCCCCAAACTCCACCAGTGTTCACATTTGGGCATATTATAGAATCATAGAATCAAAGAGTTGGAAGAGACCTCATGGGCCATCCAGTCCAACCCCCTGCCAAGAAGCAGGAATATTGCATTCAAATCACCCCTAACAGATGGCCATCCAGCCTCTGTTTAAAAGCTTCCAAAGAACGAGCCTCTACCACACTCCGGGGCAGAGAGTTCCACTGCTGAACGGCTCTCACAGTCAGGAAGTTCTTCCTCATGTTCAGATGGAATCTCCTTTCTTGTAGTTTGAAGCCATTGTTCCATGTCCTAGTCTCCAGGGAAGCACAAAACAAGCTTGCTCCCTCCTCCCTGTGGCTTCCTCTCACATATTTATACATGGCTATCATATCTCCTCTCAGCCTTCTCTTCTTCAGGCTAAACAAGTATTCGTGTAGAGTTGGTCCAGATCCATCATTGTTTGAGTCCA
The DNA here is from genome assembly GCF_037176765.1 of Anolis sagrei. Lineage (NCBI taxonomy): Eukaryota > Metazoa > Chordata > Lepidosauria > Squamata > Anolidae > Anolis > Anolis sagrei. The sequence goes on along the minus strand of NC_090034.1, from coordinate 57,706,221 downwards.
CAGTGTTCTCTGGCTGTAGGTACCTTGGGAAGTCTGATCTGGCCACAGTGGTCCATGCTCTTGTTACATCCCAAATAGACTACTGCAACACACTCTACGTGGGGTTGCCCTTGAAGACTGTTTGGAAACTTCAACTGGTCCAGCGAGCGGCAGCCAGATTACTCACCGGAGCGTCATACAGGGAGCACACCACCCCCCTGCTGTGTCAGCTCCACTGGCTGCCGGTTCAGTTCCGAGCACAATTCAAGGTGCTGGTTTTGACCTACAAAACCCTATACGGTTCCGGTCCAGCGTATCTGTCCAAACGCATCTCCCTCTACGTCCCACCCCGGAGTTTGAGATCATCTGGGGAGGCCCTGCTCTCGACCCCACCGCTATCACAAGTGAGGTTGGTGGGGACGAGGAGCAGGGCCTTCTCAGTGGTGGCCCCTCACCTGTGAAATTAACTCCCGGGGGAAATTAGGGCATCAACATCCCTCCTCTCCTTCAGGAGGAAATTAAAGACGTGATTGTGGGACCAGACCTTTGGGCAATCTGACAACTAGATAAGGACAATCAGACTGCTAGGACTGACAGGACTAACAAATTGGACTATGAGATGGTGAATGCTGACCATTAATGAGGCGTAATTGGTTTTTTTTGGTTTTATTGTTGTAATGCAGGAACTGTTAGTTAACCGTTAATTGCTGCTATATTGTTTTATACTACTGTTATGTGATGCCGGCATCGAATTGTGCCTTTGTAAGCCGTTCTGAGTCCCCTCCGGGGTGAGAAGGGCGGGGTAGAAGTAACCGAAATAAATAGGTGAACTACAACTCCAAAACCAAAGGACACTGCCCACAAACCCTTCCAGTATTTTCCGTTGGTCAGGGGAGTTCTGTGTGCCAAGTTTGGTTCAATTCCATCGTTGGTGGAGTTCAGAATGCTCTTTGATTGTAGGTGAACTATAAATCCCAGCAACTACAACTCAATTTTTTTGAGTGAAGGACATACATTGGGTTGTTAGGTGTCTTGTGTCCAAATTTGGTGTCAATTTGTCCAGTGGTTTTTGAGTTATGCTAATCCCACAAACGAACATTACATTTTTATTTATATAGGTTCTACCCTTGTTTTTGAGATAATCCCATAACATAAAATAGAAAATCAACCCCGGGCAGCTGGGAGCAGCTGGTTTCCTGCTAATGAGCCTGGGAGGCCTTGAGTCCAGAGAGCATCTGAAATACTCCCTTGAATTCTTCACTGTTGGCATCAGCCTTCGCTGTGCGAGAACGAAGCAAGGGAGCACAAAGGAGCCCTTTGGGAGGAATCGGGAGAAACAGCAGCTTTCTTGGCAATGCAGATGGAACCTGTGGAGCCTCCGTTCCTCATATTCGACCCCTGGAATTACTGTATATAATATATATATGAACCGAAAGATCAAAAATGGATATCCGCCAGAGTATTCTTTAGTCTGGGGAACATATGCATCTTCTTCCCAGCTTGTGTTATGGTATTGTGTGGTTTTTTAATCCTAAGGCAAAGCTAGACTAGGATTTCTCTCTGCTAGATCCATCCATGGTAAGGGTGACTTTGGCCTTCCTCTGAGGCTGAGAGAGTGGAGCTCTGTGGCCTCTGTCAAAAAACCAGAGGCCAACGTGGGTCCAAGAGGATAGTTTGTGACACAAAGTCAGAAAAGGTGGAAGATGATAGACAGAGATATCTACCTTTCTATCTGTCTGTCTCTGTCCATCTGTCCTTCCAGTCATCTCCATCCATCTATCCGTCCATTCATCCATCAATTCATCCGTCTACCCATACATTCATCTGTTCATCCGTCCAACCATCTATCCATTTATTTGTCCATTCATCTATGCATCCATTTGTCCATCCATCCATCCATCCATACATCAATTCATACTTTCATCTAACCATCCATCTATCCATACATTCATCTGTCCATCCGTCCATCCATCTGTCCACTAATCTGTCCATCCATTCATCTGTCTATCCATCCACCCGTTCATTCATCTATCCATCCATCTGTCCGCCTATCCATCTATCCATCCATATTCTCTGTCCACCTATCCCTCATCCGGCCACCTATCTATCCATTCCTTCATCCATCTGTCCATCCATCCGTCTATTGAAACATTAATCTATCCATCCACCCATCCATCCATCTGTCTATCCAAACATTCATCTATCTATCTGTTCATTCATCTATCCATACCTCCATCCATACCTCCATCCATACCTCCATCCATATCTCCATCCATCCATCTGTCCATTCATCCATCCATTCCTTCATCCATCCATCTATCCATTCATTCGTCCCATCTATCCATCCATTCATCCGTCTATCCATACATTCATTTATTACTTATTTATTTAGAACTTTTATATACCGGTCTTCTCACCTCCGACGAGGGACAACAGAAGATTCATACACAATAGTTTAAAACATCACATCCCCTAATACACTAATATAAAAACACATTAAAATACAATCATATAATTACATAAGGCCAAGTCGTCAGAATAAAATCACAATTCATCACCATCTGTCCGTGTGGTCAAGGGTTATTGACTCACTCATCAAATGCCAGATTCCAGAGCCAGGTTTTCACCAACTTTCTAAAGGTCAGGAGAGAAGGGACAGTTCTAATCTCCAATGGGAGAGAGTTCCAGAGCCGAGGGGCCACCACCGAGAAGGCCCTGTCCCTCGTCCCCACCAGACGCGATTGCGAGGGTGGTGGGACTGATTGCAGGGCCCCTCCAGAAGATCGTAACGACCTTGATGGTTCATAGGGGAGAATCCGTTCGGACAGGTAAACTGGGCCGGAGTCGTTTAGGGATTTATAGGTCAACACCAGCACTTTGAATTGTGCTCGGAAGCTAATTGGCAGCCAGTGGAGCTGGCGCAACAGAGGAGTAGTATGCTCCCCGTACCCTGCTCCTGTTAGTAATCTGGCTGCCGCTCGTTGGACTAATTGCAGCTTCCGGGCAGTCTTCAGACGCAATCCCACGTAGAGAACATTGCTGTAGTCTATACGGGACGTAACCAGAGCATGGACCACTCTGTTCATCCGTTCATCCGTCCAACCATCTATCCATTTATTTGTCCATTCATCTATCCATCCATTTGTCCATCTGTCCATCCGTCCGTCCATCCATCCGTCAATTCATATTTTCATCTATACATACATTCATCTATCTGTCCGTCCATCCATCTGTCTACTAATCTATCCATCCATTCATCTGTCCGCCTATCCATCTATCCATCCATTCATCCGTGCATCTATCCATCCATTGATCTGTCCATTCCATCTATCTATCCATCCGTCTATCCATCTATCCATTCATCCGGCCACCTATCTATCCATTCCTTCATCCATCTGTCCATTCATCCATCTGTCTATCCATACATTCATCTATCCATACCTCCATCCATCCATCTATCCATTCATCCATCCCTCTATCCATCCGTCCATCTGTCCATCCATCTATCCATCTTTCAATCCATACATTAATGTATTTTCTTTTCCGGGCGATTTCTGCAAACGGGGAGCTCTAATGACCCTTTTCTGGCAGGCTGAATGCAATCTCCTGGCTACTTTTGTCCCTCGATCTCTTGCCCAGGGAGCAATAGGACAACTAACTGCTGCATGTTAATGACAAACCTTGCAATCTAACACCCGAAAGCGTCCTTTATCCAGTCATCGCAATTAGGGTAATGCTAGTTCACAAAGTTACTCATTATAGAGGTCCAAAGCCCAAATGTGAAGCTGGGGCAGCCTTTCATAATTCTGCTTCGAATCAGAAAAAAAGATGACAAAGGCAAACCTGAAGAGACATCGGACTTTGGGTCGAGGAGCTTTGCCGACTGATATTGATTATATACTAGCTTGGGTCCCTGGCATTGCCCGGGTTATTTGAAAAAGTCAATTTTTAAGTGTACAAAATGCTTAAGGTTGTGGGTGAACTACAACTCACATCATGCCTCCATAACCCCCAGAAACTCCATCAGTAGTTAAAGTTTATTATGTTGGGCAAGCTTGCTCTAGATGCATCATGGATGGGGTTCAGTGTGCTCTCTGGCTGTAGGATAAACTACAACTCCCACTATGGTGAGTCAGTCCCCTCAAACCCCTCCAGTAGGTTGAGTTAGTCATGAGATTCTGTGTGCCAAGTGTGATCCAGGTCCATCATCGGTGGAGGTCACCGCTTCTCTGGTTGCAGGTGAACTACAACTCCCAAAAAGGAAGGTCAGTTTGTCCTAAACCCCTCCAGTAATCAAATTTTGGCCTATCAGGTCTGTGTGCTGAGTTTAGTCCAGATCTACAACTCCCCGAAGTCAGGGTGAATTTTCCCCAAAGACCTCCACTATTTTTCGCTGTTGATGGGGGCTCTGTGTGCCATGTTTGGTCCAATGCTATCTTTGGTGGAATTCAGAGTACTCATTGATTGTGGTTAAACTATAAATCCCAGTACCTACAACTCCAAAATGTCCAGGCCAGTTCCCCTCAAACTCCCCCCCCCCCCCATTATTAAAATTTGGGCATATTGGTCCAGATCGATCATTGTTTTATTGTTTTAATGCTTGTTGATGTATTGTTTTAATTGTGATTTATGTTTAATTGTGGTTTTACTATTTGTATTGGCATCGTATCGGTGCCCATCGTAAGGCATTGAATCTTGCCATTATTTATGTGTAAACCGCTTTGAGTCCCCCCAGGGGTGAGAAAGGCGGTATATAAATACTGTAAATAAATAAATAAATAGTTTGGGTTCATAGTGCTCTCTGGATATAGGTGAACTACTACTCCTATAGGGGTACTACTACTCCTTATAGGGGCCCCTGGTGGTGCAGTGGCTTAAAGCACTGAGCTGCTGAGCTTGTTGACCAAAAGACCACAAGTTCGATTCCAGGGAGCGGCGTGAGCTTCCGCTGTCAGCCCTAGCTTCTGCCAACCTAGCAGTTCGAAAACATGCAAATGTGAGTAGATCAATAGGTACCGCTCCGGCGGGAAGGTAACGGCGCTCCATGCGGTCATGCTGGCCACATGACCTCGGAGGTGTCTATGGACAACGCTGGCTCTTCGGCTTAGAAATGGAGATGAGCACCACACCCCAGAGTCAGACATGACCGGACTTAATGTCAGGGGACAACCTTTACCTTTACCTACTACTATAAATCCCTCCAAAGACCTCCAGTATGTTTTGTTGGTCATGGGGCTTCAGTGTACCAAGTCAGTGCCAAGTCCATCATTGGTGGAGTTCAGAGTGCTCTTCGATTGCGGGTCAACTATGCATCCCAGGACCTACAACTCCTATAAATTATGTCGAATTCTCCGCAAACCTCTAGTATATTCATTTGCTGATCAATTCTTCTGTTTGCTGTGTGCCATAGAGAAGAATAGGAAAGGGTTAAAGGAGAGGCAGTGCAAATTCCACACCAATGGAGAGAGTAAGAAACACTGGGATGCCTGTGGTGGAGGAAAAATAGAAAATCTAGGATGAAATTGTCCATTTATGAAAGCCTTCACTTGGGTGATGGGTAGTGTTGTGTTTGTGGAGGACATTGGCAGAGCTCTTGGATATGTTCCTGTCACTTATTATAACCCGCAATGTCATTAAAGGGAGGGCCATCGGTGTCTCCTGAGTAGTGGGAGCTATAGCTGTTTGTGGAGCCAGGTGCCCAGGACACCCCAGCCACACACACACACATATATATATATATATTCATTTTTTATATGTACAGATATAACAAAGCAGTGTATTCCAGGACTGAATCGGTCTTCCATCCCATCTCAAATAACGTTGAATTGGTTTGCATCTGTAGATGTTTGCCCACTCCATGGCTCTTCCTTCATAGGGATTCCCAGGCTGGTTTTTGTCCCCTGTGCATGCACTAACTGAGTTCTTTGAGTCAATCCACATAAGTGCGACTTGGCAACGTGTTTGTTGGGAACTCAATGCTTTGCTAACTCCGCTGCTCGGGAAATACTTTGCACCAATGAGTTGCCCCTTCTCTTCTGCACGTTGGGAGTGCTGGCTAGACTGAGGCTCTAGTTTGGGAGACCCAGAAGAATACAATGAGGAATAATCTCACTTTGGAGGAAATCTGCCCAGTGGTTTGTTCCCAATGAAAACAGTGCCACCTTTGTGACCACCCTCCCTTTTGTGTCATTGCAGGGTTTGGTCCGTTTGGAGAACATTCGGTCAATGCCAGCTGGATCGCCGTTCAGGTAAAGGAATGGTGGGATTTTGAGCCCTTTCTGCAAATAGGAGGTTTAATAATAATAATAATAATAATAATAATAATAGTCCTTTATTTATACCCTGCTAAAATCTCCCGAAGGACTTGGTGCGGCTTACATCAGACCCAATACATCAGTAAAACAACAGCATAACAAATACAACAATAAATAAACACATAAAACAAAGCAATAAACATTAGACAATAGTGTTTATTATTATTATTTGAAACACAACAAGATGAGTCCACAGCAAACAAGATCACTCTGCTGGCTGTTGTAGTGGATCACACGTCGGACACTTCCCAAGTGTCTAGGACTGTGTGATGTATTGGCGAATAATGCATGCCGATCCAAATAAGGTGGCCTTTTGCAGCTGGCAGATGGTAATTTTGTCAGCGCCAATTGTGTTTAAGTGCAGGCCCAGGTCATTAGGCACTGCCCCCAGTGTGCTGATCGCCACTGGGACCACCATGACTGGCTTGTGCCAGAGTCTTTGTAATTCGGTTTTTAAATCCTCATATCGTGTCGGCTTTTCCAGTTATTATTATTATTATTATTATTATTTGAAACACAGCAATATGAGTCCACAGTAGACACTCTGCTGGCTGTTGAATTGGATCACATGTCGGACACTTCCCAAGTGTTTAGGGCTGTGTGATGTATCGGCAAATAATGCATGCAGATCCTAATAAGGTGGCCTTTTGCAGCTGGCAAATGGTAATTTTGTCAGCGCTAATTGTGTTTAAGTGCAGGCCAAGGTCTTTAGGCACTGCACCCAGTGTGGCGATCACAACTGGGACCACCTTGACTGGCTTGTGCCAGTCTTTGTAGTTTGGTTTTTAAATCCTCATATCGTGTCAGCTTTTCCAGTTATTATTATTATTATTATTATTATTATTATTATTTGAAACACAGCAATATGAGTCTACAGCAGACACTCTTCTGGCTGTTGTATTGGATCAAACGTCGGACACGTCCCAAGTGTCTAGGACTGTGTGATGTATTGGCAAATAATGCATGCAGATCCCAATAAGGTGGCCTTTTGCAGCTGGCAGATGGTAATTTTGTCAGTGGCGATTGTGTTTAAATGCAGGCCAAGGTCTTTAGGCACTGCACCCAGTGTGCCGATCATCACTGGGACCACCTTGACTGGCTTGTGCCAGAGTCTTTGTAGTTCGATTTTTAAATCCTCATATTGTGTCAGCTTTTCCAGTTATTATTACTATTATTATTATTATTTTACTGACACAAAAGCTCAGTATGTCACAGCAAACAAGATCTATATGCTTGATTTCGTATCACAAAATCACAAGTTGAACACTTCCCAAGCGTCTAGGACTGTGTGATATTGTTATTATTATTATTGTAATTGTTATTAGAAATACAACAAGATGAGTCCACAGCAGACAAGATCACTCTGCTGGCTGTTGTATTGGATTATTATTACTATTGTTACTATTATTATTACTATGTCTATTTATGCCCCGCTTTTCTCTCAGAGCAGCTCAAAGATAGACTCAAGGATAGATATTATTATTATTATTATTATTATTACTATTACTATTATTATTATATTTATTTACACCCCATTTTTCTCTCACAGCAGCTCAAAGGTAGACTCAAAGATAGATATTATTATTATTATTATTATTATTATTATTATTAAAAATATTGTTTCACTCCACAAACCGAGGGACCTTATGGATTGGAGATTTGCGTGATATGGTTTGGGGGCAGTTTCATTTTGGATAAACAGCCCCCTTGCCCAAGTTGGAGGCAGGTTTGCTTTCTTTCAGCCTGGGAAATCACACTGGAGATGAGATCACACCCCGATTGTCTCTAGACACAGATCATTTTCTTGGTAACCTTTGCACACCTGAGCTTGCAGGTTAGCCTTTCCAACTCTGGCTTGCCCATCCCGGCCTTTGAACCATGGGATCTTTTTGCTGACACAGAGCACAAGAGGGCTTTGATTGTGCTTTTCCTACATTGCAGGGAGATGGATTGCAAGGGCCATGTGGTCTCGTCCAAGTCTCGTCCTGTGATTATTCTGCATGTTTCATTCAATGCTATGTTCACCTGCTTTGCATGGGCAGACCTATGCCAAACAGGGTAGGCATACTCAATAGTTGAGTAAGACAAGGCTAAGGCTGATGTTCTTACTATTTTTGGGTCTGCACCCCATGTGTAAGTTTCCGCAGAATGTTATAGTATACTCTGGGTGTAGGTGAATTACTACTCCTATAAATCCCTCCAAAGACCTCCAGTATGTTTTTATATATGCTGATGATGTTGACCTAACAACACAAGCAAAAGACTTTGAAACAGTTGAAATCCAACTTACTAAAGCCTTGAAAGATCTCTCCAACTAGTACAAAGATAACCAGCTGAAGCCTAACCCTGCCAAGACACAAAGCCTAACCCTGCCAAGACTCAAAGGTTGTGTAGGTGTGCTTTCCACCTACGCAACCATGAAGCCAACAGGAAATTGAAAGTCACCTGGGAAGGTCAAGAGCTTGAACATTGTTTCCACCCTAAATATCTCGGTGTCACCTTGGATCGAACACTAGCATATAGGAAACACTGCATGAACACCAAGCACAAAGTAGCTGCACACAATAAATAGATAGATTGATAGATATAGATATAGAGGTAGATACAGTAGAGCAGTGGTTCTCAACCTGGGGTCCCCAGATGTTTTTGGCCTTCAACTCCCAGAAATCCTAACAGCTGGTGAACTGGCTGGGATTTCTGGGAGTTGTAGGCCAAAACACCTGGGGACCCACAGGTTGGGAACCACTGCAGTAGAGGCTCGCTTGTCCAACATAAACGGGCCGACAGAATGTTGTATAAGTGACAATGTCGGATAATAAGGAAGGATGAATGAAAAACCTATTAAACGTCAAATTATGTGGTGATTTTACAAATTAAGCACCAAAACATCATGTTTTATAACAAACTAGCTGTCCCCTGCCACGCGTTGCTGTGGCCCAGTCTGGTGATCTGGAAAATAAAGTAAAGAGAAAGTGTTGGTTTCTAATATTTGTCATTTCTTTATGCTTGTGGGTAAACAGTATTTCTTTCTGTTTCTTTGTCAGTGTTGATGTGGAGAGTGTCTGCCTTGCCTACTCTGGAACATACAACTTATCATTGTCCTTCTTTAAGGGTCCCTTTCAAATCTATGATACTATATCTGTGTGTGTGTGTTTGAATCATATCTATCTATCTATCTGTCTGTCTATCTATCTATATATCTATCTATGGCTGAATGGCTCTTTGTCAGGAGGACTTCGATTATGTTTT